>NC_136073.1:10354700-10659700 GCF_964261635.1 Lissotriton helveticus | reverse complement strand
AAGAAAGGACTGACCTGGGATTTTTCTATTAGGCCGCTTTCCTCTGAACGTTAGGAGGGCTGGGGAAGAGTCACTCGCATGCCAGGCTGAAGTTGGGCTGTCACTCGCAAGTCACTCTAGTAGGGTCGGATAAGAGTCAGTCACATGTCAGGCTCAAAGCCCATATCAGCTCTGGTAGGGTTGTGGAGTCAGTCACATGTCAGCTCTGGCAGGGCTGTGGAGTCAGTCACATGTCAGCTCTGGTAGGGCTGTGGAGTCAGTCACATGTCAGGCTCTGGCAGGGATGGGGAAGAGTCAGTCACATGTCAGCTCTGGTAGGGCAGTGGAGTCCGTCACATGTCAGCTCTGGTAGGGTTGTGGAGTCAGTCACATGTCAGCTCTGGCAGGGCTGTGGAGTCAGTCACATGTCAGCTCTGGTAGGGCTGTGGAGTCAGTCACATGTCAGCTCTGGCAGGGCTGTGGAGTCAGTCACATGTCAGCTCTGGTAGGGCTGTGGAGTCAGTCACATGTCAGGCTCTATTAGGGTTGAGAAGAGTCAGTCACATGTCAGCTCTGGAAGGGCTGAGGAAGAGTCAGTCACATGTCAGGCTCTGGCCGGGCTGGGGAAGAGTCAGTCACATGTCAGCTCTGGCAGGGCTGGGGAAGAGTCAGTCACATGTCAGGCTCTGGCAGGGCTGGGGAAGAGACAGTCACATGTCAGCTCTGGTAGGGCAGTGGAGTCCGTCACATGTCAGCTCTGGTAGGGCTGTGGAGTCAGTCACATGTCAGCTATGGCAGGGCTGGGGAAGAGTCAGTCACATGTCAGCTCTGGTAGGGCTGTGGAGTCAGTCACATGTCAGGCGCTGGTAGGGCTGTGGAGTCAGTCACATGTCAGCTCTGGTAGGGCAGTGGAGTCCGTCACATGTCAGCTCTGGTAGGGTTGTGGAGTCAGTCACATGTCAGCTCTGGCAGGGCTGTGGAGTCAGTCACATGTCAGCTCTGGTAGGGCTGTGGAGTCAGTCACATGTCAGGCTCTGGCAGGGATGGGGAAGAGTCAGTCACATGTCAGCTCTGGTAGGGCAGTGGAGTCCGTCACATGTCAGCTCTGGTAGGGTTGTGGAGTCAGTCACATGTCAGCTCTGGCAGGGCTGTGGAGTCAGTCACATGTCAGCTCTGGTAGGGCTGTGGAGTCAGTCACATGTCAGCTCTGGCAGGGCTGTGGAGTCAGTCACATGTCAGCTCTGGTAGGGCTGTGGAGTCAGTCACATGTCAGGCTCTATTAGGGTTGAGAAGAGTCAGTCACATGTCAGCTCTGGAAGGGCTGAGGAAGAGTCAGTCACATGTCAGGCTCTGGCCGGGCTGGGGAAGAGTCAGTCACATGTCAGCTCTGGCAGGGCTGGGGAAGAGTCAGTCACATGTCAGGCTCTGGCAGGGCTGGGGAAGAGACAGTCACATGTCAGCTCTGGTAGGGCAGTGGAGTCCGTCACATGTCAGCTCTGGTAGGGCTGTGGAGTCAGTCACATGTCAGCTATGGCAGGGCTGGGGAAGAGTCAGTCACATGTCAGCTCTGGTAGGGCTGTGGAGTCAGTCACATGTCAGCTCTGGCAGGGCTGTGGAGTCAGTCACATGTCAGCTCTGGCAGGGCAGGGGAAGAGTCAGTCACATGTCAGCTCTGGCAGGGCTGGGGAAGAGTCAGTCACATGTCAGCTCTGGCAGGGCTGGGGAAGAGTCAGTCACATGTCAGCTCTGGTAGGGATGGGGAAGAGTCAGTCACATGTCAGCTCTGGTAGGGATGGGGAAGAGTCAGTCACATGTCAGATCTGGTAGGGCTGTGGAGTCAGTCACATGTCAGCTCTGGTAGGGCTGTGGAGTCAGTCACATGTCAGCTCTGGTAGGGCTGTGGAGTCAGTCACATGTCAGGCTCTGGCCGGGCTGTGGAGTCAGTCACATGTCAGGCTCTGGCAGGGCTGGGGAAGAGTCAGTCACATGTCAGCTCTGGTAGGGCTGTGGAGTCAGTCACATGTCAGGCTCTGGCAGGGCTGTGGAGTCAGTCACATGTCAGGCTCTATTAGGGTGGAGAAAAGAAAGTCACATGTCCAGCTCTGGCAGGGCTGGGGAAGAGACAGTCACATGTCAGGCTCTGGCAGGTACTGGGGAAGAGTCAGTCACATGTGAGGCTCTGGCAGGGCTGGGGAAGAGACAGTCACATGTCAGCTCTGGTAGGGCTGGGGAAGAGTCAGTCACATGTCAGGCTCTGGCAGGGCTGGGGAAGAGACAGTCACAAATCAGCTCTGGTAGGGCAGTGGAGTCCGTCACATGTCAGCTCTGGTAGGGCTGTGGAGTCAGTCACATGTCAGGCTCTGGCAGGGCTGTGGAGTCAGTCACATGTTAGCTCTGGTAGGGCTGTGGAGTCAGTCACATGTCAGGCTCTGGCCGGGCTGTGGAGTCAGTCACATGTCATGCTCTGGCAGGGCTGGGGAAGAGTCAGTCACATGTCAGCTCTGGTAGGGCTGTGGAGTCAGTCACATGTCAGGCTCTGGCAGGGCTGTGGAGTCAGTCACATGTTAGCTCTGGTAGGGCTGTGGAGTCAGTCACATGTCAGGCTCTGGCCGGGCTGTGAAGTCAGTCACATGTCAGGCTCTGGCAGGGCTGGGGAAGAGACAGTCACATGTCAGGCTCTGGCAGGTACTGGGGAAGAGTCAGTCACATGTCAGGCTCTGGCAGGGCTGAGGAAGAGACAGTCACATGTCAGCTCTGGTAGGGCTGTGGAGTCAGTCACATGTCAGGCTCTGGCAGGGCTGGGGAAGAGACAGTCACATGTCAGGCTCTGGGAGGGCTGGGGAAGAGTCAGTCACATGTCAGGCTCTGGCAGGGCTGGGGAAGAGACAGTCACATGTCAGCTCTGGTAGGGCTGTGGAGTCAGTCACATGTCAGCTCTGGTAGGGCTGTGGAGTCAGTCACATGTCAGCTCTGGCAGGGCTGTGGAGTCAGTCACATGTCAGGCTCTGGCAGGGCTGTGGAGTCAGTCACATGTCAGGCTCTGGCAGGGCTGGGGAAGAGACAGTCACATGTCAGGCTCTGGTAGGGCTGTGGAGTCAGTCACATGTCAGGCTCTGGCAGGGCTGGGGAAGAGACAGTCACATGTCAGCTCTGGTAGGGCTGTGGAGTCAGTCACATGTCAGGCTCTGGCAGGGCTGTGGAGTCAGTCACATCTCAGGCCCTGGCAGGGCTGGGGAAGAGACAGTCACATGTCAGCTCTGGTAGGGCTGTGAAGTCAGTCACATGTCAGCTCTGGTAGGGCTGTGGAGTCAGTCACATGTCAGGCTCTGGCACGGCTGTGGAGTCAGTCACATGTCAGGCTCTGGCAGGGCTGGGGAAGAGTCAGTCACATGTCAGGCTCTGGCAGGGCTGTGGAGTCAGTCACATGTCAGGCTCTGGCAGGGCTGTGGAGTCAGTCATGTCAGGCTCTGGCAGGGCTGGGGAAGAGACAGTCACATGTCAGGCTCTGGCAGAGCTGTGGAGTCAGTCACATGTCAGGCTCTGGCAGGGCTGGGGAAGAGACAGTCACATATCAGCTCTGGTAGGGCTGTGAAGTCAGTCACATGTCAGGCTCTGGCAGGGCTGGGGAAGAGACAGTCACATGTCAGCTCTGGTAGGGCTGTGGAGTCAGTCACATGTCAGTTCTGGTAGGGCTGGGGAAGAGACAGTCACATGTCAGGCTCTGGCAGGGCTGGGGAAGAGACAGTCACATGTCAGCTCTGGCAGGGCTGTGGAGTCAGTCACATGTCAGCTCTGGTAGGGCTGGGGAAGA
Source organism: Lissotriton helveticus (assembly GCF_964261635.1). Classification (NCBI taxonomy): domain Eukaryota; kingdom Metazoa; phylum Chordata; class Amphibia; order Caudata; family Salamandridae; genus Lissotriton; species Lissotriton helveticus. Next base: position 10,655,910 of record NC_136073.1, on the reverse strand, counting down.
GTCAGTCACATGTCTGGCTCTGGCAGGGCTGGGGAAGAGACAGTCACATGTCAGCTCTGGTAGGGCTGTGGAGTCAGTCACATGTCAGGCTCTGGCAGGGCTGGGGAAGAGACAGTCACATGTCGGGCTCTGGCAGGGCTGGGGAAGAGACAGACACATGTCAGCTCACGTAGGGCTGTGGAGTCAGTCACATGTCAGCTCTGGTAGGGCTGTGGAGTCAGTCACATGTCAGCTCTGGTAGGGCTGTGGAGTCAGTCACATGTCAGGCTCTGGCAGGGCTGTGGAGTCAGTCACATGTCAGGCTCTCGCAGGGCTGTGGAGTCAGTCACATGTCAGCTCTGGCAGGGCTGTGGAGTCAGTCACATGTCAGGCTCTGGCAGGGCTGGGGAGGAGACAGTCACATGTCAGCTCTGGTAGGGCTGTGGAGTCAGTCACATGTCAGCTCTGGTAGGGCGGTGGAGTCAGTCACATGTCAGCTCTGGTAGGGCTGTGGAGTCAGTCACATGTCAGCTCTGGCAGGGCTGTGGAGTCAGTCACATGTCAGGCTCTGGCAGGGCTGGGGAAGAGACAGTCACATGTCAGCTCTGGTAGGGCTGTGGAGTCAGTCACATGTCAGCTCTGGTAGGGCTGTGGAGTCAGTCACATGTCAGGCTCTGGCAGGGCTGGGGAAGAGTCAGTCACATGTCAGGCTCTGGCAGGGCTGGGGAAGAGTCAGTCACATGTCAGGCTCTGGCAGGGCTGGGGAAGAGACAGTCACATGTCAGCTCTGGTAGGGCTGTGGAGTCAGTCACATGTCAGCTCTGGTAGGGCTGTGGAGTCAGTCACATGTCAGTTCTGGTAGGGCTGTGGAGTCAGTCACATGTCAGGCTCTGGCAGGGCTGTGGAGTCAGTCACATGTCAGGCTCTGGCAGGGCTGGGGAAGAGTCAGTCACATGCCAGGCTCTGGCAGGGCTGGGGAAGAGACAGTCACATGTCAGCTCTGGTAGGGCTGTGGAGTCAGTCACATGTCAGCTCTGGTAGAGCTGTGGAGTCAGTCACATGTCAGGATATGGCAGGGCTGTGGAGTCAGTCACATCTCAGGCCCTGGCAGGGCTGGGGAAGAGACAGTCACATGTCAGCTCTGGCAGGGCTGGGGAAGAGTCAGTCACATGTCAGCTCTGGCAGGGCTGGGGAAGAGTCAGTCACATGTCAGCTCTGGCAGGGCTGGGGAAGAGTCAGTCACATGTCAGCTCTGGTAGGGATGGGGAAGAGTCAGTCACATGTCAGCTCTGGTAGGGATGGGGAAGAGTCAGTCACATGTCAGCTCTGGTAGGGCTGTGGAGTCAGTCACATGTCAGGCTCTGGCAGGGCTGGGGAAGAGACAGTCACATGTCAGGCTCTGGGAGGGCTGGGGAAGAGTCAGTCACATGTCAGGCTCTGGCAGGGCTGGGGAAGAGACAGTCACATGTCAGTTCTGGTAGGGCTGTGGAGTCAGTCACATGTCAGCTCTGGTAAGGCTGTGGAGTCAGTCTCATGTCAGCTCTGGCAGGGCTGTGGAGTCAGTCACATGTCAGGCTCTGGCAGGGCTGTGGAGTCAGTCACATGTCAGGCTCTGGCAGGGCTGGGGAAGAGACAGTCACATGTCAGGCTCTGGTAGGGCTGTGGAGTCAGTAACATGTCAGGCTCTGGCAGGGCTGGGGAAGAGACAGTCACATGTCAGCTCTGGTAGGGCTGTGGAGTCAGTCACATGTCAGGCTCTGGCAGGGCTGTGGAGTCAGTCACATCTCAGGCCCTGGCAGGGCTGGGGAAGAGACAGTCACATGTCAGCTCTGGTAGGGCTGCGGAGTCAGTCACATGTCAGCTCTGGTAGGGCTGTGGAGTCAGTCACATGTCAGGTTCTGGCATGGCTGTGGAGTCAGTCACATGTCAGGCTCTGGCAGGGCTGGGGAAGAGTCAGTCACATGTCAGGCTCTGGCAGGGCTGGGGAAGAGACAGTCACATGTCAGCTCTGGTAGGGCTGTGGAGTCAGTCACATGTCAGCTCTGGTAGGGCTGCAGAGTCAGTCACATGTCAGCTCTGGTAGGGCTGTGGAGTCAGTCACATGTCAGCTCTGGTAGGACTGTGGAGTCAGTCACATGTCAGGCTCTGGCAGGGCTGGGGAAGAGACAGTCACATGTCAGGCTCTGGCAGGGCTGTGGAGTCAGTCACATGTCAGGCTCTGGCAGGGCTGTGGAGTCAGTCACATGTCAGGCTCTGGCAGGGCTGTGGAGTCAGTCACATGTCAGGCTCTGGCAGGGCTGGGGAAGAGACAGTCACATGTCAGGCTCTGGCAGGGCTGTGGAGTCAGTCACATGTCAGGCTCTGGCAGGGCTGGGGAAGAGACAGTCACATGTCAGCTCTGGTAGGGCTGTGGAGTCAGTCACATGTCAGGCTCTGGCAGGGCTGGGGAAGAGACAGTCACATGTCAGCTCTGGTAGGGCTGTGGAGTCAGTCACATGTCAGTTCTGGTAGGGCTGGGGAAGAGACAGTCACATGTCAGGCTCTGGCAGGGCTGGGGAAGAGACAGTCACATGTCAGCTCTGGCAGGGCTGTGGAGTCAGTCACATGTCTGGCTCTGGCAGGGCTGGGGAAGAGACAGTCACATGTCAGCTCTGGTAGGGCTGTGGAGTCAGTCACATGTCAGGCTCTGGCAGGGCTGGGGAAGAGACAGTCACATGTCGGGCTCTGGCAGGGCTGGGGAAGAGACAGACACATGTCAGCTCTCGTAGGGCTGTGGAGTCAGTCACATGTCAGCTCTGGTAGGACTGTGGAGTCAGTCACATGTCAGCTCTGGTAGGGCTGTGGAGTCAGTCACATGTCAGGCTCTGGCAGGGCTGTGGAGTCAGTCACATGTCAGCTCTGGCAGGGCTGTGGAGTCAGTCACATGTCAGGCTCTGGCAGGGCTGAGGAGGAGACAGTCACATGTCAGCTCCGGTAGGGCTGTGGAGTCAGTCACATGTCAGCTCTGGTAGGGCTGTGGAGTCAGTCACATGTCAGCTCTGGTAGGGCTGTGGAGTCAGTCACGTGTCAGCTCTGGCAGGGCTGTGGAGTCAGTCACATGTCAGGCTCTGGCAGGGCTGGGGAAGAGACAGTCACATGTCAGCTCTGGTAGGGCTGTGGAGTCAGTCACATGTCAGCTCTGGTAGGGCTGTGGAGTCAGTCACATGTCAGGCTCTGGCAGGGCTGGGGAAGAGTCAGTCACATGTCAGGCTCTGGCAGGGCTGGGGAAGAGTCAGTCACATGTCAGGCTCTGGCAGGGCTGGGGAAGAGACAGTCACATGTCAGCTCTGGTAGGGCTGTGGAGTCAGTCACATGTCAGCTCTGGTAGGGCTGTGGAGTGAGTCACATGTCAGGCTCTGGCAGGGCTGTGGAGTGAGTCACATGTCAGGCTCTGGCAGGGCTGGGGAAGAGTCAGTCACATGCCAGGCTCTGGCAGGGCTGGGGAAGAGACAGTCACATGTCAGCTCTGGTAGGGCTGTGGAGTCAGTCACATGTCAGCTCTGGTAGAGCTGTGGAGTCAGTCACATGTCAGGATCTGGCAGGGCTGTGGAGTCAGTCACGTGTCAGCTCTGGTAGGGCTGTGGAGTCAGTCACATGTCAGCTCTGGTAGGGCTGTGGAGTCAGTCACATGTCAGGCTCTGGCAGGGCTGTGGAGTCAGTCACATTTCAGGCTTTGGTAGGGTTGTGGAAGAGTCATTCACACACTAGGCTCAAATTAGGGCTGGAAAAGGGTCAATTATATGTCAAGCTCTAGTAGGAATGACGAAGAGTCAGTCAACTGTCAGGGTCTATTAAGGCTGGGGAAGAGTCAGTCACATGTCACGTTCCTACAGGGCTGGGAAAGAGTCACATGTCAGGCTCTGGCAGGGCTGGGGAAGAGTCAGTCACATGTCAGCCTCTGGCAGGGCTGGGGAAGAGTCAGTCACATGTCAGGCTCTGGTAGGGCTGGGGAAGAGACAGTCACATGTCAGCTCTGGTAGGGCTGTGGAGTCAGTCACATGTCAGCTCTGGTAGGGCTGTGGAGTCAGTCACATGTCCGCTCTGGCAGGGCTGTGGAGTCAGTCACATGTCAGGCTCTGGCAGGGCTGGGGAAGAGTCAGTCACATGTCAGGCTCTGGCAGGGCTGTGGAGTCAGTCACATGTTAGGCTCTGGCAGGGCTGGGGAAGAGTCAGTCACATGTCAGGCTCTGGCAGGGCTGGGGAAGAGACAGTCACATGTCAGCTCTGGTAGGGCTGTGGAGTCAGTCACATGTCAGCTCTGGTAGGGCTGTGGAGTCAGTCACGTGTCAGCTCTGGTAGGGCTGTGGAGTCAGTCACATGTCAGCTCTGGTAGGGCTGTGGAGTCAGTCACATGTCAGGCTCTGGCAGGGCTGGGGAAGAGTCAGTCACATGTCAGGCTCTGGCAGGGCTGGGGAAGAGACAGTCACATGTCAGGCTCTGGCAGGGCTGAGGAAGAGACAGTCACATGTCAGCTCTGGTAGGGCTGTGGAGTCAGTCACATGTCAGCTCTGGTAGGGCTGTGGAGTCAGTCACGTGTCAGCTCTGGTAGGGCTGTGGAGTCAGTCACATGTCAGCTCTAGTAGGGCTGTGGAGTCAGTCACATGTCAGGCTCTGGCAGGGCTGGGGAAGAGTCAGTCACATGTCAGGCTCTGGCAGGGCTGGGGAAGAGTCAGTCACATGTCAGCTCTGGTAGGGCTGTGGAGTCAGTCACATGTCAGCTCTGGTAGGGCTGTGGAGTCAGTCACATGTCAGGCTCTGGCAGGGCTGTGGAGTCAGTCACATGTCAGGCTCTCGCAGGGCTGGGGAAGAGTCAGTCACATGTCAGGCTCTGGCAGGGCTGGGGAAGAGACAGTCACATGTCAGCTCTGGCAGGGCTGGGGAAGAGACAGTCACATGTCAGCTCTGGCAGGGCTGTGGAGTCAGTCACATGTCAGGCTCTGGCAGGGCTGTGGAGTCAGTCACATGTCAGGCCCTGGCAGGGCTGGGGAAGAGTCAGTCACATGTCTGGCTCTCGTAGGGCTGTGGAGTCAGTCACATGTCAGGCTCTGGCAGGGCTGGGGAAGAGTCAGTCACATGTCAGGCTCTGGCAGGGCTGGGGAAGAGTCAGTCACATGTCAGGCTCTGGCAGGGCTGGGGAAGAGACAGTCACATGTCAGGCTCTGGCAGGGCTGGGGAAGAGTCAGTCACATGTCAGGCTCTGGCAGGGCTGAGGAAGAGACAGTCACATGTCAGCTCTGGCAGGGCTGTGGAGTCAGTCACGTGTCAGCTCTGGTAGGGCTGTGGAGTCAGTCACATGTCAGGCACTGGCAGGGCTGGGGAAGAGTCAGTCACATGTCACGTTCCTGCAAGGCTGGTCCCGGGCACTGTGCCTCGAGTCACACCTCTCACTGTCTGCTGCGCTGGGAGTGGCCTTCGTCACTAGGTGTTATTGGCGCGGACTTTGCCTTGTGGAGGCCATTACAGGCGCGGGGCAGTGGAGGCGGTACCTGTGCAGGCAGCAGGGAGCCCAGAGCGGTGAGTGACACATGTAGGGGTCATGGCCGGTGTAGGCAGCAGCGTCAGAGAGGTCACTGCGGGGAGTGGGCGCTATCAAAGCCATCATATCAGCCATGGCCCACTGCAGTCCTGGCAGCTCGGGCTGGACGGTTCCCATTGGAGCAGAAGCTAGTCTGATGAGCCTGCGCTGGTCTCTGAGTGGAGGGCAACAGTGGGGTAAAACAATGGAATGGAATGCAATGCCAAGTGAACACCAGAGAAAGACCTTTAAGCATCAGTAGCAGGAGAGCGGCCAGGCTCCGCCCACATGCTCATCTCCCTCTTCACAGGTTTTGATTGGACAGAAGGTCTGTGCCTTCCCTGAAGAAGACCCTTTCTATTGCACTGTTTGCCTGGGGAGAAACTTTCCACTTAATAAAGTAGCCCGCGATGGCTATGGTGGCAAGCCTGCGGTCAATGTTAATTTGTTTATTATGAATACGGCTCCCGGTTTTATGGTATTTATTTTTTTAACATTTCCGTCTGTATTTATCCATATTTATTTTGTGTTTCAAGAATAAATGTAGCTGTAAAATGGTATATTTCCGCATTTATATAACTCTTCGAGGTGCACACAAACATGGATGCCGGTCACATTTTAGGCAACTAAACAGCCACATATAACAAAAGACTGCACTGACAGGTACATATTAACATCACACTACGAATATATGTTAACATATGCCTGTATTTCAGGAAATCTCATCCTGTATTTTAACTCTCCATGCTGTCTGCCTGCTCAGCAGTTGCCCAGAATTCATGAAAAACAGCTTGAAACGTTTCTCACAAAAAGCACCATTTTCAGTATTTTTCAGCTTTGAAAAATAAATACGGACAGGAAACACATTGTCTTCTGTCTGTATTTATCTGTAAAAAAGCATTAAAAATGGAAAACCGGAAGCCTAAATTAGAAAAAACTATGACAAAGACAGTAGGCCAGACTTATTTACTGTGAAAAGTAGGCCTGGGTGGTAAATTCCGTTCCGCTTGCGGAATTTGCAGAATGTGGGTAATTTCGCGTTCCGCGGAGAACGCGAAATTGCCCAAAATTCTGCGTTCCGCGACATTGCAAAATGTTTTGTTTGTTTGCGCTCTCAAATGCGTGTTCGCGAGATATTTCTCCCTGAGCACGCAAACAGCGATTGCGAACAGTAAAAAAGCATAGCGAACAAGCAATTCCGTGCGTTTGCGGAATTTCTGCGTTTTCGCTGAGATTTTTTCCATTTCACGGAGATATGCGAAACGCAATTATGCAAATTCCGTCCACCCCTAGTGAAAAGCCTATGTCAAAGGCAATAGACCTTTAAGCCTGAATTGTTAATGCAATGGGCTCGAGCGCGTGTAAACCTCAAAAGTTACTGTATATGGCAAGCGTTATGCAGCGGACTGCTCCCCGCTGGCCCTGGGAGTCGAAGTCTTACGTTGAGATACTCCGTGTAACCTGCTCGATTGTTTGGTCGCACATTATTGTGCACATATTTGTAATATAATGACTACATGCCAGACGGTTGGCTTGTGGGAAAGGTTATGCTCAATACAATAGACTTGGATGGGTTATGGTGGTGAGCCAATGATAAAGGCTATAGGCCTGATTGGTTCATTGGGAAAAGTGACGTCTGATGTCATAGGGCTGATCTGTTTACTGCAGAAAAGCTACGGCACATGGAGACGACCCTGAACAAATAAAATTGTAGAGTAAAACAGTTATGTATTACACGGTGTATGCCCTGTGCACAATACTATTCCAAAATTAGCACTAGCTGGGTTTTGTCAAACTTTTTTTTTTTTTTAGTTGCAAGCGTCATTTTTTATTTTTCTACTCTTATTCTTTAAATGTACCTTCCATATTCTTGTTCAATATGTGTTTGTGTTTTAGTGTCGATCGGTGAATGTAAAAATGAGTCGGGTGGTGGATGAATGGTTACACGAGTGCAAGGATGAGTGACAGAGTGCAGACATGATGAGTTAAGTGCATGAACACACCAGCGAGTAAGGACGCACTTTCAGTTATAAGCCAGACATACTGCCATTGCCAATGCTTGTTAGTTATTACTTTGCAGCAGGTTATAAAGACAATGGGCCCGATCACAAAGTTATAGGTATGTGCGTGTTTATCTGAAACATTCAAGTAACTTTTTACAAGTTCCAAATGTCTTTTACAATTCAGCAAAGCAATCTGTGCACACCTATGAAAATGTCTTCACACAGATGTTTCCAGGAAGTAAAGTCCTCCTATTGCGGACAGGAATGTTGTGAAAGTTTGTCAACCTATACAATTATGTTTAAAAACTCCATCCCATAACATTCTTACACTGAAAATGGTTCGAGATTTACTCCTAACAGGACAGGGGTACGTTTCTCTCCAGGTTGGGATAGGAGTAGGAACACTCTCCCACAATTGGTGGGCTTTAGCTGAAGAGGGTCTCCGTGAGCAAAAATATGTTCCTTGTGAAAAAGAAGAAAGGTAGCAAGAGAGAGAAACTGAAGGATTGAGACAGAGGCATTCTGTATGTATGTGTGTGTGTGTGTATATATATATATATATATATATATATATATAGAGAGAGAGAGAGAGGGGCTGAAGGATGGAGTCGAAGCCTTCCCACGGGATCACATGCGAAAGCTGCCCTGGCCACAGTCTTCCAGGTGTAACCTGAAAAGGTGTTGAGATTTGCAAACCACATAAAAGCACATCTTACGGGGTAGTAAACTGTGGAGTGCAGATTTACAACGGTGTCTTTGATTCGGGCTCAAGGTGAGCCGGTGAATTGCGGTCGAGAACGCGTGATGACGTCATAAGCAGGGTTGTAGGTTTCATGAGTGCAGTAGGTTCAGTGGGACTGGGGCCAGAATCCGGAAGGGATGGTTGGTCACTGTATCACCTGAGATAAGTCGTAGCAGCTCAATCAACAACCGCTGCATCGTCGGGGTAAGCGGATGTGGAGTTAAGAATAGTAAATATATACCGACCTCGACCATGCGGGTGAATGTTGCCAATCTCAATAAATTGACATACGACAGTCTAGAAGCGGCTGAGGATGGACCTCTCGAGAACCTTCCCAAGGTAAGAGCAGTTGAAGGTCTTCTGCTAAACCTAGAGAGCAGTTGAGGGTCGTCTGCTAAACGTAGAGAGCAGTTGAGGGTCGTCTGCTAAACCTAGAGAGCAGTTGAGGGTCTTCTGCTAAACGTAGAGAGCAGTTGAGGGTCGTCTGCTAAACCTAGAGAGCAGTTGAGGGTCGTCTGCTAAACCTAGAGAGCAGTTGAGGGTCTTCTGCTAAACCTAGAGAGCAGTTGAGGGTCTTCTGCTAAACCTAGAGAGCAGTTGAGGGTCTTCTGCTAAACGTAGAGAGCAGTTGAGGGTCGTCTGCTAAACGTAGAGAGCAGTTGAGGGTCTTTAACTAAACGTAGAGAGCAGTTGAGGGTCTTCAACTAAATGTAGAGAGCAGTGAGGGTCTTCTGCTAAACGTAGAGAGCAGTTGAGGGTCGTCTGCTAAACCTAGAGAGCAGTTGAGGGTCGTCTGCTAAACCTAGAGAGCAGTGAGGGTCGTCTGCTAAACCTAGAGAGCAGTTGAGGGTCGTCTGCTAAACCTAGAGAGCAGTTGAGGGTCGTCTGCTAAACCTAGAGAGCAGTTGAGGGTCTTCTGCTAAACCTAGAGAGCAGTTGAGGGTCTTCTGCTAAACCTAGAGAGCACTTGAGGGTCTTCTGCTAAACCTAGAGAGCAGTTGAGGGTCTTTAACTAAACGTAGAGAGCAGTTGAGGGTCGTCTGCTAAACCTAGAGAGCAGTGAGGGTCGTCTGCTAAACCTAGAGAGCAGTTGAGGGTCGTCTGCTAAACCTAGAGAGCAGTTGAGGGTCGTCTGCTAAACCTAGAGAGCAGTTGAGGGTCTTCTGCTAAACCTAGAGAGCAGTTGAGGGTCTTCTGCTAAACGTAGAGAGCAGTTGAGGGTCGTCTGCTAAACCTAGAGAGCAGTTGAGGGTCTTCTGCTAAACGTAGAGAGCAGTTGAGGGTCTTCTGCTAAACCTAGAGAGCAGTGAGGGTCGTCTGCTAAACCTAGAGAGCAGTTGAGGGTCGTCTGCTAAACCTAGAGAGCAGTTGAGGGTCGTCTGCTAAACCTAGAGAGCAGTTGAGGGTCGTCTGCTAAACCTAGAGAGCAGTTGAGGGTCGTCTGCTAAACCTAGAGAGCAGTTGAGGGTCTTCTGCTAAACCTAGAGAGCAGTTGAGGGTCTTCTGCTAAACGTAGAGAGCAGTTGAGGGTCGTCTGCTAAACGTAGAGAGCAGTTGAGGGTCTTTAACTAAACGTAGAGAGCAGTTGAGGGTCTTCAACTAAATGTAGAGAGCAGTGAGGGTCTTCTGCTAAACGTAGAGAGCAGTTGAGGGTCGTCTGCTAAACCTAGAGAGCAGTTGAGGGTCGTCTGCTAAACCTAGAGAGCAGTGAGGGTCGTCTGCTAAACCTAGAGAGCAGTTGAAGGTCGTCTGCTAAACCTAGAGAGCAGTTGAGGGTCGTCTGCTAAACCTAGAGAGCAGTTGAGGGTGTGCTGCTAAACCTAGAGAGCAGTTGAGGGTCTTCTGCTAAACCTAGAGAGCACTTGAGGGTCTTCTGCTAAACCTAGAGAGCAGTTGAGGGTCTTTAACTAAACGTAGAGAGCAGTTGAGGGTCGTCTGCTAAACCTAGAGAGCAGTGAGGGTCGTCTGCTAAACCTAGAGAGCAGTTGAGGGTCGTCTGCTAAACCTAGAGAGCAGTTGAGGGTCGTCTGCTAAACCTAGAGAGCAGTTGAGGGTCTTCTGCTAAACCTAGAGAGCAGTTGAGGGTCTTCTGCTAAACGTAGAGAGCAGTTGAGGGTCGTCTGCTAAACCTAGAGAGCAGTTGAGGGTCTTCTGCTAAACCTAGAGAGCAGTTGAGGGTCGTCTGCTAAACCTAGAGAGCAGTTGAGGGTCGTCTGCTAAACCTAGAGAGCAGTTGAGGGTCTTCTGCTAAACCTAGAGAGCAGTTGAGGGTCTTCTGCTAAACGTAGAGAGCAGTTGAGGGTCGTCTGCTAAACCTAGAGAGCAGTTGAGGGTCTTCTACTAAACGTAGAGAGCAGTTGAGGGTCTTTAACTAAACGTAGAGAGCAGTTGAGGGTCTTCAACTAAATGTAGAGAGCAGTGAGGGTCGTCTGCTAAACGTAGAGAGCAGTTGAGGGTCGTCTGCTAAACCTAGAGAGCAGTTGAGGGTTGTCTGCTAAACCTAGAGAGCAGTTGAGGGTCGTCTGCTAAACCTAGAGAGCAGTTGAGGGCCGTCTGCTAAACCTAGAGAGCAGTGAGGGTCTTCTGCTAAACGTAGAGAGCAGTTGAGGGTCGTCTGCTAAACCTAGAGAGCAGTTGAGGGTCTTCTGCTAAACGTAGAGAGCAGTTGAGGGTCTTTAACTAAACGTAGAGAGCAGTGAGGGTCTTCTACTAAACGTAGAGAGCAGTGAGGGTCTTTAACTAAACGTAGAGAGCAGTGAGGGTCTTCTACTAAACGTAGAGAGCAGTTGAGGGTCGTCTGCTAAACCTAGAGAGCAGCTGAGGGTCTTCTACTAAACGTAGAGAGCAGTGAGGGTCTTCTACTAAACGTAGAGAGCAGTTGAGGGTCTTCAACTGAATGTAGAGAGCAGTGAGGGTCTTCTGCTAAACGTATAGAGCAGTTGAGGGTCGTCTGCTAAACCTAGAGAGCAGTTGAGGGTCTTCTGCTAAACCTAGAGAGCAGTTGAGGGTCGTCTGCTAAACCTAGAGAGCAGTTGAGGGTCGTCTGCTAAACCTAGAGAGCAGTTGAGGGTCTTCTGCTAAACCTAGAGAGCAGTTGAGGGTCTTCTGCTAAACGTAGAGAGCAGTTGAGGGTCGTCTGCTAAACCTAGAGAGCAGTTGAGGGTCTTCTGCTAAACGTAGAGAGCAGTTGAGGGTCTTTAACTAAACGTAGAGAGCAGTTGAGGGTCTTCAACTAAATGTAGAGAGCAGTGAGGGTCTTCTGCTAAACGTAGAGAGCAGTTGAGGGTCCTCTGCTAAACCTAGAGAGCAGTTGAGGGTCTTCTGCTAACCTAGAGAGCAGTTGAGGGTCGTCTGCTAAACCTAGAGAGCAGTTGAGGGTCGTCTGCTAAACCTAGAGAGCAGTTGAGGGTCGTCTGCTAAACCTAGAGAGCAGTTGAGGGTCGTCTGCTAAACCTAGAGAGCAGTTGAGGGTCTTCTGCTAAACCTAGAGAGCAGTGAGGGTCGTCTGCTAAACCTAGAGAGCAGTTGAGGGTCGTCTGCTAAACCTAGAGAGCAGTTGAGGGTCGTCTGCTAAACCTAGAGAGCAGTTGAGGGTCTTCTGCTAAACCTAGAGAGCAGTTGAGGGTCTTCTGCTAAACCTAGAGAGCAGTTGAGGGTCTTCTGCTAAACGAAGAGAGCAGTTGAGGGTCTTTAACTAAACGTAGAGAGCAGTTGAGGGTCTTCAACTAAATGTAGAGAGCAGTGAGGGTCTTCTGCTAAACGTAGAGAGCAGTTGAGGGTCGTCTGCTAAACCTAGAGAGCAGTTGAGGGTCGTCTGCTAAACCTAGATAGCAGTGAGGGTGGTCTGCTAAACCTAGAGAGCAGTTGAGGGTCGTCTGCTAAACCTAGAGAGCAGTTGAGGGTCGTCTGCTAAACCTAGAGAGCAGTTGAGGGTCTTCTGCTAAACCTAGAGAGCAGTTGAGGGTCTTCTGCTAAACGTAGAGAGCAGTTGAGGGTCGTCTGCTAAACCTAGAGAGCAGTTGAGGGTCTTCTGCTAAACCTAGAGAGCAGTTGAGGGTCGTCTGCTAAACCTAGAGAGCAGTTGAGGGTCTTCTGCTAAACCTAGAGAGCAGTTGAGGGTCTTTAACTAAACGTAGAGAGCAGTTGAGGGTCTTCAACTAAATGTAGAGAGCAGTGAGGGTCTTCTGCTAAACCTAGAGAGCAGTTGAGGGTCTTCTGCTAAACGTAGAGAGCAGTTGAGGGTCGTCTGCTAAACCTAGAGAGCAGTTGAGGGTCTTCTGCTAAACCTAGAGAGCAGTTGAGGGTCGTCTGCTAAACCTAGAGAGCAGTTGAGGGTCGTCTGCTAAACCTAGAGAGCAGTTGAGGGTCTTCTGCTAAACCTAGAGAGCAGTTGAGGGTCTTCTGCTAAACGTAGAGAGCAGTTGAGGGTCGTCTGCTAAACGTAGAGAGCAGTTGAGGGTCTTCTGCTAAACGTAGAGAGCAGTTGAGGGTCTTTAACTAAACGTAGAGAGCAGTTGAGGGTCTTCAACTAAATGTAGAGAGCAGTGAGGGTCTTCTGCTAAACGTAGAGAGCAGTTGAGGGTTGTCTGCTAAACCTAGAGAGCAGTTGAGGGTCGTCTGCTAAACCTAGAGAGCAGTGAGGGTCGTCTGCTAAACCTAGAGAGCAGTTGAGGGTCGTCTGCTAAACTTAGAGAGCAGTTGAGGGTCGTCTGCTAAACCTAGAGAGCAGTGAGGGTCTTCTGCTAAACGTAGAGAGCAGTTGAGGGTCGTCTGCTAAACCTAGAGAGCAGTTGAGGGTCTTCTGCTAAACGTAGAGAGCAGTTGAGGGTCTTTAACTAAACGTAGAGAGCAGTGAGGGTCTTCTACTAAACGTAGAGAGCAGTGAGGGTCTTTAACTAAACGTAGAGAGCAGTGAGGGTCTTCTACTAAACGTAGAGAGCAGTTGAGGGTCGTCTGCTAAACCTAGAGAGCAGCTGAGGGTCTTCTACTAAACGTAGAGAGCAGTGAGGGTCTTCTACTAAACGTAGAGAGCAGTTGAGGGTCTTCAACTAAATGTAGAGAGCAGTTGAGGGTCTTCAACTAAACGTAGAGAGCAGTGAGGGTCTTCAACTAAATGTAGAGAGCAGTTGAGGGTCTTCTGCTAAACCCAGAGAGCAGTTGAGGGTCTTCAACTAAACGTAGAGAGCAGTGAGGGTCTTCAACTAAACGTAGAGAGCAGTTGAGGGTCTTCAACTAAACGTAGAGAGCAGTTAGGGTCGTGAGGGTCTTCAACTAAATGTAGAGAGCAGTGAGGGTCTTCAACTAAATGTAGAGAGCAGTTGAGGGTCTTCTGCTAAACCTAGAGAGCAGTTGAGGGTCTTCAACTAAACGAAGAGAGCAGTTGAGGGTCTTCAACTAAACGTAGAGAGCAGTTGAGGGTCTTCTGCTAAACGTAGAGAACAGTTGAGGGTCTTCTACTAAACGAAGAGAGCAGTGAGGGTCTTCTGCTAAACGTAGAGAACAGTTGAGGGTCTTCTACTAAACCTAGAGAGCAGTTGAGGGTCTTCAACTAAACGAAGAGAGCAGTTGAGGGTCTTCAACTAAACGTAGAGAACAGTTGAGGGTCTTCTACTAAACCTAGAGAGCAGTTGAGGGTCTTCAACTAAACGAAGAGAGCAGTTGAGGGTCTTCAACTAAACGTAGAGAGCAGTTGAGGGTCTTCTGCTAAACGTAGAGAACAGTTGAGGGTCTTCTACTAAACGAAGAGAGCAGTGAGGGTCTTCTGCTCAACCTAGACAGCAGTTGAGGGTCTGCAACTAAACGTAGAGAGCAGTTGAGGGTCTTCTGGTAAACGTAGAGAACAGTTGAGGGTCTTCTACTAAACGAAGAGAGCAGTGAGGGTCTTCTGCTCAACCTAGACAGCAGTTGAGGGTCTTCAACTAAACGTAGAGAGCAGTTGAGGGTCTTCTGGTAAACGTAGAGAACAGTTGAGGGTCTTCTACTAAACCTAGAGAGCAGTGAGGGTCTTCTGCTAAACCTAGAGAGCAGTTGAGGGTCTTTAACTAAACATAGAGAGCAGTGAGGGTCTTCTACTAAACGTAGAGAGCAGTTGAGGGTCTTCTGCTAAACCTAGAGAGCAGTTGAGGGTCTTCTGCTAAACCTAGAGAGCAGTTGAGGGTCTTCTGCTAAACCTAGAGAGCAGTGAGGGTCTTCGACTAAACGTAGAGAGCAGTTGAGGGTCTTTAACTAAACGTAGAGAGCAGTGAGGGTCTTCTACTAAACGTAGAGAGCAGTTGAGGGTCTTCTGCTAAACCTAGAGTGCAGTTGAGGGTCTTCTGCTAAACCCAGAGAGCAGTTGAGGGTCTTGAGAGCAGTTGAGGGTCTTCTGCTAAATCTACAGAGCAGTTGAAGGTCTTCTGCTAAATCAAGAGAGCAGTTGAGGGTCTTCCGCTAAATCTAGAGAGCAGTTGAAGGTCTTCTGCAAATCTAGAGAGCAGTTGAAGGTCTGCTGCTAAATCAAGAGAGCAGTTGAGGGTATTCTGCTAAATCTAGAGAGCAGTGAGGGCCTTCTGCTAAACCTAGAGAGCAGTTCAGGGTCGTCTGCTAAACCTAGAGAGCAGTTGAATCCTGTTGCTTGAGTCCAGGTGATGTTTGGTCAGAAGTCTTAGGTCAGAGCAGCAAGGAGGGAATGAGAAACTCTGGGCCCGAGAGTTTTTGAAGGTTCCAAAGATGGCATGGGGACTTCGGGGCATATTACCAAGGAATAGCGATATTTATCGCAAAATGCTATTGCTGCCTATCGCTGGATATGTGAGTGGAGAAAACATGCTATTAGCAATCTTTTCCTCCATTGGGCTAAAATATCCAGCGATAGCGGCGAAATGCGTGAATATTGCTGGAAATCCAGCGATATTCACACATTAACGCCAATGGGGACTTAACCTGACAATCCACCTCCCATTGGATAAACAGATAAGTCATGTTTTTAGCAGGCGTTAGATTATAGCGATAATTGCGCTCAGTGTGACTTTTTTATCGCTACGCCTGTGTTGGTAATAGGCGATAGCGATGTTAGCGACTGCTTTCAGTCGCTAACAGGTTGGGTACGCCCACTTTGCATGTCATTAGCGATAAATATCGCTGACATGCAAAGCGGGTCCCAAACCGGTCGCTATCGCCTAAAAGCTGTCGCTAACTGCTGTTAGCGACAGCTTGCTAATAGGGCGATAAAAATATCGCCGCTTTAGCAGCAAAAAGTGCAGCTAAAGCGGCGATAGTGCCCTTCCTATTATGCCCCATCATTCGTTGAGTTCTCATCACCGAGGAGGTGAGGATGTCATTCCCAGCTAAGGGGTTTGAGTGAGGCTTCGATACTTGTGAGGGTGGAGTGAAGTGCTTTGGGTAAGACTCATGGGACGCGCACTGGTATTTTGCGCTTCACACATTAGGGTCAATGTGGTGTTGTGTCTAGTTTTGTTGATCTTTTCGATGAGGAATTCAATGGTGAGCTTGGAATTGGTTGTTCTGGGAGTGACTGGTGCAAGTGCGTTTCTATAGGCTCTTGCCCCAATATTGACTTTGTAGATGGTGGGTGGATAGCAGTTACTTTGGTAAATGGTTTTCTTTGTTTTTGTTGTAAGGACCAGTGTGTTTTCAGGGATATGTGCAGAACCACCATCTCTGTTGCCTATTCTCTCCAAGATTTTAGAAAGGCACATTAACAAACAGCTCACCCACTTTTTGGAAAGCTCGGACTTCTTACATCCGTCTCAATCAGGCTTTAGGGCCAATCACTCCACTGAAACAACGCTTTTAGGAGTCACCGAGAGATTGCGTCACTGTATTGATCGCGGAGAAACATCTGCACTCATATTACTTGATTTGAGTGCGGCTTTTGATACGGTGTCACATTCCATCCTTCTCGCATCGCTTCGGTCTCTGGGAGTTGAGGGTCTTGCTTTGGCTTGGCTGGCCTCCTTTCTAAGCGGCCGCACCTTCCAGGTCTTCTCTGCGAAAGCCTCTTCCAAAATTTGTTCTTCAGCGTACGGTGTACCCCAGGGGTCTATCTTAAGTCCTCTATTGTTTAATATTTACGTTAGACCCCCGGCCACTATTGTGGAGGAAGCTGGCCTCACTTTATTTTCGTACGCTGACGATACGCAAATTATTTTTTGTTTTTCTAATGTGGAAGATGGCAACATCTCAGTTCTTAAACAAGGACTGATTAAGGTCTCAGAATGGATGCTCAGCAACTTTTTAAGACTTAATGGAGACAAGACCGAGGTTGTCATCCTGGGCAAAGGGAGGAACTCATGGGACCCTGAACATTGGCCAATCTCTCATGCGGCAGCAAATAGTAAAGGTGGCTTCCACTTGTTTTACTATTGTACGATGGCTCCACAAAATTCTTTGGATGCTCCCTGTTTCCACACAAAGGACGGTGGTTCAGGCTCTAGTTGTTTCCCGCCTGGACTACGGTAACGTTCTTTATTTAGGAGCTGATCAAGAAACTCTTAAAAACTTCAGGTTGTGCAGAATGCGGCTGCACGACGCCTATGCCATGTTGCGCGAGAGCCTCTATTTCTCAATCCCTTCAAGACCTTCACTGGCTTAGGATTGCCAGTAGAATTAAGTTCAAGGCTCTCTGCTACATATTTAAGATCAAACCAGGCATGGCCCCTGCATACCTACAGGAACTCATCCAAGCCTACCACCCTACTCGTTCTCTTAGATCCTCCTGTAAAGGTGATTTTGTAATTCCAAGATTTAGGCTGGTGAAAACGGGCGGCCGCTCATTTTCCCACCTAGATCCTAAGTTCTGGAATACCCTGCCTGCTGCATTGAAAACCGAAACCAACTTTTTCCGTTTCCGCAAAGGACTCAAGACATGGCTCTTTTGGCAATGATTCACGGTTGCTCTCTTTTCCCTCTTTTAATCTGTCCCTTGGCGCCGGGAAACCCACTGCGGGTAGCTGTGCGCCTTATAAGTTTAAATAAATAAATAAACACCAGGGATGTCTCTTGTTTGAATCCCGTGTCCCAGCGGGTAGAGGGTTCGATTGATTTCAGTGCCACTATCTCTGCTTGTGTGTATGTTGTGTGTTTTTGTGAACCTTGTGGCTTGGAGTTTTGCTGGACTTGTCAATCACTGTTTCCTCGTCCT
Source organism: Lissotriton helveticus (assembly GCF_964261635.1). NCBI lineage: Eukaryota > Metazoa > Chordata > Amphibia > Caudata > Salamandridae > Lissotriton > Lissotriton helveticus. The sequence goes on along the minus strand of NC_136073.1, from coordinate 10,638,490 downwards.
CAGTCAGTGTGGAGGTCTCTACTGCGATGTTACGGTCGCAGAGTTACGGAGGGCGGGTCTTGGATCATTTGCAGAGTAGGTTGCATTCTTTCCTCAGCTGAAACATGGAATAATGTACTCTTTGATTACCAGGTGGTGCAAAACATGAATTACACATGTTAATTCCCTAGATAAACTCGGCTCTCTGATACAGAACAATAAGGCTGAACTGAATTATTACCAAATATTGACAAAAAGTTCGATCTTTACTCGGAAAGCGTGCTTTTTGTGATTTGGTGCAAATTCGTACAGCTATTTTTGAAAAAGTAGCACTTAAAAAGGCAAGGGGGGGGGGGAATTAGGTCTATCTGGGTAGTTGAACCCAAGGCAGTCCTGCAATACTTAAAAAGCAAATAACATGGGCTTCTAATGAACAAGCATTTTTTTTCCTGATGGTCATTTCGGTACTGCAGTACTGAGCAATCCTATTGGCTAGCCTCGAATCTGAAGAAAATGTTGCGGCTGCCATTGCACAGCTCATGGACTCAGTGCCCCTGTCCCCAAAAAAGTTGTGAAAAGGGACATAAGCAGGCAGAGTAGTGACCCCTGATCCCCAGACATTTGTTTGGAGCCCAGAGGGACCACCCCAAAAGGTTAAAGTATGTTTATAGGTATGTAGATACCGTGGTACTTCTGTCATGACCCTCCCATGAGGTACTGTGGTACTCCTGCGGTACCCGGTACACAAACTTCAGCCCCGTGGTACAGAGGTAACATGCAAGCTTCTCCTAGGACGCGTGTCGAGTACCACAAGACTACCAGGGCCACTGAAAAAAAGTGGACAAAAAACAGGCTAGGGGTCCATAGGAGGGTGGGTGGCCGCGGGGTGAGACGTGGGGCCTGGCTGAAGGCAGACCAAGTGGCCAACCTCCTTTGCACATGGACAAAGGCCGTGGACAGCCGAGGAATTAGCTGTAGGGTGCCCGAGGGGGGTGAGTGCATGCTCAAGTTTGAGTATGATCACACAAAAAAAGAGAAATTCACAGAAAAGAACAAATGTTAAAGTGACCTTATAATTAGGTATGGTAGTAGGGTCTTATGTTTAAAAACAGAAAATCACTGAATAAAAACAAAGGCTAAACTGACGTTATAGGACGTGTTGAAAAGAGATAAAAATGTATTTTAAAAAAAAAACACACTGAAATTCACAAGCTATAGTTTAGTGAGCTACCAGTACCTTGGACCCATGTCACTGCTTATGACCTCACATATTACATCACTCATAACGTGTTAACTGACATAATTGATGACATCAGTACATATATATGTTTAACCACGAAAATACAGTTAAACTGCAGGGATGGTTAAAAAAATCAATCCAAAAAAGTCACTGAAATTCGGAAGTTATGCTTAGAATCAGAATTCATATTTTGCTCAACAGTCATTCAAAGCATAACGTGCACGTCACACACAATGCTCTGTGGTGATAGTGACACTTTGCATCAGTATCAGCCATGGTATAGGCGTCTCTGATGACCAGGAAGCAGCAGATATATGATGCAGCAGTGACACCCTGTGGTCAGTCACAGTATGGCACCGTTGAAAGCGAGGAGATAAGAGCATCTAGGCTGAAGCCGTGGCACCTTGTGGTCCCTCACATTGTGGCATAGATGAAGCCCTGGTGGTGAAGATTGATGGTGCAGCAGTGACACCCTGTGGTCAGTCACAGTATGGCACTGGCTTGAAGCCCTGGCAGGAGCTTATCTCTGGGGCAAAAGTGACACTGCATGGCATTACCTGAAACCCAGGAGACAGCAGATCTATGGCACACCAGTGACACCCTGTGGCCAGTCACTGTATAGCATTATCTTAAGCTGAGGTAGAAGAGAATCTTGGGTGAAGCAGTGACATTGTGTGGTCTGTCATAGTATGACAGTGGTTCAAGCCCTGGAGGGAGCAGATCTAACGAGCTGCAAGTGCACAACTTGTGGTTAGTCACATTATTCCACTGGCTAGTGCCCTGGTGGTGCAGATATCTGGCGCAGTAGTGCCAACCATGTGGTCAGTGAAAATATGGCGTTATCTGAAGGTCTGCAAGGAACCCGTCTATGGTGTAGCAGTGCCACCCTATGGTCATTCACAGTAAGGAATTATGAGAAAGCCTTAAAGGAACAGCTCAAAGGTGCCGAAGTGACACCCAGTGGCCAGTCCCGGTATGGCACTATCACAAGGCATGCAAGGAACAGCTCCATGGTGCAGCAGTGACACCCTGTGGTCAGTCACAGTATGGCATTATCTGAGACCTGCTAGGAACAGCTCCATGGTGCAGCAGTGACACCCTGTGGTCAGTCACAGTATGGCATTATCTGAGACCTGCTAGGAACAGCTCAATGGTGCAGCAGTGACACCCGGTGGTCAGTCACATTGTGGCATGTTTTGAAGCACTGGAGGCCCAGATCTATGGTGCAGCAGTGACACCCTGTGTTCATTTATGGAATTGCATTATCTGAAAGGCTTCAAGGACAGCTCTATGGTGCAGCAGTGACACTCTGTGATCAGTCACAGTATGTGATGGTCTGCAAAGAACAGCTCTATGGTGCAGCAGTGAGAACAGCTCTATGGTGCAGCAGTGACACCATGTGTTCATTTATGGAATCACATTATCTGAAAGCCTTCAAGGACTGCTCTATGGTGCAACAGTGACACCCGGTGGTCAGTCACAGAATGGCATCATCAAAAGGCATGCAAGGAACAGCTCTATGGTGCAGCAGTGACACCCTGTGGTCAGTCATATTACGGAATTATCTGAAGACCTGCAAGGAACAGCTCTATGGTGCAGCAGCGATACCCTGTGTTCATTTATGGAATGACATTATCTGAAAGCCTTCAAGGACTGCTCTATGGTACAGCAGTGACACCCGGTGGTCAGCTACAGTATATCATTATGTGAAGGTCTGCAAAGAACAGCTCTATGGTACAGCAGTGACACCCTGTGTTCATTTATGGAATTACATTATCTGAAAGCCTTCAAAGGGCACCTCTATGGTGCAGCAGTGACATCCTGTGATCAGTCACTGTATGGCACTATCAGAAGGCATGCAAGGAACAACTCTATGGTGCAGCAGTGACACCCTGTGGTCTGTCATAGTATGGCATCGTCTGTATACCTACAAGGAACAGCTCTATGGCGCAGCAGCGACACCCGGTGTTCATTTGTGGAATGACATTATCTGAAAGCCTTCAAAGGACAGCTCTATGGTGCAGCAGTGACATCCTGTGATCAGTCACAGTATGGCATTAGCCGAAGGTCTTCAAAGAGCAGCTCTATGGTGCAGTGGTGACACCCAGTGGTCAGTCAAAGTATGGTAAAGGTTGAAGCCGAAGAGGCAGCAGATCCATGGTGCAGGAGTGGTATAGTCTGGCCAGTTATGGTATGCCACTGGCTTCAAAACCTGGAGGGAGCCAATATATGGAGTGCTGCAGTGACACCCAGTGGTCCGTCATCTTAGTACAGGAGGGAGCAGAGAGACTTGGTGAAAAGTCTGCACCTCCCAGGCTTGAAGCCCCAGAGGGGGGTTCAGTCTCTGCTATTGGGGGCCGGCACCGAGCCCATTTCTTTGCCACAGTTCAAAACTCAGGCCCCTGCTGCAGAGCCAGGGCCCGCTCTATGGGGCAACGCTATATGCATTTGGAAGGCAATAGGGTCCCAGCAGAGCACGAGGTCCGCTAGGACTCTGAGCCTGGTCTTCAACAACGAACAGGGCGAGTTCTAGGAACTTGCAGCCATGTGCGCGCTGAAGCGTCTTATCAGCAGAGCACACACCTCTTGTGTCTGATCACAGCACACACGCTTCCCTCACCAACACCCTGCCCCCACCAGTAAGTGGCACAGACCATCGACATGCGCTGGTCCCAGGCAGGAGGACACCACTACCGACAACCGGTGTGCATCGCAGGACACGAAGTCACTACAGGACACCGACAGCTACCACAGGTCACGAACAGTGGGCACAGGACACCAACCGCTTCCACAGGCCATCAACAGTTACCACATTTACCACAAGCCTCTGACACCCACCACATAATGCCGCAGACAACCAACAGCTACCACTGGACATGAGCTGATTCTACAAGCCTCTGACACCCAGCATGGCCCACAAGGACCACCACTGCCCACTGACCGCCGCCACAAGGAACTGAAGTCCGCTGGACCTGGCCACCAATGCCTACCACAGGGCACGAGCTCCCACCAGGGGCTACAGGTATGTGTGGGCTACCCGCAAGAGTTGCAGACAGCTGGAACCGACCAGAGGCCACCAGTAACTCCCACGGGCTCTCGTGGGCTACCCGCAAGAGTTGCAGACAGCTGGAACCGACCAGAGGCCACCAGTAACTCCCACGGGCTCTCTTGGGCTACCCGCAAGAGCTGCGGACAGCTGGAGCCGGCCGGGTGCCACCAGTGACTCCCACAGGCCACGAGCTCTTGTGGCTACCAGCAAGAGCTGCAGACAGCATTACCCGGCCAGGGGAAACCAGTGACTCCCACAGGCCACAGACACTTGCCTCTGCCTGCAGCTGCCCCCGGGGTGGCCACGCAGCCCTTCTGCACCCTCTGTGGTCCCTCAGCACTCAACACAGACCACCGACGACCCGACCACAGACCCCGGTGCCCTGCAGAGCCAGCGCGGAGGGGCAGGCGGAGGCCCGGGGCAGGGGCCACAACTGTCCCGGGCTCCATGGAGGTCCCTGGCGGCAGGTCCACAGCGCCCCCTGTGTGTGAGTACAACCCTCCCTACCCCCACAGCTCGCACCGCTTCCAAGTTACAATGTGTGTCCCCTGATGTTAACATGCTGTCCCAGCGGAATCTACAATTTAAATGAATGGAGTTGAGGAAACTTGTGTGAGGGGGTGGGACATGGAGACGGCAACTGTATCACTAACAACAGCCTGACCCTCCGAGTGACGGGCACTTGAGAAACTCTCACACCTTAAAGGCCAGCCAGCCGTACAGTGCTCTTTCCCTCCCTCACACACCCATCTGTCCCTCACTCTCTCCCTCCCTCACACACCCATCTGTCCCTCACTCTCTCCCTCGCACCTCAGATGGTCCCCTCCTCGCTGCCAGGACTGTCCCTCTCTCCCTCACACACACGCCCTCCCTCACTCTCTCCCTCACACCTCAGAAGCCCCCCTCCCCGTTGCCAGGACTCAGTCCCTCCCTCACACCTCAGATTGCCCTAGCCTTGCTGCCAGGACTGTCACTCCCTCACACACATGCTCTCCCTCACTCTCTCCCTCACGCATGCTCTCCCTCACTCTCTCCCTCACGCATGCTCTCCCTCACTCTCTCCCTCACGCATGCTCTCCCTCACGCATGCTCTCCCTCACTCTCTTCCTCACACACGCTCTCCCTCACTCTCTCCCTCACGCATGCTCTCCCTCACTCTCTCCCTCCCTCACACACCCATCTGTCCCTCACTCTCTCCCTCGCACCTCAGATGGTCCCCTCCTCGCTGCCAGGACTGTCCCTCTCTCCCTCACACACACGCCCTCCCTCACTCTCTCCCTCACACCTCAGAAGCCCCCCTCCCCGTTGCCAGGACTCAGTCCCTCCCTCACACCTCAGATTGCCCTAGCCTTGCTGCCAGGACTGTCACTCCCTCACACACATGCTCTCCCTCACTCTCTCCCTCACGCATGCTCTCCCTCCCTCTCTCCCTCACGCATGCTCTCCCTCACTCTCTCCCTCACGCATGCTCTCCCTCACTCTCTCCCTCACGCATGCTCTCCCTCACTCTCTTCCTCTCACACGCTCTCCCTCACTCTCTCCCTCACGCATGCTCTCCCTCACTCTCTCCCTCCCTCACACACCCATCTGTCCCTCACTCTCTCCCTCGCACCTCAGATGGTCCCCTCCTCGCTGCCAGGACTGTCCCTCTCTCCCTCACACACACGCCCTCCCTCACTCTCTCCCTCACACCTCAGAAGCCCCCCTCCCCGTTGCCAGGACTCAGTCCCTCCCTCACACCTCAGATTGCCCTAGCCTTGCTGCCAGGACTGTCACTCCCTCACACACATGCTCTCCCTCACTCTCTCCCTCACGCATGCTCTCCCTCACTCTCTCCCTCACGCATGCTCTCCCTCACTCTCTCCCTCACGCATGCTCTCCCTCACTCTCTCCCTCACGCATGCTCTCCCTCACTCTCTTCCTCACACACGCTCTCCCTCACTCTCTCCCTCACTCACGGTATCCCTCACTCACGCTCTCCCTTACTCCCTCCCTCACTCACGCTCTCCCTCACACCTCAGATGGCCCCCTCCCCACTGCCAGGACTCAGTCCCTCTCTCACACATGCTCTCCCTTACTCTCTCTCTCACTCTCTCTCTCACTCACTCTCTCCCTCACACCTCAGATGCCCCCTCCCCGCTGCCAGGACTCAGTCCTCCCTCACACACTCTTTCTCCCTCACTCTCCCCCTCACACCTCACCCTCCCCTCTGCCAGGGCTCTGCCCCTCTCTCCCTCACTCCCTCTCCCTCACTCTCTCCCTCACACCTCACCCTCCCCTCTGCCAGGCCTCTGCCCCTCCCTCGCCGGGGGGGTTGCCCTCTGCACAGCAGTAACCCTCAGGTATGTGATATGTTCATATTCGGTCAGGGCCCATAAAACAATAAATATTTGAGTAGGGCGCGGGCGAGGCCAGCCTGGGAAGGCGCTGGCACCGGGGCCGGGCAGGAGCCCGGGGCAGAGTCCAGACATCTGGAGCAGAAGCAGCTGGCTCGGGGCTGGAGGGTTCGGAGGACCCAGGTAAGGCGGGACCCGGGGGCACAGCGCGTGGATGAATGGTATTACTGTTTATATAGCGCTTTCAAAACCCCCAGCGAGGCTCAAAGCGCTTAGAAGGGGTCGGAGATCCGAGACAAGGCGGGGCCCCGGATCAGAGCGCATGGATTAATGGATTGTGTTACTGTTTATATAGCGCTTTCCAACACCCCAGCGGGCTTAAAGCGCTTAGAAGGGGTCGGAGAAGCGATATAAGGCGGGGCCCCGGGTCACAGCGCATGGATGAATGGTATTGCTATTTATATAGCGCTTTCCATACCACTAGCGAGGCTTAAAGCGCTCTCCTGAGTGTTCTGGTAGATAATGTACCAATCACGATGTCGGAAGCGCTTCGATTCGCATCGGGTTGAACGGAAATACCGGGGGCACAGAAGTAGCGGGGGGGGGGGGGGGGCCAGGGGCACATGAACCTCAGTGGGTCCCAGGGGGTGGGGGGGCTGCATGGTTGGATGCCAGGGGCCCAGAAAGCCCTACGCCCTAGGAGGCCTTCTGGTAACCATGCGCTCTACAAATGCCAATTCATTAATTCATTCACTCAAAGAGCTGGGGGCCTAGGGGGCAAAGAGTGCAGCATCCTTCTCCCCGCTGCCCCTTTACAGGAACCAGCCTCCCCCTGGGATGGAACCGCAAGGCCTTGTGGGACACAGCAGAATGGACCCATCAAAGCGAGGGGGCAGACGCCAGGGGCCTTCAGTGCTCGCTCGCCGCTTGAGCCCGCTTCGGGGCGCTATCATTGGCCGAGGGCCCCCGCTGTGAAGACATCTGTCTGGCAGTGGGAGGTGAAAGGTCCCACGCCTCGGCCTCGAGGCGTTCCCGAGTCCGCCTGGGCAGAGGGGGGGGCATGGTGGGGGCGCAGGGGGCGAGGGTGGCGCGCAAGCTAGGCGCTAGAGGGCACAGCGCCTCTTCTGAAAGGGTACGGCGCTCACTAGCAGTCTGTCGAAGCATGGGGGTGTTTACCACACAGGGTGAGGCCTTCACCACTGGAAGTGAACGCCTCACATGCAACAGGAACACGAGGCAGACCGTCCAGAATTGGTTTTTAACGCATCGTATTTTGCGCTTGGCCTGTTTTTTTTCCGGCCTTTCCTCCGAAGCATCCCGGCAGGTGTGGCCAGCTTCAGTTTATCCGGAAAAGCTGCCAGGGTGTGACTGCTACCAGACACCGCCCTGTGAGGACGTCACACAGGGGTCGCAAGGCAGCTCTGAACCCGCAGGGAGGGGCTTGGGGTGACATGTCCCTTTGGAAAGGGGGGCCTCTCTGGCAATGCAAAGATGGCATCAGCCAAGGCCAAATAGCGCCCCTTCTGGAAAGGACGCCCCAGGGGGGGTCAGAGGCAAAAAGAACAATTGGTGGACAATGCCATACATTCACCCCAATACAGAAATCTGAGCCTAAATCCATCTTTTTTGCTCCCCATGCCATTCCAGTTTGGACCCAGCCATATGCAAATCAGTCTTGACCCTGCACCCATATGGGAGCAGTCCAACCAGAACTGCCAAGGCCAAGATCTCCTTGGACCCAAAACAAGCATCTTGGGACCAGTTTGGGGCACACATTTGAATGCCAACTGGCGGCCCGAGTGGCCTGGGGATGCTCAGACGTGAGTCCCGTGCTCTCCACACCACTGGAGTCGAGCTATCCTGGCTGATGACGGCTGAAAGCCTGAAACCGGTCCTAGGATGCTTGATTCCGGTGCAGGAAAGACATGGCTTGGCAGTTGGGGCTGGACCGTTCCCATGAGGCACAGGGTCAAGGCTGATTTGCATATGGCCATGTCTGAACTGGGGTGGTGTGGAGAGCAAAAAAACAATGGATTTAGGCCCAGATCTCTGTACTGGGGTGAATGTATGACATTGTCCTGCATTCTGTCCATCAACTGTTATTTTTACTGTATATCCTGAGCAGCAACCTACAGGAGGTGAAGGGGGCCTTCTTAGCTCCAGTTTCAGCTGAGCACAAACAAAGGCCTGATTTAAAAAGCCATCAGCCCTACTTCTGTTCAAGTATGATCCTAGCAGGGAGCTATCTCGAGCCTCCAACCTTGACGCCAGTGCAGTGGAAGTAAACAAAGACACACACTTAAAGAAACTATGGTTTGGAGGCAGGATTTGACTTTGTGCGACCCCTGTGTGTGAGATATCCATGCACTGTAAGAGCCACAGATGCGACTGGTGTAGGAGTAAACACTAAGAATGATTCTAATAGCACTTACAATATTTTTCAATGTATTTGTTCTATAGCTCTACTCTCTCCAATGCAGGGTGTCGAGGCACATTTATTTATATTTATTTATTTATAAACAGTTTTCTATAGCGCGAACTAGACCCTTGGGTATCAGAGCGCTTAACATCACATGGCATATTATAAAACCATCAGTGTATTTAGCAAGCAGTAGATTGAAAACATTAGTTAGTAATACTTCCATACCTAGTCTATAGTTAGATAAAATACTGAAACGAGAGAAGATCGCTCCAGTATTACAAGACATGGATAAAACTGTTCTGAGGTAGTAGCTGATTGTTTTCTCCCATCCCCTGGTTTGTCTCTTGCTTTCTGCCAGGTTCTCTACCGTGGGTCATTTTCTATATATTTCCCACTTTGTTATCTGGTAAACCCTCACTGATTAAGTCTCAGATGGTACTTGCCCATGAGAAAGATCTTAGTTTCCTTCTTAAATGATGCAATGTTCGAGATTTTTCTGATGTTCGCCGGAAGAGAGTTCCATATTCTGGGGGCTGCACCAGAGAACGCTCTCTCATAGGTTTTTTTCTTCCTGAAGATGGGTGGTCTCAGCAACAGATCTTTGGCACTCCGGGCAGGTCTGTTTCCTCCTGAGATTTCTATTTTCTGGGCGAGATATCTCGGTGTGTTGTAATGAATCGCTTTATGGGTGATACATGCCATTTTTAGCTGTATTCTAGCTTCGTAGGGTAGCCAGTTTAAAGCTTTCAGGTGGGGGGAGATGTGGTCAAATTTCCTCGTCCCTGTGATAAGCCTTGCCGCTGCATTGAGGCAGGCTTTTAGGGGGGCTGTGGAAATTTGTGGCAGACCTGCTAGCGTTGTGCACCCGTATTCAATTCTTGAGATAACCAGAGATTGCACAGCTAGTTTTAGGTCATTCTCCGATAAAAATGACTTCATTTTTCTTAAATAGTTCAGATGAAAGCGTGCGTTTTTTGCCATTACTTTAATGTGGGTTTTCATATCAAGGTGTTCATCCAGTGTGATTCCGAGGGATTTCGCTGACTGAACTAGAGTAGGGGTGCAGTTTAGCGCTGTGATCATTTTGGACCATTCCTTCACTTCTGCTTGATTCTTTTGTGGTGTGATGAGTAAGAATTCTGTTTTATTAGCGTTTAGCTTGAGATGATGGTTGGTTAGCCAATTTAGCGTCATTTTGAGGGACGCAGTCAGACACACTCAATGTAATACGAGATCATGAATCATACAAGTGTGTAAATCAATGTATAGGAAATGTAAGATAAGGCAATGAGGGTTACATGTCATCCGTAATGGGTGGTATTATATGTTAAGGGTGCATGCTATGGAGAAACACAACATCAGGATTGAAAACATAGTACAGTAGTTGGTGTTGACTGTACCAACAAACCTTTATTACTACCCAAAGGAAGCCTTTTAGCAATCTTGGAATAACAGATACAAACATAAGGCTCTAAACCCACGCCTTGCAGTTTTCGATGCCCGTTTATGACTCACTTTGCTATATTAGAAAGATGGTATCTTATAAACTGCAAGCAACAAAATGATCTTTGACAAAAAAGCAGTAACCCACTGAGCTTTCCACATAACACACCAATCTGTGCTATGCGTGTTTCGCAATGTGCTCTGCAGCAGGCACATTAACCCTCTATGCTACTTTCTGAGTAAAAACTGTGTCGAGAGAAAATACAGATCTCTCTAGCAAGTGCCTTAACCACCAGAGTTATCTTACCGCTAATATTATCCCTTGAAAATTGCTGGTACACAAAGATCTATGCAGCAGGTGCCTCAACCCCTCAAGATATTCTAAAATGCAGTCTTTGTGACTTAAGTAAGCCAGAACAGATTTACTGACACATTTGTACTTGCTGCCAATTTCTTTGCAGCAGAGATATAAAAAAGATAAATATTTTTATTGACTGAAGGACTTTGCTTTTCATGGCTCTGCCCCTCCTGACTCCGCCCACTTTCTGCTGCCACATTTAACCCCCAGTTTCTGGGGCCAAGGGTGATGGTACCTGCCAAAGCTGGGCATGGGTGTCAGCAGCACCTTCCTTTAGAAGTTCCAGAGGATGACCCAGGAAGTAATTGATTCCACAAAGGTCACGCCCCTCCCAGTTCTGTAACAGGGGCCTGACAACCAAAGATTGTGTCTCCCCACTGTCAGAGCAACCAAGGGAGTCATTTAGGGATCGCCAGGGGTCGCAGCTGTGACTTCGGGTTTGCCTCTTGAGACCCCCAATACTGCTTTGGGGACCCCTGACCTCAGAGGTGTCAAAAGCAGTTTCAAACAGTGCCCTCAGGTGCACTGTTTACCTCCTGCAGCTCCCACTGGGATGTAACACTTTCTGTTTGGTAAAGTAAATGCATCCAGCATTGCAGCACCCTTTAGAATTCATCAGAAAACGAAGAACTGAAAAATACCCATTTAAAAAAAAAACTTCTTGCCATGCTTCATTGGCAAAATCACTAGATCTTGCCTTGATGAGATATTTATTTTTTATTGTTTCTAGGATATGCCACAAAAGGAAAAATAGGTTGTCTAAACATGATGCCATGTGCTTGTAATAATTTTAAATAAACAAAAATCACAGTTTTAATAAAACAATATATGTCCTTCATAGCTGACAAGTGTACTTAGACAGAAATAGGAACCCTTTTTTGCTTTCTCACATGCCACAGGAAATATGATTCTTACTGATGCAAAGGAAAGGTACTACTTGCTCTGAAACACTGTAACCTGAAGACATTGTTTAAACGCATAAGGATGACAAAAAAAAGGAAGTTAGCTGACCCATTGCTCCATGCTGTGGGGGCTGGGAGCAAAACGCGAGTGGCTGTTGAGCAGACCAATGGCTGAAGAGAGATGACCGAACAGGCCAATATATATATAGCGCCCTCTGGTGGAGCCTCTCAGGTGAGTCCGTTCTTGAAGCGTGCTGGGACTTGTGGTTCCAAGGCATCAACCCTGAGGGTAGGATTGAGGCCTTGGAACCACAAGTCCCAGCATGCTTCAAGAACGGACTCACCTGAGAGGCTCCACCAGAGGGCAGTATTAATTAAAAACATGCAGACAATGGCGCCTTGCCGAATTCTGGCAGCGTTTCCATCAGTCTGTGAACAAGGACCAGGAGGTGCGAACACGTCAGGCAGGCGAAAACCATCCGACTGCAAATACCGGTTTTGTTTAACCCGTTGCATGCGCGCGTCGGGCAATGGCCGTCGCAAGCACTGCCTCGGGAGTGCTGCGCACATCCGTTGGCCAAGGTGGCCCCGCTCACTTAATAGAACTCCCGCACCGCGGCAGAATTTGTTAATAAGGAGCTCTTGAGTGTTCAACTGCTGTCGAGTTCATCTTTTTTGAGGATAAATTTGGAGGAATAATAAACGGCGGTCCAGCCGTGAAGTTTGCCCGTTCATGAACAAACGGATGCGGACGCACCGTCTTCCTAAGAATTACGAGGACTCATGAAGCACTTTTGGTGCATTTTTCACATCATTCCAAGTTAGACAGGGAATCGCGGGCTACCTGAATGGGAAATATGGAGAGGACTTTTGAAGCACCTTGGTAATCATCAAGATAAGGTGTAGTGATTCTAAGTCACAGATCGCTTAATAAGTTACCCTCGGTTCAGACTCTACAGGAAAGCTTACCTATTTTGGATTGCCATAGGTACCAATGGAGGAGTTTCAGAATCGTTTACAAGCCCTCTACCACCTTTAGTATTCACAAGGCCAATATGCAGGCTACCTTCAAATATATCCATAGTCCTGAAGAAGACCCGTGGAGATGTTTATCACTTATACTCTTTGAATAAGGGTTGAAACGTTGATCAGGCATTCGCACTAGCACTTCGCATATCGGTGCTCAATAATAAGGCTATATGTGTTAATATATATGCTAAGTCACTACGGATGCCAACTGAAGTTTTTCATCTATGTGTATTGTAAATGTTAAACATTTGGTTTATGTTGATTATAGGGCACTTATTCATGTATGAAATGATATATGTTGTCGAACTCTGGTGCTTTTATATATTTGTATATGTAGTGAGCTATACCATATATGACTGATAATTTATCGATCACTTTTTGAGTCTACAGCGTCAGTCTTGTTTTTTAGTTTCTGTATGGTATTTAATGTTGACTTTATACCGCTGATAGGTTTTCCTATGTTTGCACACCAGCATTTCAAAGTATTGGCAAGGATTCGGGCTAGGTGTCATACATCCTATAGTAGCTAAGTGCCACTGGGGCTCCATTATATGGTCTATATGCTTGTTGAGTAACGTGTATAGGTGGGAGTGTCCAGTTAGCTGTTGTTTCATGCCATACTGTCTAATATATATTAATGACTGAAAAAAAAGGAAGTTAGCTAACCCATTGCTCTATGCTGTGGTAGGCGGAAGCAAAATGTGAGTTACTGGTGAGCAGACCAATGGCTGAAGAGAGATGACTCAACGGGATATGTATATATATATATGTATATATATATATATATTACCTACTGGCAGTTATAGTTAGGGCCTAGGTTCCAAAGGAAAAGTAATTTTTTGACTTCGCTTTTACTTTGGCGTCGTTTGACCAATCTGCATCAAATTTCCCCAAAAAGTGTCAAGGTAGGTTCTGTGTGTCATGGAAAGTTTGGGGGGTGATCTGTGCAGTGGGGACCGAGAAATTGGGGCGTGAAATAAGGGTGCATTTGTGATGTCACTTCCCATAGGAACCTTTAGCCACAACTACAGCCCAAACCGCTGAACAAACTTACACTAAATTCGGCAGGGAGATAGATAGATGTTGGTTCAAGGAAGTGCCTTTTGCTTATTTGGTGTAAATCCATTCAGAAGTTGTTGAGAAATGTAAGTTTAAAATTATAGTGATACCTTTGGTCGCAAAGTCTTTGAAAACAAAGACAACCTCTTGCAGGGAAATGCACTGCTCTGATTGGCTGCCAACACTTCAACCAGTAAGTGTTGGCAGCCATCTTGGGACGCGGCTTCACCGAAAATAAAATAAAGGGGGCAGGGAATGAATACCCTAACCACCAAGCCATGGTCTTGGGGGTCCCCCTGGGAACCTGCCAAGGCATAAAAACATTTGAAAGAAAAATAAAAAAAACTGCTGTAAATTCGTGGTAATATGATTTTAAAAAAAAGCCCGTTCAGGCTCCTCGCTTGATTACATACATGTACCCGGGGCCGAAAATGGTCCATGGTAGGGGAGCCATGCAGCCCTTCTTCCTTTAATTAAACCAAAAAAATGAAAGGTCGGGCCCGGGCGATGGGGTCCCCGGGGCGAAATCAGCCCGCGCGGCCCCTCTCATTTTTCAAAGATTTTTTTTTTTAAACAAGAGTCACGCCCCGGGGACCAAAATGGTTAATGAAAGGGGGCCACGCAGACCCCTTCCTAAAAAACATAAAACATTTTAAAAAGCCAGCAAAGTGCAGAGGCCCGCCCCCTTTCTCCACTACTCCGCAAACATGCCTCTTGGCACACTGCTGATGGGGGGATGAGGTCCCCCAGCCTCCTGAGGGCGTCAGGACTAAAGTGGGCTTCATCCCCCAACCAAGCAGCAGTGCACCAAGAGGTGTGTTTGAAGAGTGGTGGAGAGAGGGGGCGTGCCTCTGATGACCTCTCAGCAATCCAGTTACCTGTGTGGGTCTTTCTGGAGGTAACCGGAGGGCTAGTTGGCCCCCAAGGACCCTCAACAGCCAAGGGAACTTCATCCCCCTACCAGTAATGTGCCACGAGGCGTGTCTGCAGAGTGAAGGAGAAAGAGGGCGTGGCCTCCTGCGATGACTCAGCAATCCTGATGTGTGGGACTTACTGGAGGTACCAGGAGGGGTAGTGGTGCCCCAAGGATGTCCTCGGGGCCAACTACCCCTCCTGGTACCTTCAGTAAGCCCCACACAGCGGAATTGGTAAGAGGTGTTCGGAAGACCCGCCTCCTTTCGCCACTACTCTGCAAATGCGGCTCATGGTCCACTTTACATGTGAGGGACCTTGGGGGGCCAAGAAGCCCTCCTGGTAACTCTTGTAAGTCGTACACAGCAGGATTCCTAAGAAGTGGTTGGAGGCCCAGCCCCCTTTCTCTACCACTCTGCAAACATAATTGCTAGTTAAAAAAACATAGAAAGTCACTGGAAAAAACAAAGGTTACAGGTAAGTTATAGTTAGGAATTAGCATATAGCATATATCATTTGAGATGTAATCAGTGATGTCACTGACCATGTTATGCATGATGTAATATGTGAAGTCATCAGCAGTGCATTGCGGGGGCGCGAGTTATAATTAACTCAGGTAACTATAACAGCTGAATTTCTCTGGTTTTGTATGAGTAAAATCTGACCCTAACTATACCGCCCCTGTAACCTTTGTTTTTTTTATTGAATTTCTAAGGTTTTTTAAATTCTATTTGCTAACTATAACATCCCTGTAACCTTTGGTTTTCTTAATTGAATTTCTAAGATTTTTTTAATGCTAAATCCTAACTATAAGGTCACTGTAACCTTTGTTTTTTTAGTGCATATATATGTATATATATATATATATATATATATATATATATATATATATATATATATATATATTGATTACCAAACCAATCTTCTGATTAAAGAAGGCGCTGACTCCGTGAGTTTCAATTCAAACGTATTTATTCCATTTCAGTTTCTGCTCAGACGCGTTTCGACGGACTCCTGCCGCCTTGATCACTAACAAATGCATACTGACATTTCGATGTATATATACACAATAGCACATTCTCACTGATTGGGTAGTCTCAGTTAATGTTGAATGACAGTTGCTATAGTTACCTCGGTTACACCCAAGGTGATGACGCTGCTTTAGCATATGACTTGCACATTTAGAGCATCCATATAGTCTTTCTACTGTTACTGTTAAATCACATGTAACAGGTACTTGCAGCATATGTGACCAAACAATTACGTGCTTAATATATACAGTGTGAAAAATTGTGCCCAACATTACTGTGAGAGTGCGCATTACTGGTGACACAGCCCCCCTCATTTACAGCCTTTTCTAGTACACATGTTTTGTATCAGCGCTGCAGCGAATCCCGTGTGTCCATGCACATAGGCTGCACATTCCTGAACATATAAACATGTGGATTGGTCCGGCGCTGTAACCTCAAAATCGTCAGTTCCCTGAGGCGCGCTTCTGCTAGTGAGCAGCATCTGGATAGTTCAGACTCGGTGAGTGTTAACAGTGAGACCGCCGCGCGCGCGTTACTTGTTTCGCCTGATAGCCTAATGCAGGTAAACTATTGAATGTAGATTACTGCTCCTTCTACTTGAAGGAAGGCGAACGGGACCTGACAATGTATTGTTAAAAGCAAGTGCTGCTGAGCGTAGCGGTGGGGGTTGCCTGCTGTGTGGCACGATGTGTGATGTTTACTGTCTATTGGTCGGTCATCTCCCTGTAGTGATGAGTGCTTATAAAGTGTATTAACAGTGATTCTAGATTCCACTCTGCAAACATAATTGCTAGTTAAAAAAACATAGAAAGTCACTGGAAAAAACAAAGGTTACAGGTAAGTTATAGTTAGGAATTAGCATATAGCATATATCATTTGAGATGTAATCAGTGATGTCACTGACCATGTTATGCATGATGTAATATGTGAAGTCATCAGCAGTGCATTGCGGGGGCGCGAGTTATAATTAACTCAGGTAACTATAACAGCTGAATTTCTCTGGTTTTGTATGAGTAAAATCTGACCCTAACTATACCGCCCCTGTAACCTTTGTTTTTTTTATTGAATTTCTAAGGTTTTTTAAATTCTATTTGCTAACTATAACATCCCTGTAACCTTTGGTTTTCTTAATTGAATTTCTAAGATTTTTTTAATGCTAAATCCTAACTATAAGGTCACTGTAACCTTTGTTTTTTTAGTGCATATATATGTATATATATATATATATATATATATATATATATATATATATATATATATATATATATATATATATATATATGTGTGTGTGTGTGTGTGTATGTATATGTGTATGAATATATATTTTCACTGAAAAAAACATAGGTTTCAGGGACGTTATAGTTAGTTGGACATTTCACTCCTATAAAACAGAGAAATTAGTCCGTTATAGTTAGTAGAGCTAACTATAACTCGCGCCCCTCGCAATGCACTGCTGATGACGTCACATATTACACCACTCATGACATGCTCAGTGACATCACTGATGACATCATCCAGTGACTGAGTGTTTCTAAAATGTTCAAGAATGTTATATCTATATATGCCAAAGTATATTGAAGAATAATTGGTTGTCTGAGAACCTGTATGGGTGCCTGAGTGTCTGTGTGGGTGGGAGGGGGTGACTCCCTGCATGGATTTGTGAGTGGGTGATTCACTGGGTGTATGCGTTTATGAGTGCATGTGTTAGGGAGTGTATGGGTGAGTGAGTGTACCTATAGCTGTGTTTGTGAGTGAATCAATGTCTTAGTGGTACATCTGTAAGTAACTACATATGTGAAAGGCAGTATTTGTGAGTGTTGGAGTATATAAGTGAGTATACGTGACAGTGAGCAATTGTGACAGTCGCTGAATGGATAAGTGTGTACTTATGTCAGTAATTGTTAAAGACAGTATCTGTATGAATAAGTGACGTGGTGTGTGTATAACTGTATAGGTGAGTAAATGGCAGTGTAATTAATTATTTGGGTGACTGACTAGGTTTTTGAGTAACTCTTTAGCTGAGTGGCAGTGTGAGTGTCTATATAGGTGTATGAGTGGATATATCAGTGGCTGTATTGATGAATGACTGCGTGTATGAGTGACTGTATGGGTTAGTGGGGGGATGTGTGTGTGTAGACGTATGACTCACTGAGCGGGTATGTACTAACTGCTATTGGCTTGTCTATGGTTTCGATATTGGTAGTAGGTATTTTAGAGTAGGTGCATGAAAGATTTTATTAGGGTGTGAGGAGGTGCATTAGATAATCACATGGATGATGTCCTCAGTGGTGTCATCAGTGATGTCATTTGAGATGTCATCAGTGATGTCACCAAGCATGTCATGAGTGATGCAATATGTGACATCATCAGCAGTGCATTGCGGGGTGCGAGTTATAGTTAGCTCTACTTACTATAATGGCTGAAATTCTCTGGTTACGAGTGAAATGTCCAACTAACTATAAAGTCCCTGAAACCTATGGTTTTTCCAGTGAATTTCTACGTTTTCTTAATGCTAATTTCTAACTATAACATCCCTGAAACCTATGTTTTTTTCAGAGAATTTCTAAGGTCTTTTTAAATGCTAATTTCTAACTATAACATAGCAGTCGCATTTGCAGAGTGGTGGAGTAAGGTGACTGTGGCGTCCAAACACCTCTTAGCGATTTACTGGAGGTAATAGGAGGGATAGTTAGCCCCCAACATCAACCATGGGGGCCAATTACCCCTCCTATTACCTCCAGTAAGTCTCAAACAGCAGGATTGCTAACTTCTCGCACCAGTACCGGGCCATGCCCCCTTTCTCAACCACTCTGCAGACGCACCTCCTGGCGCGTTCTGGGTTGAGGGATTAAGTCCCCCTGAATCCTGAGGGTCCCTGGGGTCCAACTAGCCCACCAGGTACTTCCAGTAAGTGCCACAGAGCTGGATTGCAGAGGTGGTCCGATGCCAAGCCCCTTTTTACACCACTCTGCAAACGCGGCTCCTGGCGCACTGCTGCTTGAAGGATTAAGTCCACTTGTGTCCTGAGGTTCTATATAGTTTAGTTATGATTTGTTTTCATTGCATGAGAGCCGTGGAAGAGATCAAATCTGTCTCTAGGCCACACCTAATTATTTGTTTGAACAAATCAGTTTTCTCTGTGCTTGAGAGGTGTCATATTTCCTTACAACTGATCATAAATCTAAACTTGTTAACAGTGATAACGAGTAAATCGAACCAATAAAATAGTTCATATTGAATATTTGGTCCATATTGGTTAATACCGGTGGGTTGGACCACTACTATATTTTTTTATCTGTTTTGTGAATCGGGGTGGGCAGCGGCAGCCAGGCAGTTCTCTGGCAAGGGTGGGCAGCAGACCGGCAGGTCTCTAGCGGGGCTGAGGATGTGACGGGTGGTCGGGTTTTTAGTAGGACCGTTTTGGAGACAGGCGGTCATCTCTCTCAGGGGTGGTTGTGGCTCACTGGTTAGAGGAGGCAGACCTGGAAGCAGAGGTTAGCCCGGGACCAGGGTTCAATTCCCGGCTCGGCGGGGTCTTGAGTCCTAAAATGTCCATGGACTCGACAATTCTCGCTCCGGTGCCTACTCGATTCACGGGTTCACACTCTGCGACTCTGGGCAATAGCTTGCTTAATCTCCACAACGGCCCCTCGCGGCGGGATGCCTGGCTTTCACCTTGTGGATACCCTGCCGGGGTTATCTCACAGGGGAATACCAGGACGGGTTCCCTAAGCAAGCGCTTAGAAACCGCTTGGTGATTTGCGCTATATAAATTCCTGTACATTTACATTTACATTTGGGTGGGTGACAGACGGTCAGCTCTCTGGCAGGGGTGGGTGGGTGATAGTCAGTCAGCTTTGGCAGTGGTGGGTGGGTGACAGTCAGTCAGCTCTCTGGCAGCGTTGGTTGGGTGATAGTCAGTCAGCTATGGCAGGGGTGGGTGGGTGACAGACGGTCAGCTCTCTGGCAGGGGTGGGTGATAGTCAGTCAGCTTTGGCAGGGGTGGGTGGGTCACTGTCAGTCAGCTCTCAGGGAGGGGTGGGTGACAAACGGTCAGTTCTCTGGCAGGGGTGGGAGGGTGACCGGCAGTCAGCTCTCAGGGGTTGGTGTATGGCTGGCGGTCATCTCTCTCAGGGGTTGGTGTATGGCAGGCGGTCATCTCTCTCAGGGGTTGCTGTATGGCTGGCGGTCATCTCTCTCAGGGGTTGGTGTATGGCAGGCGGTCATCTCTCTCAGGGGTTGGTGTATGGCTGGCGGTCAGCTCTCTGGCAGGGGTTGGTGTATGGCTGGCGGTCATCTCTCTCAGGGGTTGGTGTATGACAGACGGTCATCTCTCTCAGGGGTTGGTGTATGGCAGGCGGTCATCTCTCTCAGGGGTTGTGTGGGTGTCAGGCGGTCAGCTCTCTGGCAGGGGTTGTTGTATGGCTGGCGGTCATCTCTCTCAGAGGTTGGTGTATGGCTGGCAGTCATCTCTCTCAGGGGTTGGTGTATGGCAGGCGGTCATCTCTCTCAGAGGTTGGTGTATGGCTGGCAGTCATCTCTCTCAGGGGTTGGTGTATGGCTGGCGGTCAGCTCTCTGGCAGGGGTTGTTGTATGGCTGGCGGTCATCACTCTCAGAGGTTGGTGTATGGCTGGCAGTCATCTCTCTCAGGGGTTGGTGTATGGCAGGCGGTCATCTCTCTCAGAGGTTGGTGTATGGCTGGCAGTCATCTCTCTCAGGGGTTGGTGTATGGCTGGCGGTCAGCTCTCTGGCAGGGGTTGGTGTATGGCTGGCGGTCAGCTCTCTGGCAGGGGTTGGTGTATGGCTGGCGTAAGCTCTCTGGCAGGGGTTGGTGTATGGCTGGCAGTCATCTCTCTCAGGGGTTGGTGTATGGCAGGCGGTCATCTCTCTCAGGGGTTGGTGTATGGCAGGCGGACATCTCTCTCAGGGGTTGGGTGGGTGTCAGGCGGTCAGCTCTCTGGCAGGTGTTGGTGTATGGCTGGCGGTCATCTCTCTCAGAGGTTGGTGTATGGCTGGCAGTCATCTCTCTCAGGGGTTGGTGTATGGCAGGCGGTCATCTCTCTCAGGGGTTGGGTGGGTGTCAGGCGGTCAGCTCTCTGGCAGGGGTTGTTGTATGGCTGGCGGTCATCTCTCTCAGAGGTTGGTGTATGGCTGGCAGTCATCTCTCTCAGGGGTTGGTGTATGGCAGGCGGTCATCTCTCTCAGAGGTTGGTGTATGGCTGGCAGTCATCTCTCTCAGGGGTTGGTGTATGGCTGGCGGTCAGCTCTCTGGCAGGGGTTGGTGTATGGCTGGCGGTCATCTCTCTCGGGTTGGTGTATGACAGACGGTCATCTCTCTCAGGGGTTGGTGTATGGCAGGCAGTCATCTCTCTCAGGGGTTGGTGTATGGCAGGCGGTCATCTCTCTCAGAGGTTGGTGTATGGCTGGCAGTCATCTCTCTCAGGGGTTGGTGTATGGCTGGCGGTCAGCTCTCTGGCAGGGGTTGGTGTATGGCTGGCGGTCATCTCTCTCAGGGGTTGGTGTATGACAGACGGTCATCTCTCTCAGGGGTTGGTGTATGGCAGGCAGTCATCTCTCTCAGGGGTTGGTGTATGGCTGGCGGTCAGCTCTCTGGCAGGGGTTGGTGTATGGATGGCGGTCAGCTCTCTGGCAGGGGTTGGTGTATGGCTGGCGGTCAGCTCTCTGGCAGGGGTTGGTGTATGGCTGGCAGTCATCTCTCAGGGGTTGGTGTATGGCAGGCGGTCATCTCTCTCAGGGGTTGGTGTATGGCAGGCGGACATCTCTCTCAGGGGTTGGTGTATGGCTGGCGGTCAGCTCTCTGGCAGGGGTTGGTGTATGGCTGGCGGTCAGCTCTCTGGTAGGGGTTGGTGTATGGCTGGCAGTCATCTCTCTCAGGGGTTGGTGTATGGCTGGCGATCAGCTCTCTGGCAGGGGTTGGTGTATGACTGGCGGTCAGCTCTCTGGTAGGGGTTGGTGTATGGCAGGCAGTCATCTCTCTCAGGGGTTGGTGTATGGCAGGCAGTCATCTCTCTCAGGGGTTGGTGTATGGCAGGCAGTCATCTCTCTCAGGGGTTGGTGTATGGCTGGCGGTCAGCTCTCTGGCAGGGGTTGGTGTATGGCTGGCGGTCAGCTCTCTGGCAGGGGTTGGTGTATGGCTGGCGGTCAGCTCTCTGGCAGGGGTTGGTGTATGGCTGGCAGTCATCTCTCAGGGGTTGGTGTATGGCAGGCGGTCATCTCTCTCAGGGGTTGGTGTATGGCAGGCGGACATCTCTCTCAGGGGTTGGTGTATGGCTGGCGGTCAGCTCTCTGGTAGGGGTTGGTGTATGGCTGGCAGTCATCTCTCTCAGGGGTTGGTGTATGGCAGGCAGTCATCTCTCTCAGGGGTTGGTGTATGGCTGGCGGTCAGCTCTCTTGCAGGGGTTGGTGCATGGCTGGCGGTCAGCTCTCTGGCAGGGGTTGGTGTATGGCTGGCGGTCAGCTCTCTGGCAGGGGTTGGTGTATGGCTGGCAGTCATCTCTCTCAGGGTTTGGTGTATGACAGACGGTCATCTCTCTCAGGGGTTGGTGTATGGCTGGGAGTCATCTCTCTCAGGGGTTGGTGTATGGCAGGCGGACATCTCTCTCAGGGGTTGGTGTATGGCTGGCGGTCAGCTCTCTGGTAGGGGTTGGTGTATGGATGGCGGTCAGCTCTCTGGCAGGGGTTGGTGTATGGCTGGCAGTCATCTCTCTCAGGGGTTGGTGTATGACAGGCGGACATCTCTCTCAGGGGTTGGTGTATGGCTGGCGGTCAGCTCTCTGGTAGGGGTTGGTGTATGGATGGCAGTCATCTCTCTCAGGGGTTGGTGTATGGCTGGCGGTCAGCTCTCTTGCAGGGGTTGGTGCATGGCTGGCGGTCAGCTCTCTGGCAGGGGTTGGTGTATGGCTGGCGGTCAGCTCTCTGGCAGGGGTTGGTGTATGGCAGGCGATTGTTAGACGGACCGGGAGGGTCGGCCGAGGATAAGGGGAGAGGTCTCCGGGGAGAGCCGTCTCCAGTGAATCGTACAGACAAGTAACTCCCCCCCCACAGACGGACACCACACAATGATAAAGTTCAACGATACTTTATAGGTAATTCTTCAAGTACGGTAGAATGGTACAAGGAGGTCTGGACTCAGGGGTCCCCTCTATTCTGGTCTCTGTTTGGGAAAAGGGTAGCGGGACAGTCTTGTTACCAAAGAGATGGAAATAGCTCTCAATCCTCGAGCTCGGTGGTGTAGATGAACGGGCCGCGGCGGAGCCAGCAGGGCCCGAGATGGATGAAGGAAGACGACGGTCCGCGGCAGAGCCAGCAGGTCCCGATGAAGGTGATGGTTACAAACGGTCCGCGGCCACGCCAGCAGGTCCCGACGACGATGAAGGATAGGGTGGTTCCCAAAGCCGCGGCAGCGCCAGCAGGCAAGACGAAGGTGCACAAGACAGAGCTACGGCAGCGCCAGTAGTCCGTCAAGGATGAGTTCTTCTTTGCGTCTCTCGACTCCAAGATACAACTCCCGTCCGGCTCTGGAGCTGCCCCAGTTATAGGGCTGGTGTGCTTTGATGTCCGGACCCTCGCACTTGGAGGTCGGGAGGTCCGGGATGAGGGGGTTCAGACACCCAGCAGGGGGGTGGAGCCAGCGCCCGGGGAGGCGATGGGCGAGCGGTACTTGGCGGGGGGGAGCCATCGACACCTCTTGCTCCCATTGACTGACCAAGTAGCCCGCTCACCTCCTGGGTGGATGTTGGTGCCGGAATGTCTGAGGCCTGGCCGGGCCCAGGGTTGAGGTCGATCGGGGGCCAGGCGGCCTCGTGGTGGAGTGTCCAAGATGGCGCCCAGGATGGGCGCGCAGGCCGGTAGTGGGTCGGCCTACGCGGTCAACAGGTTCGAGTGTAGGGGTCCCTGCGGGGACGGTGGACGTGTAATGGTGGTGTGTGGTACTTGCGTGGCTGGTTCGGGCCTGGTTGGGCCGGGGGAGAGCGGCCCTTCATGTGGCCTGTCCAACATGCGTCCCCCCCAGCTGAAGGCGGGGAGAGTTACCCATTCTCTTGGGGACTCTTTTCGTCGAGGCGGAAGAACCGGGACAGGCCATCTGCGTTGGCGTGATCTGGCCCAGGCCGATGTTCAACTGTGAAGTCCATCCCTTGTAGGGAGATGGACCAGCGTAGTAACTTCGGGTTTTCCCCCCGCATCTGCCTCAGCCACTGCAGGGGTCGGTGGTCGGTCTGTACCCGAAAGGGTGTGCCAAAAAGGTAGGGCCGGAGCTTCTTGAGGGCCCATACCACTGCAAAGGCCTCCCTCTCTATGGTGCTCCAGCGTTGTTCCCGTGGTAGGAGTCGCCGGCTGATGAAGGCCACCGGCTGATCACGGCCTTCGGTGTTCACTTGAGACAGGACTGCCCCAATGCCATGGTCGGAGGCATCCGTCTGGACGATGAACTCCCGGCTGTAGTCGGGGGCCTGGAGCACAGGGGCGGAGCACATGGCGGCTTTCAATTGTTCAAATGCAGCTTGACACTCTGGGGTCCAGTTGACTTTCTGGGGCTGATTTTTTGACGTGAGCTCTGTGAGGGGCCTCACGATAGTACCATAGTCTTTCACGAACCTTCGGTAATAGCCCGTGAGGCCCAGGAAGGCCCGTACCTCGGTCTGGGTAATGGGGGGCTGCCAGGACTGGATGGCGGCAATTTTTAGCTGCAGAGGGGCCACCAGGCCGCTTCCCACCTGGTGCCCGAGGTAGGTTACAGACCCTTGCCCAATTTGACATTTGCTGGCCTTGATCGTGAGGCCAGCTTGCTGAAGGGCGTGCAGCACTGCTCGGAGGTGGCGGAGGTGCTCGGACCACTGGTTGCTGTATACAGCGATGTCGTCTAGGTAGGCGGCGCTGAATCCTTCGAGCCCCGCCAGGACCTGATTGACGAGTCGTTGGAATGTTGCTGGGGCATTCTTCATGCCGAAGGGCATGACTGTGAAATGGAAATGGCCATCGGGAGTGGAGAAGGCAGAACGTTCTTGTGCCCGGGGTGTGAGGCCGATTTGCCAGTAGCCCGCCGTTAGGTCGAAGATACTGAGGTAGCGGGCAGCTCCCATGCGGTCGATTAGTTCATCTGCCCGGGGGATGGGATGTGCGTCTGTCCTGGTGACCGCATTCAAGCCCCGGTAGTCGACGCAGAACCGGAGTTCTGGTGTGGTGCCGGGGGCAGCTGCTTTGGGGACCAGTACTACAGGGCTGGCCCAGGGGCTGTCTGAGGGCTCGATGACCCCGAGCGTGAGCATTTTGGCTACTTCCTCCTGGATGCAGGCCCGTACCCGATCTGGCACGCGGTAGGCCCGGTGGCGGATAGGGGGGCTGTCCCCCGTGTCCACATCGTGCGTACACCAGGAAGTGACACCTGGGGTGAGGGAGAACAGGCTGGCGAATTGTGACAGGAGAACTTGGCACTCCTGGCGTTGCTCTCGGGTGAGGGCCTCTGAGAGTCGGACCCCCTCTACGGAACCATCTTTCTCCCGCGTTCGTAGGAGGTCCGGGAGGGGCTCGGAGTCCTCTTCAGCCCCATTGTCTGTGGCCATCAGGAGGCTGAGTTCTGTCCGTACAAAGTGCGGTTTCAGAGCTACTCTCTGTACGGTTTATGCGGTGATTCGGATCCCGTCGCTGGCCACCAATGTTAGACGGACCGGGAGGGTCGGCCGAGGATAAGGGGAGAGGTCTCCGGGGAGAGCCGTCTCCAGTGAATCGTACAGACAAGTAACTCCCCCCCCACAGACGGACACCACACAATGATAAAGTTCAACGATACTTTATAGGTAATTCTTCAAGTACGGTAGAATGGTACAAGGAGGTCTGGACTCAGGGGTCCCCTCTATTCTGGTCTCTGTTTGGGAAAAGGGTAGCGGGACAGTCTTGTTACCAAAGAGATGGAAATAGCTCTCAATCCTCGAGCTCGGTGGTGTAGATGAACGGGCCGCGGCGGAGCCAGCAGGGCCCGAGATGGATGAAGGAAGACGACGGTCCGCGGCAGAGCCAGCAGGTCCCGATGAAGGTGATGGTTACAAACGGTCCGCGGCCACGCCAGCAGGTCCCGACGACGATGAAGGATAGGGTGGTTCCCAAAGCCGCGGCAGCGCCAGCAGGCAAGACGAAGGTGCACAAGACAGAGCTACGGCAGCGCCAGTAGTCCGTCAAGGATGAGTTCTTCTTTGCGTCTCTCGACTCCAAGATACAACTCCCGTCCGGCTCTGGAGCTGCCCCAGTTATAGGGCTGGTGTGCTTTGATGTCCGGACCCTCGCACTTGGAGGTCGGGAGGTCCGGGATGAGGGGGTTCAGACACCCAGCAGGGGGGTGGAGCCAGCGCCCGGGGAGGCGATGGGCGAGCGGTACTTGGCGGGGGGGAGCCATCGACACCTCTTGCTCCCATTGACTGACCAAGTAGCCCGCTCACCTCCTGGGTGGATGTTGGTGCCGGAATGTCTGAGGCCTGGCCGGGCCCAGGGTTGAGGTCGATCGGGGGCCAGGCGGCCTCGTGGTGGAGTGTCCAAGATGGCGCCCAGGATGGGCGCGCAGGCCGGTAGTGGGTCGGCCTACGCGGTCAACAGGTTCGAGTGTAGGGGTCCCTGCGGGGACGGTGGACGTGTAATGGTGGTGTGTGGTACTTGCGTGGCTGGTTCGGGCCTGGTTGGGCCGGGGGAGAGCGGCCCTTCATGTGGCCTGTCCAACAGCGATCATCTCTCTCAGGGGTTGGTGTATGGCAGGCGGACATCTCTCTCAGGGGTTGGTGTATGGCTGGCGGTCAGCTCTCTGGCAGGGGTTGGTGTATGGCTGGCGGTCATCTCTCTCAGGGGTTGGTGTATGACAGACGGTCATCTCTCTCAGGGGTTGGTGTATGGCAGGCGGTCATCTCTCTCAGGGGTTAGTGTATGGCTGGCGGTCAGCTCTCTGGCAGGGGTTGGTGTATGGCTGGCGGTCAGCTCTCTGGCAGGGGTTGGTGTATGGCTGGCAGTCATCTCTCTCAGGGGTTGGTGTATGGCAGGCGGTCATCTCTCTCAGGGGTTGGTGTATGGCAGGCGGACATCTCTCTCAGGGGTTGGGTGGGTGTCAGGCGGTCAGCTCTCTGGCAGGTGTTGGTGTATGGCAGGCACATCTGGCCTGTGACTGACTCTGCCCCAGCCTCAGAGGCTGCTCCACCAGTCTCTGTTTCTGTCTCAGGCCCCTGCCCTCCTCCTCTAACAGTAACAGGGGCGTGGCTAGTAATGGAGGCGTCACTTCCGGTCCTCCCCTGTGTTCACCAAGCTGCTCAGCACAGCCCTTGTGTTAGGTGTGAGTGCACGTGGCACTGACCTTAGAACCCTAAGGGCTCCCACCCTGCTGCTATCAGTGAAGCCTCAGGATCCAGGCACGAGGCCGCTCTGCCCGCCCAGGGGCGGGGCCGCAGGAGGAGCTCAATATCACCCCCACAGGGGCACAACAGGGAACCCTGCAGGGGCAGCACAGAGAATACCCACAGCAAAGCTGGAGGCACCTGGGCAGAGGTCTAGGGTCAGGAGGCAGAGATACAGGGGCAGTGATACAGGGTCAGGGGGCAGTGATACAGGGCTTAGTGGGCACTGATACAGGGTCAGGAACACTGATACAGGGTCAGGGGCACTGATACAGGGTCTGGGGCACTGATACAGGGTCTGGGGCATTGATACAGGGTCAGAGGGCAGTGATACAGGGTCAGGGGACACTGGTACAGGGTGTGGGGCACTGATACAGGGTCTGGAGCAGTGATACATGGTCTGGGGCAGTGATACATGGTCAGGGGCACTGATACAGGGTCAGGGGCAGTGATACAGGGTCAGGGGCGGTGATACAGGCTCAGGGGCAGTGATACAGGGTCAGGTGGCAGTGATACAGGGTCAGGTGGCAGTGATACAGGGTCTGGGGCAGTGATACATGGTCGGGGGCACTGATACAGGGTCAGGGGCAGTGATACAGGGTCAGGGGCAGTGATACAGGGTCAGGTGGCAGTGATACAGGGTCAGGGGCAGTGATACAAGGGCAGTGATACAGGGTCAGGGGCAGTGATACAGGGTCAGGGGGCAGTGATACAGGGTCAGGTGGCAGTGATGCAGGGTCAGGGTCAGTGATACAGGGTCAGGGGGCACTGATACAGGGTCTGGGTCAGTGATACAGGGTCAGGGGGCACTGATACAGGGTCAGGGGGCACTGATACAGGGTCAGGGGGCAGTTATACAGGGTCGGGGGCAGTGATACAGGGTCTGGGGCAGTGATACAGGGTCAGGGGCAGTGATACAGGGTCAGGGGCAGTGATACAGGGTCAGGGGGCACTGATACAGGGTCAGGGGCAGTGATACACGGTTAGGGGGCACTGATACAGGGTCAGGGGCAGTGATACTGGGTCAGGGGGCACTGATACCGGGTCAGGGGGCAGTGATACAGGGTCAGGGGCAGTGATACAGGGTCAGGGGGCAGTGATACAGGCTTTGGGGCACTGAGACAGGGTCTGGGGCAGTGATACAGGGTCAGGGGGCATTGATTCAGGGTCTGGGACAGTGATACAGGGTCAAGGGGCACTGACACGAGGTCAGGGGCAGTGATACAGGGTCAGGGGCAGTGATACAGGCGTAGGGGGCACAGATACAGGGTCAGGGGCACTGATAAAGGGTCTGGAGCAGTGATACAGGGTCAGGGGCACTGATACAGGGTCAGGGGGCAGTGATACAGGGTCAGTGGACAGTGGTACATGGTCTGGGGGCAGTGATACAGGGTCTGGGGCAATTATACAGGGTCAGGTGGCAGTGAAACAGGGTCAGGGGCAGTGATACAGGGTCAGGGGGCACTGATACAGGGTCAGGGGGCACTGATACAGGGTCTGGGGCAGTGATACAGGGTTAGGGGGCACAGGGTCTGGGTCAGTAATACAGGGTCGGGGGCAGTGATACAGGGTCTGGGGCACTGATACAGGGTCAGGGGGCACTGATACAGGGTCAGGGGGCACCGATACAGGGTCAGGGGCACTGATACAGGGTCTGGGGTAGTGATACAGGGTCTGGGGCACTGCTACAGGGACAGTGATACATGGCCAGGAGGCAATAATACAGGGTCCTGGTCACTGATACAGGGTCTGGGACACTGATGCAGGCTCAAAGGGCAGTGATACAAGGTCAGGGGCAGACATAACGGGTCAGGGGCAGTGATGCAGAGTCAGGGGGACTGATACAGGGGCAGGCATACAGGGTCAGGGGGCAGTGATACAGTGTCAGGGGGCAGTGATACAGGTTCAGTGGCACCGATACAGGTTCAGGGGCACTGATACAGGGGACGGGCATACAGGGTCAGGGGGCAGTGAGTGATACAGGATCAGGGGGCAGTAATACAGGGTTAGGAGCAGTGATACAGGATCAGGGGGAAGTGATGCAGGGCCAGGCATACAGGGTCAGGGGCCACTGATACAGGGGCAGGCATACAGGGTCAGGGGACAGTGATACATTGTCAGGAGGCACCGATACAAGGACAGGCATACAGGGTCGAGGCACTGATACAGGGTCAGGGGGCACTGATACAGGGGGAGGTATACAGGGTCAGGGCCACTGATACAGGGGCAGGCATACTAGGTCAGGGGCACTGATACAGGGTCAGGGGGCACTGATACAAGGGCAGGCATACAGGGTCAGGGGACAGTGATCCAGGGTCAGGGGACAGTGATCCAGTGTCAGGAGGCACCGATACAAGATCAGGCATACAGGGTCAGGGGGCAGTGATACAGGGTCAGGGGGCAGTGATAAAGGGGCAGGCATACAGGGTCAGGGGGCAGTGATACAGGGGCAGGGGGCGGTGATACAGGGGCAGGAGGCACTGATACAGGGGCAGGCATACATGGGCAGGGGGCACTGATACAGTGACAGGGGCAGGGCTACAAGGTCAGGGGCACTGATACAGGGGGAGGCATACAGGGTCAGGGGGCAGTGATACTGGGTCAGGGGCACAGATTCAGGGGCAGGCATACAGGGTCAGGGGCAGTGATACAGGGTCAGGAGGCACTGATACAGAGGCAGGCATACATGGGCAAGGTGCACTGATACAGTGACAGGGGCAGGGCTACAAGGTCAGGGGCACTGATACAGGGGCAGGCATACAGGTGCAGGGGGCAGTGATACAGGGTCAGGGGGCACAGATGCAGGGGCAGGCATACAGGGTCAGGGGCAGTGATACAGGGTCAGGGGCAGTGATACAAGGGCAGGCACACAGGGTCAGGGGTAGTGATACAGGGTCAGGGGAACTCATACAGGGTCGGGGGCACTAATACAGTGTCAGGGGGCACTGATACAGGGTCAGGGGTAGTGATACAGTGTCAGGGGGCACTGATACAGGGTCGGGGCACTAATACAGGGTCAGGGGGCAGTGATACAGTGCCAGGGGGCACTGATACAGGGCCAGCATACAGGGTATGGGGCAGTGATACAGGGCCAGGGGGCACTGATGCAGGGTCAGGTGCCCAGATCCAAGGCAGTGCAGTAATAAAGCAGGGTGTTCCATGTCAATAGGCTGAAGCCGTGTCTTCGCAGGGAGTACACCTTTCTTTACTTGCAATGGCTGAAGAGGAGAGGGAGCCCTTCCCTGACTTATCTCAAGCTGATGAGAAGGATGGTTCAGTTGAGGGAGCTAAGCTCGTCTCTGAACTGACCCCTGAACAGCAGGTGGAGTGTAAAGAGCTGATGGGGAGGTTTCCCAATCTCTTTTCACTTACCCCTGGACTGACACCTGTCTGTGCGCATGACACAGACACAGGGGACACCCTGCCTGTTAAGAGCAAGACATACAGGATGTAAGACTGGGCCCAAGAGTGCATCAAGACTGAGGTGGCCAAGATGCTGGGCCCGGGGGTTGTTGAATGCTCCCGTAGTCCTTGGGCCAGTCCAGTGTTGTTGGTGCCTAAGCAGGGGTCAGCTGACCTGCACGTCTGTGTGGACTTTCACAGTCTAATTACTCTGACAGCCATCAGAACGTCTCTACTACCTAAGATCTAATACTGCATGCAGGCAGCACCACTACAGCCGCCTCCACCCGTGTTGAATAAACTCCAACACTCCCGTGAGACCTTCATCTGGGGTGGCCAGCGTGGTAGAATGACACGAGACCGCTGATCTCCCAGTGGCCAGGGGCGGGCTTGGTATACCTCATCTCCTGCGCTACCATCAAGCAGCTCAGATGAAATTTTTAATGGAATGACAACATCCATACACAAAGAAACATGGGTGCTTCCTCGACCAGGCCATGGCGAGGATTCAGATTTGGAAGATTCCATGGCTGCCGCGACAAAACTGCCCGCCGGGAGTATATATCTCCCCAGTGGTCTAGGCCACAGTGGGGGCATGGAGCAAACTTTGTGTCTACAAGCAACTCTCCACCCCCCTTTCACCCCTTACACCAAACAGAGGGAATGCGGAGTTCCCTCCGGCACTACATACAACGGCCTCTCAGTGGCAGGAGGCGAACTGCAAACGCATTGGGGATCTTTTTGATGTACGGGGTCTGCTGGCATTTTCGTAGGTGCAGCAGGATTTTGGGTTACCGGACTCCGAACAATGGCACTATGTAGAAATCCGCCATTGGGTAACTCAACCGTCAATACGTCCACATGCTATCAGGCAACTCGCTCCATCTGAACGTTGGCTCTTGTCGAGGTGGGGTGACGGTGTCTGCGGACGGATGTTTATGCCCTCTTGAACATCCCAACAAGATCTTTACTCTCCTGGCAAGGACACGGTGGGAGCTGGAATGTGAGTGCCAATCCTCGGACAAAGAGTGGTCTGACATTTTACAGCGGGCTCGCACCTCAGCTGGTAGCGCCTCAGGCTGGGAGACCCTGCTCAAAATCACCCACTACTGGTATTATACACCCTCCTGACTAGTTACGTGGAAGAAGGGAAGCGACAATAGGTGCTGGCAACATTGCAATCACTCTGGCACACTATCCCAGCTCTTGTGGCACTGCCCTAAATTAAACCGCTACCGGTCCGAGGTCCTTACGGACATCGATACCATGTAATCTCTCAACCTGAGCAACACTAATAAGTAACAAATGTCCAAATCAATACCAATCTTTTCCAAATATTGTGGATTCCATATCTTCTTTATTTATTCCAATCCAATTTCATAGTTCAATCCAATGCGTGGGTACAAATCATAACGGGTTCTTCAGCATTACAAATAACCAACAGATTTTGCCAACACGTGTTCCGTCTGGCTCCTCAGCCAATGACTTCGTCAGGGTGAGTTGATTAAATTTCAGGAACAATATCAAAATGAAGTAAAATTCAAAATTCAAATTGACCAAATACATATAAGATTCCTGAGTAGAAACAATTTATCGTTTGTTTCTCTCTTAAGACAAATTGCTAGCTGTCAATGTTTCGACCAATATATTGTGTTCAATTCTCAAATTAAGAAAAGCCGTGTCACATTTACTTGAAAAAGTGAGCGGTTCTTTGCAGCTTGATTATTATCTTGTATACGAATCGGTAACATGAATCAATAGTCTTCTATCCAACACATGTTAATAGCGGCGTCGATACATCGATACCATGTTCAACACCGAACTGCCCTGCTTCCCTAGCTATATTTTGTTGGGATTGCCCAACGTTCTAACGTACCCACTACATTCCGCTAGGGGGAGAGCCATAACATTGGCATTGTGCGCCGAAAAGCAGGTTTTGTTGTCACGATGGCGCACGGACACCATATCCACACATGCAGACTGGACAGACAAACTCTGGGATCTGCTTGCCATGGAGAAGTTCACAGCAGTGGTAGACCACACATTGCCTAATTTTGAAAAAATGTGGGAACCCTGCCTGAAATATTTGTCTATAACCTTTAGAGAGCTCTCCTGCCCAATATATTTGCAAGTGCTACGCCTTACGGCAGGTACGGAGCCAGACTCGTAAGACCTCCGCAAGATGGGAGGGTGACAGGAATATTAGAGGTATTATATGCACGAGCATGGAGGGGTCTCTTTGTCTATTTGAATGTCTGTTATTTATGATTTTGGCCTCTTCCTCCACTTTACCCTTTCCTTTGTTCATCGCCAGCCGTTGGATGTAGGCAACTGTACTTGTTGACATTTTCTTCAAACAAAATAAAAAGAGATACAATCCTAAATACTTTGACAAAAACTGATGCCGATCCTGTTCCCAAAGCTGATGAGCTGGTGGATAGGTTGGGTGCCGCAAAGTACCTTAGTACTTTTTATGTAACCAGCGGTTACTAGCAGAATGCATTGACACCTGGTGCTAAGGAGAAAACAGCAATTTCAACCCCAGGGGTCCTCCACCATTTTAAAGTTATACCTTTTGGATTAAATAATGCTCCCACCACTTTCCAGTGCCGGTCAACCATGTATTGTCAGGTCTGGAAGAGTTCTGTGTGGCGTACCTGCATGACATTGCTGTGTTCAGCACCTCCAGGTAGGACCACAAGGGACACCTGGAGCAGGTGTTGGTGAGGATGCAGTGGGGCAACCTGGCGATCAAGGCAACCAAGTGTCTAGTTGGGCAGTCCTCTGTTGTTTATCTTGGGCATCAGATGGGTAATGGGAAGGTTCGCCCCCTGGAGGCTAAAGTCCAGGCAGTGCTGGACTGGGAGACTCCCACTACTCAGACCCAGGAAAAGGTCTACCTGGGCCTTTCTGGTTACTATCGGAACTTTGTAGCAAATTATGGGGCCATTGTTGCTCCACTGACAGCCCTGACCTCTAAGAAGCAGCCCAGGAAGGTGATCTGGACTGAAGAGTGTCAGAAGGCATTTGATGATTTGAAGACTGCACTATGCAATGCACCTGTGTTGAAGGCCCCCGATTACAGTCAGACCTTCATTGTGCAGACAGATGCTTCAGACAAGGAAGTTGGGGCAGTTTTTGTCCAGCTCAATGAGAAGGGAAGGGAGCATCCGGTGGCCTTTATCAGCTGCTGACTACTCCCCAGGGAGCAGAACTGGTCTGCGGTTGAAAAAGAATGCTTTGCCATAGTGTGGGCCCTTCGAAGATTCAGGCCTTACTTGTTTGGTGCAAAGTTTGTGGTTCAGACAGATCACAAGCCCCTCAAGTGGCTTATGGCAACGAAGGGGGAGAACCCAAAGCTGCTCAGGTGGTCCAAATCTCTGCAGGGACTAGATTTTACTGTGGAACATAAAGCAGGCTTACAGCATGGTAATGCAGATGACCTTTCCTGCCGGTTTATCCAATCAGATGATCGGTCTTCTCCCACTGGGGAGTAACTTCCAGCCGTTCTGATCTGGGGTGGGGGGGCATATGTTGGGATGGGCAGTCTCCTGCATGTTTCTGGGAAGAGTGCTTCCCCTGCCTCATGCTGATCTCCAGACAATCCATTTAAAGGTTCCTGGATGGTTTCTAGATCACTACTGCAGTGAACCTGAGAACCCTGCAAGTCCACTGAGGGTCTCCCAGTTTACCTGGGTTGAGACTCTAGAGCTTGGCTCTGAGGTCGAGGGGGCATGCCTAATGCACCCCTATTTTACAGAGAGAGGCACTGCCCTCTTTATTAAGGCTGTGGTAGACTGACAGTGGTGGCAGCAATAAATCTATAGTCAGGAGGGGTGAGTCCCTAGGCACCCTCCTGATCATGTCTGTGCAGCCTCCCCCTTGCCTGGGGTCATGTTGCCTTTGTCTATCTGACGTGTGTTTGAGAGCCCTTGAGTGTACTGGGGAAGAATGGTGATTTTAGCCAGGGTGAGGAATGTGAGCTGTTCTGCAGGACATCCCAGCTCCCCAGGGCCCCTCCCAATTCCTTGCAGAGGCCGGATGGGCTGGGGTAGACACCCAGCTCTTATCTGGGTTTAGCTGCACTAACTCTGCTAAGAGGACCTCCCCCCCGGTCAGTGCCTCCTGGTCTGGAGTTAAATATAATTCCTCTTTAGGGAAAAGCAGGGGCTGAGAGGAGAGACAGTAGGTCATCCTTTGCATGCTTTGGTTAGGCAGAGAACACCCTTAAATGTGCCTTGTGATTGGAGGGGCAACTTGGATTCAAAAGTAGCAGACCCTCTGATTGGATCAACCTATCAATCAGATGTGATAAAAGTCTGGCCTTAGGGGTCAGTTGTTGTTCAAGACTGGTCTATGATTCTGAAGCGGCGGCCACACTGGTTCTATTTAAGGAGGTCACCCGCGACCCGTGGTGTGAAGGCAAGATAAGAAGCTTGCTCACTGCGCCTGGAACTTGAGGACGTTTTCTCTGTGACTGATGGATTCTGCTGCAAAGGAATGTGCCGGGTTGACGAGGAGCAAGAGCTTCGGCAGCATCGGTCAGAGAACCAGCAGCTCATGTGAGGCTTGTGCGGATGGAGCTTGGAACAAGGAAATTGCAGACAGCTTCTCAAGAAAAGGAAGCTTGCAGCACATCAATGGAGACAGAGGGAGACAGGGAAGCTTGTTCCCAGTCCTGGAAGGTGAGATTGCTTTGTCCAGACCCCTCCCCTGTGCTGTGGGAGCCTGTGTGGTACTTCCAGTTACAAGCGGTAGCTGGGGAATAGAGTCCGGTGAAACAGGCCCCCACCTTTCTTTTCGTGATACCTGGGAGTATCAGGGTGAAGTGGTACTCTGTGCAGCCACTACCCTCCTACTGCTAGCCAGCGGCTACTGGACTAGTTGGACTCGATTAAATTGTGTCACAACATCGGGTACCAGTGATTGGATCCCTGACGCCACTAGAGCGGTGTGCTCACTCAGGACGGGAGGGCACTTCTGTTACTTTGGGAGGCAGGTTAAGGGCTGATCAAGAACATTTGACTTCACATCATATGCTGAAACTATATCCTTTCAAGACAAAGATTGGTATCAAAGCTCTAGCGAATGAGAGCAGCCCTGTGCAACATGGTCAGAAATATGCAATGGTAATTGTGTGTCTTCATGTTAACAGTGTTTTTAACGGGTTTGGCGTCTAGTTTGGGGTCTGTTTGGGGTCAGAACTCTGGCCCAGAGGGTTATACAGACCTCTGGTTTTCACTGTTTATCCTAGTTTTATGTGTAGTATAATTCTCTTGTGTGTATTAAAGTACTTTTCTTTTATAAAAAGTGAAGCACTGACTGGGCATTGATTTTATCAGCTGGTAGTACGGTGTGCACTGTATTCTGAATGTCTAACCCCACCTCACCTCCTTGAGTAAGCCTTGGACTGCTCTGTCTCGCTACCCTGAGAGAGTCAAGTGCTGGAGAGGAGAACTTGGTTATCCAGTTTTGGGTCCACTAGTACTGAGGCCCCAGGTCACCAGCGGTGAACACTCCAGTGGATGCGATTGGAGCGCAGTTACCCCTGAGTGCCCTGGCGCCCAGGGAGCCGGGTCTAACACAAGCAAAGGGTGGATGGATGGTTGAATACAAGGGTGAAGGATGGACAAGCGAAGGGTGGATGGATGGTTGAATACAAGGGTGAAGGATGGACAAGCGAAGGGTGGATGGATGGTTGAATACAA
This sequence comes from Lissotriton helveticus, assembly GCF_964261635.1. NCBI lineage: Eukaryota > Metazoa > Chordata > Amphibia > Caudata > Salamandridae > Lissotriton > Lissotriton helveticus. The sequence goes on along the minus strand of NC_136073.1, from coordinate 10,602,232 downwards.
GGGTGAAGGATGGACAAGTGAAGGGTGGATGGATGGGTGAATGAACGCTTGAATACAAGGGTGAAAGGATGGACAAGCGAAGGGTGGATGGATGGCTGAATGAAAGCTTGAATACAAGGGTGGAGGATGGACAAGTGAAGGGTGGATGGATGGGTGAATGGATGTTTGAATAGAAGGGTGAATGGATGGACAAGTGAAGGGTGGATAGATGGGTGAATGGATGTTTGAATAGAAGGGTGAATGGATTGAATAGAAGGGTGAAAGGATTAACAAGCGAAGGGTGAATGGGTGCTTGAGTAGAAGGGTGAAGGGTGGACAGATTAAAAAAATATGACTGGTTTTATATTAAAGAGCTATGAAATATGTCATGGTCTAAAAGATGAAAAATCAACCAATTATTGTCTTTGTGTCTGTTCAATAAAGATTCCCTTTTTAGGTCGAGCCTGGGTAGCGCCGCTCTGAGAGTCATGCTGCATTGGAGTATAGACTTGAAGCTCCGCCCACTCTCCCCCATATTTGTCATTAGCTTGTTTCATTGTCTTTCATAAATGCTGGCTTCTGATTCGTTAATAGGCTTGTTAGTCCCTCCTTAGTACCGCCTTGGCTTCATTTGTAACCTCCCATGAGGACTGGCCCTTTCACTTCAGTGGTTACACAGTAGGTCTTATTTACACTGTAAGCAATATTTTCTTTAATGGTTTCTCCTACTGCAGGCACGACATTCTGTACTGCAACATTCAGGGCGCCCGGTGAAAACGCACATGGCGCCCTGAATGTTGCAGTACAGAATGTCGTGCCTGCAGTAGGAGAAACCATTAAAGAAAATATTGCTTACAGTGTAAATAAGACCTACTGTGTAACCACCATGTGCGCCATGTGCGCTTCCACCGGGCGCTTTTACAAAATAAAACATTTGTTTGTCAACTTGATAAACAAATGCTTTTTTGGTAAAAACGCCCATTCCGCGCTTTCCCTTTAATAGTGGCCGCCGACTTTTCTTTAGTAACGGCTCCTCTAAAGAAAGGGGCGTGGCCTCTAGTGAAAGCGCAGCATGGGACCCTTGTAAACAGCAACCATTTGCAATCCAATAGGTCTCGCATTTTAGAAACTTTGGCCTACGGCTATTGTAAATGCAATGCCTTTTATTAATGCAGGTTTTTTAAACACACATAAAAGGCATTGTCATTTACAATGCCAATAGCTCAAAATTGAGAGACCTATTGCATTGCAAATGCTTGTTATTCAATTGTGTCCTGGGTGTCGGCAATATTTGCCCTTCAAGGACAGTCAATCCGCTCAAAGGTTCACGGTTGTATTGTTGGCAGAAGTGAAACTGCCGTCCTGACAAGGACGTGCAGGAATATTTACAGTAAGAGGGTGGACCGTGTGACTGTGAGCAAGAGGCCGGTCGAGGACACGTCACGGGGAATGACACGAGTCCGTCCCTGGGACCATCGAGAGCGAAGAGCAGTGGTGAAGAAGGGGCGCACCCAGCCCCACCAGCACGGGTGTCTCAGGGGACCTCTGGCCGTGGGTGGCAGGCGGGCAACTATAGCCAAATTTCGGGGGGGGCTAATTCTTCGAACCATAGACAGAGTGACTGAAAGAAGGGGTTAAAAAACAAAAGAAGCCTAATTTACAAGTAAATGGTCTTTTAAAGCCCTTTTAAGTACTCGGGTGCGGCTGCAAGTAGAACGTCACCAGTCCGCAAAGCTATGTCAGCCCGGGATGACACAGACGACGGGGGGGGGCTGAAGCCCCGTGAGCCCAATGGGTGTTGTGCGCCTGGTGGGTGGTCACTGGTCCAGAGAGCGTCCCATTACATACCAAGCAAAATGTTGGGTTGATTTCAATTATATGTACGTCATGGATAGGAAACCATGCTAAAACTGTATGTAAAATTGATTAATATTCTGTTTATGAGTTTGCACAACAGGGTGTATTTTAATAAATTGAATTAAATTGTTTATATAGTTATACATTAATGCAAAAAATGGGCATGAAAGTTAAATACTAGGGTTTAAGCACATGTATGAGTGGAATGTGGATATGCAGGGATAGAAAAGAGATTAGCAGGTAATACACTCAGTTAAAAAGCCCAAATACAGATTAGAATGGATATATAATGAGGTTACAATGCCCATTTAGCCAGTTGGGAAACATATATTGGGAAAAAGCTACATACACAGGGATGTGGAATTCCTATAGCTGAAAGCCGGGACATATTTTTTGGGGTCAAGGGCAACAAGTTTTGATGTGTATTTTGTCCTTGGGATAAGTAGGCCCCAACCCCCTGCAGCACAAACCCGTTGACTGCCAGTTTACAATACCACATTATGGATCAGAGAAAGGCACTGTCTGCTGTTAAGATAATGTTTGTCTCTATGTGTTAATGATGTTAAAACGTGTATTTATGGTTCATTATTACAAAGCCTTTATTATTAGGGTGAGCGCTGTAAGTAAATGTTGTAAGCTCACACTGCACCACTGACAGTTGTTCCAGTATAACAATGTGTACACACGTTTTCAATGTTTAGCAATCTGAGGCTATTTATAATACTCCCAGAATTCTCTCTGTTTAGATGCAAATATTTGCAGAAGCTTGAAAGCAAGATTGATGATTCTTCGCTTTCAAAATAAAATGTTCACAAAAAAATACAAAAACATTTCGCTAAACTACTGTAACATTTGAGGTACAATTTCTTTGCAGCATCATTTAGTGAAATATGTTGATGCATGCTAGTATTTGCCAAAAATATTCATAATGGAAAATCAGTGTAACCAGTTTTAATGAGATTATGGGAAACATAAAAATAAACAAGCATTGGTAAAGCCAGCAGGTCTGAAATTGTTGGTCGGCCTTAAGGTTTTGTCAATGCGTGACTTGTTTTGGCATGGTTTTTGTAAAACCGTATTGGTGTGGGAGCTGCCGGGCCCTCACCATTACAACAAACATCAGCAAAACCAAAAATTGTTTTTGGTCTCAAAAAGCACACATTGCCCCCCACATTGGCACTGAACAAAACAACAGTGTGTTGATATGCTCCTTGTGAAAGAGCAGAATGTTGCCACTCACAGTGAAGCTAGCCGATACACAGAGAGAGAGAGAGAGATCATTTTAATAAACACAGAAGGCCATTGTTAATGCCAAACCAGGGGAGCCATTATGATAGCGGATAATCTGCATCCTCCGGGCCGGCGGAAGCCACCGCCGGCCCGGAGGATGCGGATTATCCGCTGCGGACTGAGAAAAGACACCCTGCCAGATTAGGATGGCTGGGGCATCTTTTTTCAGTCCGACGCTTTTCCGACCGCGGCGGAAAAGCTCTACCATGGCTGGCGGTGTCTATCAGACACCGCCAGCCATATTAGGATGGCTGTGCTCCTATGCCTTTCCACGGCGGCATTTCCGCCGTGGAAAGGCATACGGTGTTTGCTTTGGGGGCCCGTTGCGGGCCCCCAGGGGTGAAGGGGGGGTGGGGAGTGCACATGGGGGGTACCTACCCCCCTGCCTTTGCGTGCACGAAGTGGCAGGCAAAGGTAAACATGCCTTTTTAGGTTTTGCCTGGCGAAAAGATGCGCTCTGCGCATCTTTTTCGCGCAGGCGAAAACCTGATAAGAACTGTAGTGTGGCTTTGGGTCGGCCCTCGTCATTCATTGGCTGGCTCCATAAATGGAGCCTAGCCATTGGACGAGGGGCCTGTCCATCAATGCCGGACCAGATTCGGGGGCGTTCCCGAGATTCTTTGGCTTTTGCCGACGTCACGCGACGTCAGCCGAAAGCCGGGAACTCCCCCGAATCTGGTCCGGCATCGACATCAAATTCCTGTGAACAACGACACATTAGAACTACAGGAGCAGACGCTGTGACGTCACTCTGTAGTCCTGAGTCATCTCACGAGAGCAGGCATTTCAATGGGTAAAGCGCCTCTATTTTGGAAAATCTAACATTGATCCCTGGTCGCTCTACTAAGCGTCGGCATAGGCGACGGCACCCGCCCTCATTGCAGCCGCCGTCATTTCGGAAGTGGTTGGCCGGCCGGCCAATCCTGGCGCGGCCGGCCGGAAGTCCCGCCCCCGCCCGGAGACGCATGGAGCCCCGGAGGAGAAGTGCTGGATGGTGCGGGGCCCCCTTGTGCTGAGGGAGCCCCGGGGGAAGAGACGGCAGGAGCGGAGCTGTGTTCCTTCCCATTATGACATACCCCGGTGTCATTTAACAAAAGGCAGTAGCACAAGTCCTCCAGCCTCTTTAATTTAGCTAAGTGTGGCGGGAAACGGGCTCCAGCGAGCTGGCACGTGATGTGAAAGGACCAAGGAAATAAACCGAAATGAAGAACCGGGCCAGAGCTGTCGCACCGGCGTGAGCTAGGGGCCTGCAGCAAAGGAAGAGGGCGACGGTGAAGGCCTGACGGGGCTATAGACGGAACACTGCACAGAGAAAGGGAAACAGGTAACCCGCTGAGCAGCATGCAGTAACCTTGGTGAAATACACTATGAGGCACCCCGTGAGAGATGGGAGTAGGGCGTGGGTAAAAACATCTGCATCCTTGTTTTCAATAAAATCTTACATTTTCTGTGCACAAAGCTTTAGATGCCATTTTTGATAAATCGAGAAGTAGAATTGATGACCCTCGAGCCAGTTTCAACTCGTGTTCTTTGCATCTGATATCCCGTTATGACCTGAGTTGTGCCTGCCCTGGGCTTCCTTTCACGTGACCGAGTGTTCTTCTGCGGGCAACATTATTAATCAGTCCTTGAAGCAAGAACTCCTAACTAGCCCTGTATGGTGGCCACAGCTTTTGTGACCTTCAGCCGTCCCTAAAAAATCTGAGGCCCCCCCTCTGCATAACAAGTGACCATTCATTAGCTGGGACTGTATCAATGACAAGTTTCAGGGTACACGTCCATTAAATGTAAACCTGTTTTACGGTCAAAATATTTCGTGAACGTGTGGGATTCCGAATTGGGACCAACAAAAAAGGGACTACACATGTGGTGCCCTATATGTGTTTAACGTATTGTGGTCACGAGTTAAATTATGCTTAAGTGCAGGCATCAGAGATTTAACATAAGAAACCTTAACCTACCAGGTAGGTAAACTAAGAGCGATCAAAAACAAAACCAATGCAGGCCCTGTCGCTGACATAGACCCCTGCTGCTGCAAGCAGTGCCTGGCGGTGGGAGAGCCGAGGCCAGCTGAGCCAGGCCCTGGTTTGGCGAAAAGAGCTTTAGCAGGGGTGCAGCCATTCACATAGGTGGCAAGGTAATCGTGCAGCAAACGGCATGTAACAATATGCTTGAGACTCAACGTTCGTAAAACGTTTATTTCTGGAAGATGAAGGAGCGTTTCACTTTAGTATATTAGACTGTATCCTTGCATTGAGTGACATCTATTACAAGTGATAGTTTCTAGCATGAACTTGGACATTAATGCTCCTCTCTACACCGCCCTGATAACACAATTACCAGGAAACAAGGCATTTGTCATGTGTACCTCACACGTGACCTACGTTGTTGTTATATGTGGAGCAACATTATAGTCCATTAAAACATATATGCAGTACTTGAAATGGGAAACCAGAGTACCTGCTTTATTTCTGAGAAGTGCCAGTACACTCCCTCTCAAAAAAAAAAGTGCTGGTACTTAAGGCAAAGTGAGGTCCAATAGAGGTCTACTAGTAGAGCATCAATTTGTAGTGTAGGTCTCCATGATAAGAGCCAGCGGAAAATAAGCCTGGAGAAGCGGTCTCAGCGTCACGGCATTTCCGAGTAGTTCGGAAATGCCGTGACGCTGAGACCGCTTCTCCAGGCTACTAGATAGACCTCTATTGGACCTCACTTTACCTTAAGTGACGCTTTTGCTCCTAATACATTGCCCTGACGAAGTTCAGTTTATGAACGAAACGCGTTGGCTGTTGTTTGTTTCTATGAATTTAGATGTACTTAAATAAAGATAATACCTACGAAGGAACCATTACGCTACGTTTCTGAACTCTACAGTACCTTGGGAGTGCACTGCACCATTGTTTTCAGTCTGCCTCCCGCCTTGGCGGGTTGCATCCCTCAACGGCGGGTGCAGGAGTAGCTTGTGCACACCATTCTGATACCTAGACTACACTTTGGGGGATTACTTTGAGGATTGTGCGGCATTTGGAGTCCGCCGTTGGTTCTCTGTTGCTTCCGTACCGGCCATTACCGGCCCATTTAAAGCACTGCATACATGAGCTATTTACACAGCATACAACGAGAATTGGTGTATTTCAAGGTGCTTTCAAAGACCATAGAGTAAAAGTCGTCTCAGTGAAATAGTCATTGTCTAGAATTACATATTTTCGTCACATTGGGAACCCGAGGCTGTGTCAGTGTTACTTGATTTCACCTTATGTGTTTAGCCACCAAATGGTTATCCCTTGTGTTAAATAAGTAGACGCTGTGACATGTTAACTCCAAATTGAAACAAGCGCCTTCCCAGAAAAGCATTCAAAGTTATGGCAATGCAAGGTTCTTTAGACGTAGATTTCACCTGCCCCCTGTCTTGATTTAAGCTTTGCAAGCGAAACGTCGCCTTGCTGTTTTTCCCGGAAACGGTAAACCTCGCACATTCCCAGTTAAACTGTACCTTTTTAGGTTTTGCCTGGCGAAAAGATGCGCTCTGCGCATCTTTTTCGCGCAGGCGAAAACCTGATGAGAACTGTAGTGTGGCTTTGGGTCGGCCCTCGTCATTCATTGGCTGGCTCCATAAATGGAGCCTAGCCATTGGACGAGGGGCCTGTCCGTCAATGCCGGACCAGATTCGGGGGCGTTCCCGAGATTCTTTGGCTTTTGCCGATGTCACGCTACGTCAGCCGAAAGCCGATTCTCGGGAACGCCCCCGAATCTGGTAAGGCACTAGTGGCACCCCGAGCGCTCTGCCGCCTCCTACTACGGTGCAAACGCTGCCTCCCTGATTGCCGCTGCTGCCCGGGGCCGAGAATAACATGAGGACCTCGCCGGGGCCGCGGAGAGCAAGAACGAAGGAGCTGCCCTCCCATTGGCTGAGGCGGTCGAGCCCCCTCAGTGCCGCCGTGCTAGGAGTGGTTCTCGAGCCGCCGCGTCATCGCTGGAGCCGTGCTGCGATTGGCCGCAGCTTCGGTCCGGGATTGAGGGCACCCGCCTTCACTTTCAAATTCCCCCGTGAGACATCAGCCCAAAAACACGATGATAAAAGAAGTTGGTCGTTTCTTGTAAGGCATTGATTGCGCACAGAAGCTGAGACTTATTTATGACGATAATAATAGATTGTAAACGTGGCTGTTTTATTAATATGTCCTAACATTCACACTATTAGCCTGGATGTGAATATATCCCAGTTCGTGCACGTTTCTGCCGTAAGTGCCCGTTTCACGTGTGCGTTCGGGGTGCGTCTGGTTTCACAAGCACACACTTCTCTTTCATCCCGCAAGTGATGGACGGGTCATGTCCCGGCTCTGCCTGTGGTGTGAGGTGTCCGTCCGGGGGCTCCCAGCGTCTCGAGAGAGGTGGAAAGTAAACCTTGCACCACTTCAGGCAAGGAGTGAGTGGCCCTTCAGCCGAGGAGCTTTTACTGCCGGCGGTTACAGTATTACATCTTGTGTGGTCACAAACAGCTTCCGTGTTGGACGTGTGGAGAATAGGAGGCAGGCGTCAGAATGCGTGGGTTTGCACCAACTTTGCCTTATTGCGTCGAGTTTCAATGGGGTTAATGTAATTTTGCAGCCACCTTCGCACGCACAGACTCGTGCAAAAAATGCGAAAATTTTACATGCGGGCAAAAGTGCAAAAGCAACACCTTTACTGACAGAACAGTGCATTAGGTTTGGTGCAAATATTGATGTAAATGTACACGGGCACCAATGCTATCCCATGTAATCAGACCATTGCGGCACCCGGCAGGTGCACTGTGTCCCGCGTGCGGGCGTGGATGCGGTGAGTGCATCCAGGCTATGTGGGGTGAGAGAACACATCATGGACTGAAATGGGGTAAGAGTTTAGGTGTTTATAATCAACATGTGAAATAATATTTATGTTGTCAGTTCTGTGGTATTCAATTGGCTATGACACTTTCTGGGTTCATTTTACGCCCGTTTTCTGACCAGAGTAATCCAGTAGCGTCCAGTGGAACACGTACCTGCAAAAGAAGCAGAAAAACCGCGGAGAAAAAAGATAACCACTAAAATGTAGGCCGAGTAGTTCTTAAACTGTAATTTAGGTCACATTCAGCACAAACACACGTCAGACGTAGTCCAAAAAGAACATCCTTAAACTTACTTCCCCCAAGGCTCAAGTCGCTGCGTATATTATTTCATATTTCTACTTGAGGTACCGTTGTATACCACGCCTTAAAAAACATAATTTCGTCGGAAAACACTATATGATCACTGATTTCGTTATAGAATGTTTACAGCTACATTTTATTTTATTTATTCTCTGGCAGACCCATCTTTCTCTCTTCTCTATATCTCCCTCTCCTTTTTGCTCTCTCTTCCTTCTCCCTCCTGCCCCCTATTCCATCTGCTCTCTCTCTCCTTCCTTCTTGCTCCCTCTCTATCATGCTTCTCTCTCCTGCACTCTCTCTTTTTTTTCTTTTAACTCTTTATCTTTCTCTCTTTTCTCTCTTTTCCTCTTTCCAACCCTCTCCGTGTTCCTCTTCCTCCCTATCCATCATTCTTCTCTCTATCTCTATCTCCATCTCCTTTATGCTTTCTTTTCCCTCTGTTGTCCCGCTCCCTCCTGCTCCCTCTTCCATCTGCTCTCTCTCTCCCTCCTTCTTGCTTATGCCTTACCTCCTACCTTCCTTTTACTTCCTGCTTTCTCTCTCTCCTGTTCTTACTCCCGCGTCCTCTCTCCATCTCCCTCTCATCTTGGCTTCTTTCTATCTTTTACTCTTTCTGTTTTCTGCCTTCTCACTCCATTCTGCCCTTACTTTTCTTCCTGCCTTCCCTCTCTCTTGATCTCTCTCATGCGTCCTCTCTCCTCCTCCTTATCTACCATGCTTCTCTCTCTTGCACTCTCTCGCGTGCCTTTCCTCTCTATTTGCCTTCTCTCACTCTCTTCTTTCAGTCACCAACTCTCTCTCCTTCTTTTCTTGCACTCTCTATTTTCCTATTGCCCTTTCTTTGCCCCTCTCTTCTTTTTCATCTCTCTCTTCTTCCTACCCTTCATTTCCATCTCTCCATTTCTCTCTCCTTCTTGTCTTTCTTCACAATTAACTGAGGGCCTGATGTACATTGCCAGACAAGGGGGGGGGGCTCTCTGTGTGTGGGCGGGGGGCTCTCTCTGTGTGTGGGGGGGGCTTTCAGTGTGTGGGGGAGGGGCTTTCAGTGTGTGGGGGAGGGTCTCTCAGTGTGTGGGGGAGGGGCTCTCAGTGTGTGGGGGAGGGGCTCTCAGTGTGTGGGGGAGGCTCTCAGTGTGTGAGGGGGGCTCTCAGTGTGTGGGGGGCTCTCAGTGTGTGGGGGGGCTCTCAGTGTGTGGGGGAGGCTCGCAGTGTGTGGAGAAGGCTTGCAGTGTGTGGAGGGAGCTCGCAGTGTGTGTGGGGGGGCTCGCAGTGTGTGAGGGAGCTCGCAGTGTGTGTGGGGGGGCTCGCAGTGTGTGGGGGGGCTCGCAGTGTGGGGGGGGCTCTCAGTGTGTGGGGGAGGCTCTCAGTGTGTGCGGGGCTCTCAGTGTGTGGGGGGGCTCTCAGTGTGTGGAGGGAGCTCGCAGTGTGTGGAGGGAGCTCGCAGTGTGTGGAGAAGGCTTGCAGTGTGTGGAGGGAGCTCGCAGTGTGTGTGGGGGGGCTCGCAGTGTGTGGGGGGGCTCGTAGTGTGTGGGCGGGGCTCTGTGTGGGTGTGTTGGGGGGGCTCTCTGTAGGTGTTTGTGGGTGTCATTTGCGAAAGATAAAGCTAGTGGCATTGCAAATGACAATGCCAATTATTTATGTTTAAAAAAAACAAATAAAAATAATGTCAAGAGCATTGCCAATAGCTCAAACTTTAACAAAGGCAAAACCATTGCATTTTAAATGCTTGTTTAACATTGCGGCGGGTGCTGCTTCAAGCAGCACCCGCTGCAATGTTAAATATACAGGATGTGACCGCCAGGGTGGCGGTCACATCCTAATTAGCACGGAGGGACCGCTGCTGCCCCTGCGGACGGTCCCTCATCCTCTGGGGTGGCGGACGGACGCAGGTCCGTCCACCATCCTAATAGGCCCCCTAATTAGGTTGCTAATTATTTAACAAAGTCTCAAAAGTGCACCCATGTCCTTGAGGTAAGTGCAGATATACGGCTTTCATGAATTCACAAGACTTTACAGAAGTAGGCCGAGAAATAGTACTCCTAGAAAATATTTGTGAACTGCATTTTAGCACGAGCAATATGCAGGTCTAGATTTGCTCATGCGAAAATCTGAGTGTGTGCAGGTTCACTTTCCCTCTTACCACCTTTTTTTCCTAACCCTGGAAGAAATTTTATGTAGTTGGTCACACACTGGAGCACAGAACGCACACATGAGTTGGGATGGACAGGGGTAGAAATGATTTCTGTGGTTAAAATGCATGTATGAAGTATGTATGTGTGAATGTATGTAAATGGCGTTTCTATACGGAGATATAGCTAAAAGGCAGCAGAGAGCTGTACTAAGGCAAAGAGAGGCATCGAGTCGAGGAGTGAAATGAGAGGTAGACAGGTTGTGGGCAATAAATACATTGTGATGTTCGTTAAAGATCTGCTTTCTAAATTCTAAACGCTTTTCTAAATCGGAGCGGCATTGGGGCGCTCCTGGTGGAACCATGAGTGTTGTTTCAGACCCTGGGTCCGTGGATGGAAAAGGCATGTTGCTGTTTTTTTTTTCTTTTTTACACTTTTTAGTCGTGAGTTTCATGGCGATGCGTCCTGTTTGCGTGTGTGCTGAGGTCCACCAGCGATGGTGAGTTTGTCTTCAAGATGGGCAGGGTGCTGGTCGTGATGGCTTCGGAAATGATGCTGCTGGTTTTGAGGATGATGCGGGCCGTGGAGAGGAGCCACTGAAGTTCCATTAGGATGGGAGTGATGTGATCATATTTCTTCAGGCCCTGGATGAGACGTGCAGCGTGTAGGATGCCCTTTGGCGTGCCAGTGTAGAGCCTTAGACGGCATGAAGTAGGGCATTACCACCACGCAGACGAGAGGATACAAGGGCGTAAACAGCAGTTCTGAAGTCGCTTTTGGGAAGAAATGGTTTTGCCTTTTTATAAGAGAGAGCTGTTACCAGGCCGTCCTTGTTAGGTATCGCCTAGACAGCGCTTGCGCTGTCACTTCGAGACATGCTGTATTCAGGTTTGGACTTGACGTTCCACCCACTCTCCGCCGATATTTTTCACTGGCTTGTGTCATTGTCCTTTATAAATGTTGGCTTCTGATTCGTTTATAGGCTTGCTAGTCCCTCCTTAGTACCACCTTTTTTACATATGTAACCTCCCATGAGGAGTGGCCCTTTTACTTGTGTAGTTACACATATGTCTGTGAGCACTATTTTCTTTAACGATTTTCTCCTACTGCAGGCACGACATGCTTACCTTCAATGGTGCCCACTTTGCTTGCCACAGGCAGTGTGCTGCGCTGCTTATAAGAATATTACAATATTGAAAAAATAGACTTCGGCGAGCTGTGACAAAGAAAAGAATGCAGCAGCTTGCCAAAGTCTATTTTTTCAATATTGTAATCTTTTAGTAACCAGTTCGCCACAGGGGGTGCACTGCGCTGCATTTCAAAATCTTACAATATTGAAAAAATAGACTTCGGCGAGTCGCGATGAAGAAAAGAAAGGCACGGCTTGACAAAATCTATTTTTTCAATATTGTAAGCTTTTAGTAAGCAGCGTGCCAAATGCGGCATGCTGCACAGCTTACCAAAAGCTTTCAATATTGAAAATAAATAGACTTCAACGAGACGCGCCTTTCTTTTCGTGGGTGCAGCGCACTGCAGCTGACTCCTCCCGTTCGCTCCCTCTCTTCGACTGCAGCTGCCTCCTCGCTCAGCTTCAATCATGGTGTCCGCGCAAAGATTGTTCAGCGGGAATCCAGGCTCTGTGCTGCTCGTCTTCTGGAGACCAGCAGCCCGGACAGAAACAGGAAGCAAATGCAATAAGTCTCGCATTTGCAAGAGTTTAAGCTTTGGCTTTGTAAATGACAATGCTTTTTATTTATCGGTTTTGAGAACCAAAATATAAGTAAAATGAATTGTCATTTACAATGCCAATAGCTTAAACTTCTCGCAAAAGCAAGACCTATTGCATTGGTGATGTGTTCCTTGAGGGTGAGCGTGAGGGTGGTGTCCAGGGTGAATCCAAGTGACTAAATATCTGGTGAAAGTTGGAGTATTAAGACGTAAACGTTCATATCTCTGAACTAGGTTTCTACTGTAATTTGTTTATTCTTTTTGGCAAATAACACAAATTCTGTCTTGGTTGGGTTGAGTTTCAGGTAGGCACTGGACATCCAGGGCTCGTATTTTGCACGGGATGCACAGTGCCACAGGTGCACGTTTCACAAGGTGCGCCTGGTGCAGAGCGGTATAGTTGTGTGCCCTATTATAATGAAGGCACTTCCGCCAGGGCAGCCGCAAACTGGAGCCTGCCCTGGGCGAGCACATTCAGTGACGATAGAGCGGTTGCTTACAAGTCGTTCTGTGTTTGGCGTTGCAGGCAGTAGCCGCCTGCAGTTTAAAGAGAAGACAGAGGTCCCCCTGCAGGCGCGTGCAGTGAGTGACTGAGCCTGCCAGCAGGGGGATGTCAACAAGGGTGTAACTTGGCCAGTAAGATTGGAGGGTGGGTGAGCATCAGACTTTTTCCAAAACTCATACTAGCATATAATGTTAAAATACATTATTCGACAAGCAGGGCACATGAGAGGGGCTTAAGAGGCAGTGGAAAGGGAGAGGAATTCGGTTTGTTAGGGGTTCTAAGTGAGAAAAAACACAATGTTTTGTAAAAAACAAACACTTTTGAAGACTTTCAAAACAGGGAGAGGGAGGGAATGTGTGTACGTTTTTGTCTGTGTGTATGGAAAAATTCTCATCATACCCGAATGAATTCACCCAAACCCAACTATTTACCAGAAAATGCATTCACTAAGGGGGTAACACCCCAGACAGCCCCCGAAGCTATGCCTTTGGATGTTGTGGGATCCATGGAACCCTCTTGTCCCCCTCCAGAGGGCGCACCTCAGGGGGTGCACTATCAGTGTTTCACCTCTTTGTGGCGCTCTATCAATGAGTCTCCTAAGGGCCTGCTTGCCTCTGTGCCTGGGTCTTTAATAGGGAACAGGTGCAGAGGTAAAGTGAGTCACTCATTTGCATGGAACCATGCCTCCATGCAAATGGTACAAAAGGGGGTGGTAATGGACGGAGCATCTGAACCAATCAAACACTCACACCCAGTCAACAGATCTGGGTTTAATCCATCACCGTTCTTTAGCCCACTCTGCCACCCCAGTTCAGACATGGCCATATGCAAATCAGTCTGACCCTGTGCCTCATGGGAACAGTCCAGCCCGAACTGCCAAGCCATGCCTTCCCTGGACCGGAAACAAGCTTCCGAGGACCGGTTTCTGGCATTACAGCCGTCTTCAGCCCGGCTTGCTTGAATCCAGTGGCAAAGTGAGCAAGGGACTCACGTCTGAGCATACCCTGCCAACTTATGGCGAACAAAGTGGTACAAAAGGGGGTGGTGATGGACGGAGCATCTAAACCAATCAAACACTCACACCCAGTCAACAGATCTGGGTTTAATCCATCACCGTTCTTTAGCCCACTCTGCCACCCCAGTGCAAATGGGGCTCCATCTCAAGAGAGCACTGGCAATACCTGTGCTCCAGCGCTATCAGTATTTCAGAGGGGGCGGCACAAGCGGGTGCAGTCCTTTCTGTAACACTACAGTGCCCCGGGGCACACAGCGCGGGCGCTGATTTACTAACACTTGTGGTAGGGTTACTGCAGGGTGCGTGAGGGGGTACTTGTTTAGCTAACACTGGCAGAAGCCTTACTGGAGGGTATGTGAGGGGCAGTGCCATTTTTTAATCTCCTTTAATATGATGTTGTCTTTTCTCTTGGCAGGTCATCGCCGGAGGAGCAAGGGAAGGCGGCATTCGTCCTGTAGGCCAGGAGGCAGAAGGAGCCCCTGAGCCTGTGCAGGAGGACAGGCACAGACGAAGGGTGCTTGAGCAGGAACCCCAGAGTCTCCTAGAGGCAAAGGACCCCTCCCCAGGCATGGATCGAGTGACCAGGAGCTTGGTCACCAGCACCCCAAATACTCAGACCCATCGAGAAGTCCTTGGCGATGATGGGACCCTCTACACGATTGAAACCAGGTGGGAGGAGAGATACATGGACCGCCAGCCCAGGTACAATGGCAGCCAATGGGTCGAAGAAGACGCGTCCAACGACAGAGAGTACATCATCACCAACATGAAAACAGGCAGTCTAGAAAGAAAGCCCTTGATAAACTATCGGGATTTCTCCGCTACACCCAGTCGGGTCACTGATAACTATTCGCCAACTGATGGTATTCACAGAGCAGACCTCTGGGTGCCCTCTCCGGACAGGGACTCCAAGCTGGAATTGGTCCGGAAGGGGGAGCTATACGACCTTCGTGCCTACAAGGAGGATAGGAAACCAGCCAAGCTCTACTCTGAGTCAGACGAAGAGCTGGAGTACCACATTGTTGCCGTGGAAGCCTCGCCGGATAGGCTGAGGGAGCTGGAGGATGAGCGTAAGCGTATAATCGAGGGCCAGAAAGTGAAGATGAGCCCGCTCCGACAGTGGCGTTCGATGGGCGAGCTGGGCTCCGAGGCAGATAGCCCACCTACTTCACCCAGAAAGATGCCCGAAACATCTGCCACCGAGTTTGATGGACAGTTTGGGACACCGGACTCACGAAGCAAATCCTTCAACCAGGAGAACGTAGATACAGAACAAATCAACTTCCTGGCTGCGAGGCAGCAGTTCCTGATGTTGGAACAGCGCAAACCAGATCTTCTACAGGGACTGAAGCCACAAAGCAGACCACTCAAACCATCAGAGCCTACTGGGTACGTGTACGAGAGGGAGTGGCAGGTGGAGGATGGAAGTCCATACACTCGGACAGCAGCTGCTCAACTCAGCTATTATCCTGGTGAATCTCCACGGGGAGAGGCAGGTGGCTACGAAGCCTCGCTGGTGCCGTCCCTGGAAGATGAGATGGTAGGACAGCAGAGAGCCAGGGTAGAAATGGAAGAACCGGAAAGCGGCAAAAGAAGGGCCATCACACGGCAGCTCCTCGTCACCTCCTCCAGAGAGCACATGGACTCCGGGAATGACGAAGGCTTTGGTGCAGGGTATGGCAGCGATGGAGGCACCTCAAGAGAAGGCTCAGGGAACTGGCATGTACAAGATTCTGGTACCGAACCACCTACCAGGTATGAAACTCCCATCGAAAAGGAGATTCGTCTGGCGCTGGAGAGAGAGGAGGAACTGCGCAGGGAGAGGGGGATTCAAGGATCGGCCAGCACCCAGGAGATGATCGCCATCTTCAAAACACCCCTTCTGTACCGCTCGCCTCCTTCTACACCCCCCAGGAAAAGCAAAGAGAGCCGCCGGGGCTCCTACTTCATCCAGAGGGAGATTGAGATGGATAGCAAACGTGAGGATGATCTGATAAGCCAGGGGAAAGTGGTGGGGCTGTACCACAAAGGTCCACTGGAAGAGGTCGGGGAGCGGAAAAAGAGGTTTGAGCTGGACGATGAGGTGCCGGTACTACCTGTCAAATCAATCCACTATAAATCTCCCGATTTGGATCTATACGAGAGAAATTCAAGCTTTGTCCCAGTGGAGATGCAGGAGCAAAACCAAGCCCAAAATGTAAGCCCAGAAGTTACAAGAAGAAGCCGTGAAGAGGTGACTCGCATACCCTTGGAAGCCTATGCCCCCTACCTTTTATCCAGCATTGAAGGTGCTGGAGAGCCGAGTGTCCCCGCTCCCTACACCCACTTCTCCAGGTACGACTGGCATCCTTCCAGCGACCATGATTTACAGACTCCGAAACATGATGAGCAGGCAAAAGCAGACGAGCAAGACTCTTCGGTGACCCCTAAAAAAATCATCATTGTGCAAAAAGAGTATTTCAGCTGGAAGCCCTGGACCCCCACACTGTCCCCAGTAGTCACCGCCCAAGACCCCCCAGATGAACCTCCTCCCAGACTCAAGCCCAGCGAGAAGGCTTTGTATCAGGAGCAGAGCTTCACCATGAAGCCGCTGCGGACGCATACGTCGTCCTTGATTGAGCGGGAAATCCAGGAAGTCCTGCAGCGGGAGGAGGAGCTGCAGCAGCAGAGGCGGATGCTATCCCAGCAGCCCAGCGGCTCCTCGTCGGCTGACCTCAGCGGTACGCTGCCTGACGACTCTCAGGAGCAAGATCAGGCATCAGGTGAGGAGCAACGTCAACGTACACGCGTGCCAATAGACCCAATTCAGACGAGAGACTCATGATTTTTTTCAGCCAAAAAAGACTCTATTTTAGCTGTCTCCCACCTAAAATAGCTCTTGCTATATTGCATATGTTTAGTAAAATACACACATAAGTAATAAAATCGGACATTAAATGAGAAGAAAAGACGGCCTGTGCAGGGCACCAATAAAAATAAAATATTATTAAAAAAACCCTAAGACAGTGCTTAACTGGCACGTCTCAGTTTTCTCCCCCTGAGTACCGGAACTTATTTTTGAGCAAGGAGAGTACCGGTACTCCCAGAAGCAGCAGGGCTCAGGCCCTGAAGTACGGGTATGTGCACTCAAAAACTGAAAATGACCCTTTCCGATGGAGCGCGTTTATGTGCCGCTCTGGCTGGCAACAGCCTGTGTATACCTGCGCTGGGTAGCTCCTGCAGTGTTAGGTTCTCATTGCCATCGCAACAAGAATGAGGATATGGTTAGAGATGCCGACAGTGGAATTGGAGAACCACGTTCGCATCTCGATGTCGGCTCATCATCCAGTGATTCTGGACAACTCCCTTAACCAGTGGTGCTTAAAAAAGTAAGCATGAATGCAAATGTTCTTATTGTCATGTAAAGCGCTTAAATTTCCATGGCCCAAATTCGCGCAATATCAAACTGCCAAAAATTAGGCTCTGCACTGTATGCCATAGAAGCTGATGCCTGCCATGTCTCTTATGTAAGGAGGCAGTTTGATATTGCGCAAATTTGGCCCATGGGCATTTAAGCGCTTTACATCACAATCCGAGTATTTGCATTAAAGCTTACTTATGTGGCTATTGCTAAATACCTGGCTCACAGCCACGCCCCAGACGCGCCCCTAACTACCCACCAGTCTAATTAGTAAGTACAGCCACTTCTAATTTCCCATTTAAAGCACTGCCCTAAGGTCAATGCATATGCGTAGTAGTTGATAAAGGCCAAACACCATATATTCACCTCATCTATGACGTCAAAGGAGAGCTCGATAAAGTCCTGTAGATGCCACAGTGTGCCAGGGTGGATGCGGAGAGGTTCCAGCCATCCTTGAATGGCGCTCCCTCTAAGGCAGGGGTCCAGGGGGGCTCTGCACTCTCACCGATGGTGTGTGCACCTTTGAAACTTTATATCATACATAAACGCAGCTAATCAACACAAGTCTCAGTTCAGCACATACTGCCTCCCTTTTCACTGACAAAGAATGAGGGGGGTGGAGGGATTACAGGGAAAGTGGGACCATCTACAGCCTTCCACAGAACAGACACCACCTCCAGGGTGACTCCTGTTCTACTACAAGGCCAACATGCTCATAAAATAACTTCATTCCAAGAAGTTGAAAAAATGAATTTTACCAACTCACAGATTAAAAGTCTCACATCCTGGTAAAACCTGTCAGTTCTTGCAGGCTCCCCGGACAGGCACGTGGTGTCGCTGTTCTCTACCTCGTTCCAGCCATTGGTCCTGAACATCGCCCCAGCATCGGACCAGGATCTACCTGGAGGACCCACCGATCAGACTTACAGCCCCGCGCCGAGAGGGCCGGCAACACCGCCCCATGAATGGGAGACCAGGACCCCTGGCAAGCTGAAGCAGTGGCAGCTGGAGGAGTTTGAGAGGGGGCAGATCCGCGACAGGGACAGAAACGAAGTGACTACTTCTTCAGGGGTAGGTTCTAGGCTCTGACTTGTGCAGGTCCACAGGTGTGGTGCACATACACTCAGAGCCACAGGTGTGGTACCACAGACACTAGGAGTCACAGGGCTGCTACCACAGACCCACAGGTGTCTTACCACAGACACTCAGAGCCACAGGGTGTGATCACAGGCACTCAGAGCCACAGGTGTGTTACCACAGACACTCAGAGCCACAGGGTGTGATCACAAACACTCAGAGCCACAGGGTGTGATCACAGACACTCAGAGCCACAGGTGTGTTACCACAGACACTCAGAGCCACAGGGTGTGATCACAGACACTCAGAGCCACAGGGTGTGATCACAGGCACTCAGAGCCACAGGTGTGTTACCACAGACACTCAGAGCCACAGGGTGTGATCACAAACACTCAGAGCCACAGGGTGGGATCACAGACACACTGAGCCACAGTGGTGTTGCCACAGACACTCGGAGCCACAGACACTCAGAGCCACAGACACTCAGAGCCACAGACACTCAGAGCCACAGACACTCAGAGCCACAGACACTCAGAGCCACAGACACTCAGAGCCGCAGACACTCAGAGCCGCAGACACTCAGAGCCGCAGACACTCAGAGCCGCAGACACTCAGAGCCGCAGACACTCAGAGCCGCAGACACTCAGAGCCGCAGACACTCAGAGCCGCAGACACTCAGAGCCACAGACACTCAGAGCCACAATCACTCAGAGCCACAATCACTTAGAGCCACAGACACTCAGAGCCACAATCACTTAGAGCCACAGACACTCAGAGCCACAGACACTCAGAGCCACAGACACTCAGAGCCACAGACACTCAGAGCCACAGACACTCAGAGCCACAGACACTCAGAGCCACAGACACTCAGAGCCACAGACACTCAGAGCCACACCCACTCAGAGCCACAGACACTCAGAGCCACACCCACTCAGAGCCACAGACACTCAGAGCCACAGACACTCAGAGCCACAGACACTCAGAGCCGCAGACACTCAGAGCCGCAGACACTCAGAGCCGCAGACACTCAGAGCCGCAGACACTCAGAGCCGCAGACACTCAGAGCCGCAGACACTCAGAGCCGCAGACACTAAGAGCCACAGACACCCACAGACACTCAGAGCCGCAGACACTCAGAGCCACAGACACTAAGAGCCACAGACACTCAGAGCCACAATCACTCAGAGCCACAGACACTCAGAGCCACAGACACTCAGAGCCACACCCACTCAGAGCCGCAGACACTCAGAGCCACAGACACTCAGAGCCACAGACACTCAGAGCCGCAGACACTCAGAGCCGCAGACACTCAGAGCCGCAGACACTCAGAGCCGCAGACACTCAGAGCCGCAGACACTCAGAGCCGCAGACACTCAGAGCCGCAGACACTCAGAGCCGCAGACACTCAGAGCCGCAGACACTAAGAGCCACAGACACTCAGAGCCACAATCACTCAGAGCCACAATCACTTAGAGCCACAGACACTCAGAGCCACAGACACTCAGAGCCACAGACACTCAGAGCCTCAGACACTCATGACCTCATCAGACATCCATCTCTCCCAGTACCTGACTTCACCCCCTTTGCTGGCTCTCCTCTTCATCTCTTGCTCTGTCTCGCTCTAAATCTCACCCTGTTCCTGACTTTATCTCCCTCCTGATCCACCTTGCAATTTACTCCACACCACCCTCTCTTTAGCAGACCTCTTCCTGGCTCTCCTACCCTTCCACGTTTCAGACACCCCTCAGTGCAGCCCTCCATATATTGCTTACCCCCCTCTGCATCTCTCAGTTCAGCTTTGTCTCAGTCTGTCTGTTTATGTCTCTTCCTCTCCTTGCTTCTCCTCCATGCTGTACTCTGTCTCTCCTCCAGACCCTCCCCTCCCAGTGGTGTAACATTAGCCCGCAGCCCCCGCGGTGTAGGGTGGCCCCTGAGCTCCAGGGGCCCCCTCCAGATCTATGCACGGGCAGCGGGCCCCTGGTCTGAGAGCCCCTGGCTGGGTCTGGAGCGTGGGGGGGCAGGCCTCCGTGTACTTTGCAGGGGGTCCCCTCAAGTTTCGTTGCCCACTGCCCTCTCCAATCTTCATGCATTTCCACATCTTTCCACGTGTGTCCCCACGTCTCCCTCGACACAGACCTCTCTCTCTGGTTCATATATGCCTGGGCCGCTCCATACATGTGTGTATCTGTCTGTCTGTCTGTCAGTCTTTCACTGTATCTCTCTCCCATGCCTCCATGCTCCTCTCCTTGCCTGAATCTCAATCAATAAAACAGGATTTGTAAAGCGCTGCTTATCACCCGTGAGGGTTTCCAGGCACTGGGTGGGGGTAACTGCTGCTGGGAGTGTCAGTCGAACAGCCAGGTTTTTAGGCCGTTTCTGAAATCCTGCAGGGTGGGGAGGCCGGAGGTGGAGGGTGGAGGCCGTTCCAGGTCTTGGTGGCCAGGTAGAAGGAGCGGGCGTCGCTTTTGCTTCAGGGGTAGCGGGGAGCGTTGGCAAAGGAGATGGTTTGGTGTAGATTCAGACTGTGGTTTAGGTAGGAGGGTGCTTAGTGGCGTAGGGCCTTGGCATGGGTGGGCATTTTGAAGTGACATACATACAGGGAGCCAGTGGAGTGCTCTGAGGTGAGGGGGTGATGCGGGCTCGCCTTAGGGGGTCGAGGAAGAGCCTGGCTGCTGCGTTCTGGATGGTTTGAGGTCTGTTTCGTAGCTGAGTGGTGACTCCAATGTAAAGAGTGTTGCCGTGGTGAGGAGGGTCTGGGTGACGGTGAGTCTAGTGCTGATGGGGATCTATTGGAAGATCTTCCTGAGCCTGCGTAGGGTGAGGAAGCAGCTGAGGAGACTGCCTTCATCTTGGTTTTTCATGGTGAGCCTGTTCTCCAGTATGATGCCGAGGTTCCTGGCGTGGTCCGAGGGTCTGGGAGCGGACCCAGTTCTGCTGCCACCAGGTGTCGTTCCAGGGATTGGCGTCCAGGGATTGGCGTTGGTCCCAAAGATGAGTACTTCATCTCAGTCTTTCATTGTGTTTGATCTGTTTCTCTGTGTGCATTTCTTCCCTATTACTCTTTCATTGTCCCTCCATTGTGTCTCGCCCACACTCCTCTTGTTTCTTTTGTCCGCAGGACACTAGAGGCTCTCAGTCACCCGGAGCAGTCCCCGGTCACGGTGGTGAGTACTTCCGCAGGGCACATGACATAGAAGAGCTGCACAATGTTTCCAGTTGTGCTGTGTGACCCTGGGCACCAGTCACTGAGAGGTGGCAGCCTGGAATGCTTGCACACTTGCCAACTTAAAAAAAAAATGTCACTGTGTGGGGATGCAGCGGGACCCTGGAGAGGGGGGGAGCTTGTGCTGAGAACTGCATAAGAGGCTCTTCTTCTCCCCCCCCCCAACATCTCCTCCATAAAACTCTACAGCTTGTTGAAACTGCAGCCAGTGTCCTGGGGGAGCCACCCGGCCTGCTGGATGCTGGAGCAGTTGCTGGACATCATGGGTGGCGCGTGGTATGTTCGTCCCATCCCGTAGCTTAACCCCTTGCATGCGGCCGCGATTCTGCGCCTGTGCGGCAAAATCGCAAGTGGGCTGGTTTATGACGGCCCCCAGCCGTCATTAGCACACGAGCGCCGTAGTGCATGACGGCTGGGGGCCGTCATCAGCATGCAAGGGGTTAAATATACTCTGGGCTATAATCCTAAATGTAAATTTACACATATGGATTACCTCATGTGTAGACATACTCTTGCACATAGGTGTAGGCCTCCCCCTTTTCCCTATTTACCATTTCTCAGCATAGATTTACATGCAAGTACAGACTTACGTGTCTCCGCTCGCTTATTTAAGGAGGTGAAGACATCTAAGACAGAATTTAAAGCGTAAATTTACTGCTAGTAACTTTCCACAGATAGCCGCGTATCTCAGCCACCAGGATGGAGATCACCCCGTGGGAAAGTAGAAACAAAAATAATAAAGTTTAATAGTGTAAAAAAAAAAATACAAACATTTTAATGTAACACTAAAATGTAGCTTAATTTTAACGCAAGTATTATTAACCTAGAACTAATAAAATAAAATGTAACAGAACATTAACTCATCAACCTAAATGCATATTAAACATTTTAAATATTTCATTTAATGTATAAATATGATATTTTATCAAACTGTAAAACTGAATAATCCACCCTTGCTTGCATTTTAATACTTAAATTATATTTATCAATCAATCTGTATTTATAAAGTGCGGCTTATCACCCAAGAGGGTATCCAGGCGCTGTGCTGCGGGTATCAGTCAAAGAGCCCGGCCTTGAGTCCCTCCTGCAGTGAGTCAGTGATGGTGAAGTACCAAGGGGAAGGGGAAGGGATTCCAGGATTTGGCCGCGAGGTGGAGGAGAGCGTCCTCCTGTGCAGCAGCGTTGGATGCGTGGTATTTGTGCGCGGGTGAGGTGTGCGGAGCGGAGGCTCCTGGGAGGTCGGTGGAAGTGCAGGCAGTGGTTCATGAAGGCAGGTCCCTGGTCTTGGAGGGCTTTGAAGGTGTGGGTCGGTAGCTTGATTCGGCATCTTTTCTCAATGGGGAGCCAGTGGAGGCCTTTGAGGTGCTGGGTGATCGGAGTCCACTTGTGAAGTTGAGGATCAGTCTGGCTGCTGCGTTCTGGATCGTCGGAGTCTTCTCATGAGTTCAGTGGTGGTTTCGGGATAGAGTGTGTTGCCGTAGTTCAGCCGGCTGGTGATAAGGGCCTGCACCACCATTTTCCTGCTGCTGATGGGCAGCCAATTGAAGACTTTGTGGAGCATGCAGAGCGTACGGAAGCAGGTTGAGGAGACGGTGCTGACCTGGCGTTTCAGTGAGAGTTTGCTGTCCAGTGTGATGCCGAGGTTGCCGGTGTGCTCTTTCGGCGTGGGGGTGGGTCTGAGTTCCGAGGGCTGCCGGAAGTCATTCCAGAGGAAGGTGTCTGCCGAAGATCAGAACTTCAGTTTTGTCAGTGTTGAGCTTCAGGCAGTTCTTCATCCAGGCTGAGTGAGACGTTCTTCATACAGTTGCAGATGGTGGGTCTGCTGATAGCGAGAGGACAAGGCCGGTGTCCTCATCGTAAGAGATGATGTTGTTGTGGATTCTAACAATGTCTGCGAGCTGTGTCATCTTAAAGTTGAAGAGGGTTGGACTGAGGGATGAGCCTTGAGGGATGCCGCAGATAGTGGGCTTAGGTTTTGAAATGAAGGGGGGAGACAGATTCTCTGGTGCGCCCAGTGAGAAAAGATGCCATCCATCTGAGTGCGTCACCTGTGATTACGATCTGGCATAGTAGATCGATGCGTGTGTGGTGGGAGACTGTGTCAAAGGCTGAAGCGAGGTCGAGGAGGATCAGGGCGGCGGTTTCTCCTCTGCAGAGTAGGGTGTGGATGTCATCTATTGCGGCAATCAGGGCTGTCTCGGTGATGTTACTGGGTCTGAATCCTGTTTGGGAAGGGTCTAGCAGGTTGTTTCTTTCCAGGTGTTCAGTGAGTTAGAGGTTGATGGCCTTCACCAGGACTTGGGTGGGAAACGGGACCAGTGAGATGGGCAGTAGGGCTGGATCTCTCTGGGGTCTGCAGAGGGTTTCTTGAGGAGCTGTCTTACCTCTGCGTGTTTCCAGACATCAGGAAAGGTGGCTGTGGCGATGGAGGCATTGACGATGGTCTTGAGCTGGTAGCTGATCTCGTCTCTTCTGAGGGTAAAAAGTCAGTGGGGCTATGGGTCGGTGTGTGCTTCTGAGTGAATGGAGGTCATTTGAGTGGTTTTGTTTGGTGGGCTGAGTTGTTCCCATATGGCGAGTGGGTGGTCGGCATCGGTGTTTGATGTGATGCTGAGCAGGTCAGTAGGTTGAAGATCGATGTTTCTGTAAATGATTGCTATCTTGTTGTGGAAGTGGTCAGAGAGTGCGTTGCAGAGTTCCTGTGAGGAGAGGATTGAGTTTTCGGTGGCTGACGGGCAGGTGAACTCTTTAATGATGGTGAAGGGTTCCTTGGTTTGGTTGGCGCTGGTGTTGATGCGGTGTGTGGCGGCCTCCTTTTTTGCTGCTATGAGCTTGCATGGTAGTTGTTGAGGGCTGACTTGAACGTGGCACAGTCACTGTCGTTCTTGTTGATGCGCCATATTCTTTCCAGTTTTTGGTACCTGTGTTTCGACACGCTCAGTTCTGTAGTGTACCAACTGGCTCATTTGGTGGATCTGTGCGTTTTCGCGGGTTTGGTAGGAGTGCCTCCGTCTGCGGCGCTGGTGATCCAGGCATTGAAGTTCTCCACTGCTTGGTTCAGAGTGGTGGTGATGTTGGGCTGGGTAATGCTGAGGGCGTCGGTCCATTGGTGCTGCGTGACCGTGGTCCAGCTGCAAAAGGAGGCATTGTGGAGGCTGGGGGGTGCGGGAGGTCCGGGAATGGTCATGTGAACAATGGAGTGGTCAGATCAGGTGAGTTCAGTAGTGTGTCTGTATCTAATTCTGTTATTGGATGTGAAGACGGGGTCCAGCGTGTGTCCTGCTCTGTGTGTATGGTCCGTGACCAGCTGCTTGAGGCTGACGTTGTCCATTCATTCCAGGAGGTCGGTCGAGTTGGTGTCAGTGGGGTTGTCCAGGTGGAAGTTGAAGTTTCCCAGGAAGATGTAGTGTTTGGGTTCGATGGCGAGAGGGTGATTAATTCCGTGATAGTGTCGCTGAGGCCGGTTCGTGGGGCTTGTAAGCGAGGGTACCTCTGACGGTGGTTCTGTCGTCTATGCAGAGCTGGAAGTTCCTGTGTTCAAAGGTCAGCGTGGTTTCGGCATCGGTGATGGTGCAGATGAATGAGTCTATGTGTATGATGGCGATGTCATCTTCATGTCTGTTGGTGCAGTCGCAGTGTTTCATCTTGTAGCCGGTGGGTGTTGTGGTGGCGATGTCGGGTGGATGTGATGGTGAGCCAGGTCTCTGTAATGAAGGTCACGTCGGGGCAAGGATGGAGATGGTGCCCTAGGCTTTAGTGGATTCTTTGCAGAAAATCTGGCATTAATCAGTAGAAAGCTGAGCTGTTCCGCGCAGGTTTCAGCCGACGGGGATAGCGCAGCGCAGTTTGCTGCGATAGTGGTCGGTCCAAGGGTGGAGGTGAAACTGCAGTGAGTGCAAATGAAGGTCCCGCTGTGGAGCGGGGTGATGCGAGGCAGCAGTTGTTGCGTCCGTGGTCCAGGGCACAGAGCTCTGCAGCGGAGTATCTGTCGGAATGCAGAATCCAGGGTCCCTAGCGCTGGGCGCGATCCAGCCACAGACGGACGCGGACGGGCTTGCCTTTGTCGCAACGGCGGCACGCCTGCTGCGCAAATCTGCTGCACAGCTATGTAGCGGCCTCCATAAGTAGTACTCGGAGGTAGGAGGGGGCTGTCCGGGAGTGGGGGGCAGGGGGCTGGAAAGGGAGGGAAACGGCACGGGTGACATTCATTTTTTTTTTAAAAAGCAGTGTGGTGGGGAAGAAATACTGCAGAGCAGTATTTACAATGTGGGCACAACAATAATAATGAAATTAAAGTGCAATTTTAAAAGTGAAAGCAGACAATATCAGGAGAGACCGTAGCTCGAACAACAGTTCAAGGAGAGCTCGAGGACCAAAGCTGTGCCTCTGGGCAACAAGGAGGGGCAGCGGGGGAGCAGTGTGCAGGACCTAGAAGGTCGGGGGCTACTTGAATGTAATTAATAGTTATGGATTTTCATATTAATTAAAAATAATATAATTCAAATGTGCAATAAAAGTTTAATGAAAATGTTTATCTAAAAAAGAATGATTAATTTTTGAAAATATAAAATATTTATTTGTAAATTAGTCTAACTTTCAGATAGATACATTTAATATTATTTTATAAGATGAAAGATATTGAGTCACGGACTCCATTACTTTCTATGTCAGTGGGATGCAATACCTGTGAGTGGCCATGTGTGGTGCCAGACTTACACCAAGGCAGGAGTAGGTTTACTGCTTCTTTTGGGCTTGGGACCCTTCTGTCTGTAGTAACTTTAGAAGTGTAGTTTGTGAATAGCAATGGTCTGACTCTACACGCATGGAGCGATCTCTGCACAGAAAAGAGAGGTGAGGCGGATTCCTCTGGATGTCTGTTTGTGAAAAGCATTTGTAGTACATGAGTAGGTCGAATGCTGTACTGTTTTACATACTACAGAGGCATGTTGTGAGGTGTAACTCTGCTGCTGGCCATCTACTGGGTCAGAGGTGGTACAGCAGTGCCACCCAGTGGCTAGATATGAGATGGCAGGAGACAGCAAGTATGCATGTTTAAACTTTCAGAAAAATACAGTCACCTCCTTCTTTTAGTTGAAAAGAAAATTTAAGACAAAAACATGAAGAACAAGCAGTGGCAAAGTCAATAGGCCTGCTGTTGGCTACCAACCTTTTAGGGAAGTTAATGTTTTTTTTATACTGTCATGGGTTTTGTAAAATGGTATTATTGGATGGGCTGCTGCACACTCACCAATATTTTATAGCAAAAAACATTGCCAAAAAGTAAAACATTTTCTCTTTAATTTTTTTTTTTAAAAAAACACATTCTTTTACTTGGCATTAGAAGGAACTACTTTGTGTGTGAATGTGCTACTAGCGGAAGGGCAGCACGGTGGCACTCAGACTGAAGCTACCCAAAGGCAGAAGTGGCGCGGGCCACTGGCCCAGACTCCATGTCGTGCAGGGTGGAGGAGAAATGTGAATGGCACGCCGCCAGAGCAATGGATAGGGAGGGCAGGCTGAACCCACCTATTATCATTACAGTAAAAACCAAAGGTTTTGGCCAAAGCCAGATCTAAACCCATCACCACCTTGTCCTGCTCAAAAGATCCACAGAGCAATGCCGCTTCACTGCAGCCGTGGCTGTTTCCACCCTGCTTCTCGCTCCAAACTTAGAAACTATCCTAACTTGTTGAACACACTCTCCGAAAGAATTGGTGCCTCAGCGATGGTAGGTGTCAAGAGTGTGCGTCTGAAGCTGGTAGAAGGCGGGCAAAGCCAGAACCTGGCACCAGCAAGGAGAAAATGGAATATGCTGGCATAAGGAGGCAGGGAACTACTTTACTGCATGAGAGTTAAAAGCTGCCTCCTACACAAGAAGAGAAGGCAAGTGTGCAAAAACACAAGCCCACTTTGAACTCAGCAGAACTCGAGAACAGAAGATGGGGTCATCGCTAGCTGAACGGTCAGGAGAGAAGAAGTTTTAGCTGGAATTGTCAGCACAGAAGAACCTGTGCTCAGCCTTTCAACAGGAACAACAGCCATTGCATAGCTTAGTGAGCTTTGGAGGGATACATCTCAAATTTCACAACTCAAAAAGCTGTGGGCGGCAGGGTGGAGGGGTGAGATGACCAGGTTTTGGGTTGGATTGTTTCAATGAGGAACAGGGCAAGTACTGATTTGCATTAGGTGTGCCACAAGAGTGAAACATTGAGTGAAAAACGATGGATTGGAATGCTACACAGGGCGATGGCCCCTGTTTAGACTCTTTGCAAGCATTCATCCCGTCTTCTTTTGGCCGTTGGACCCATTCAAGGAGGATTTTTATGGGTGTGATTTACTACATTTTTTGGTAAACCGGTCACTATATATACTTAAGATCCCAATCCAAAAACTGAAAAAGTTAAAAGCTCCAAGTGAAATGAGAACAACAAGGAAAAACCGACACAGACATAACATACCCGACTCAGGGCCCCCAGACCCAAACTACCAAGTCAAGATGACAGTAACACCCCAAACCTCCATGGTCCCCCCTGAAGCTACACAAGCGGGCCTCATAGTTCTCCCTGGGAAATCATGACTATAGTCAAGAACAACACACCGGCCTGGAGTCCCCGCCCTGGGATCACTTATTTCAAATGCATCTTCACTGCACACACTCTTCTTCGTCCCTGATGGTCGGGTTGTCCAATCAGTGCATGGGGGCGGGGCTCCATGTCTCTAGTCCTCGCCTTTTAGGGTCCTAACACCGGGTCGCAAATAGAGGTGGGCCCACCAGCAAATTAACAGGATCGGCCGAGCAGAGCCACGAGTCGGGCTTGGCTCACTTGTTTAAACAAGTTCAGTGTCTCTTGTATTTATCCCTAGGGTGTATTTTGTGTACTTTTAAAACAAACATGTTTGCCTGAGTGCGTCGCTGGTTGGTCTGCTGAGTGTAGATTCAGCTTCATAAAGATGCCAGCATTTAGATAATACTCTGTAAAGTGCCCCCTCCACCGCTGCTCACGAGGAGGCCGTGAACCTCGCTGCTGTGAAATGCTTGTGAATAGGCCTGGGCAGTAAATTCCGTTCCGCTCGCGGAATTTGCATAATTTGGGTAATTTCGCGTTCCGCGGAGAACGCAAAATGGCCCAAAATTCTGCGTTCCGCAAGTTAGCAAAATATTTTACTTGTTCGCGTTCTCAAAATGCGGGTTCGCGAGAAATTTCCCCCGAGCACGCAAACAGCGATTGCGAACAGTAAAAAAGCATTGCGAACACGCAATTCCGCGTGTTCGCGGAATTTCTGCGCGTTTGCGGATATTTTTACCGTTTCGCAGAGATTTGTGTAACGCGATTACGCAAATTTCACCCATCCCTACTTGTGAAGGGAGTGTCCAGGGGTGACAGGGGTGAGACGTCCCTCACCTCCTCCAAGGGGCGTCTGACTCGAGAGCAGGTGACACTGTGAGACTTATAAGGCCTAAAGGAGTTTTCTTGGCCCAGGATTCCTATTAAGAATTTAAGT
The DNA here is from genome assembly GCF_964261635.1 of Lissotriton helveticus. Classification (NCBI taxonomy): domain Eukaryota; kingdom Metazoa; phylum Chordata; class Amphibia; order Caudata; family Salamandridae; genus Lissotriton; species Lissotriton helveticus. Next base: position 10,573,359 of record NC_136073.1, on the reverse strand, counting down.
TCTTCTTGCAGCCTGGGCCTCCCCGAGGGGGTGTTTTACGCCTGTCTGAAGGGGATGCAGAGCCTGGGGGCTACTTGGTGGCCGCCGGACCCTCATCCATCTCTCTTTGCTCCCTCAGGCTCACCGGACAAGCAGGTGGTTTCACCGGACAAGCAGGTGGTTTCGCTCTTCGCAGCCCCCTTCCGGCCCCTGGCCTTCAGGACAGCACCGGACCCGTCCTGGGACACCGCCCTAAGGGAGGAGAGCCCCCCTCCGGCACATGGGGTCACACCCAAGGGCCCAGCGCCCCCACCCTTGGAATGGAAGCCCCGGACCCCCGGCAAGTTAAGGGACGAGCAGTTGGAGGAGTTTGAGAGGGGGTCTCGGCGGCAAAGGGATGAGTGCGGGGTAAGTACTCTTCTAGGGTTGGGGGCTGGGGTGCATGTTGGGCAGTTTCACGGGTCTGTTGACAGGCATTCAACCTGGGGGGAGGATTCAGGCACTGGTTCCTTAGACTCCATCTACTCCCCCCACACAGTGACTTTCCAGGGGCGTCTGATCCTGAGGGGCTCCTGTGTACACACGCCCTCCCTCCAGGAAACTGTCTTTACTCCGAAGTTTTTACATCCTATTACATTGTCCACACATTTATTACATCGAAAAGACTGTTGTCATGGAAGTCTTTACAACACAAGACAAAACCACGCATTTGAGGGTAATTAAAAAAGGGGGTTTGGGGGGTCTCCCCCCAAAAATATAACATTTTCAAATAGTACCAAACCTGTAAACCACAAATGCAATTAATAATATATTAAGAATTAATGTATCATTTTTGAACGGTAGGTGGCAGTGTTAGACTGTGACAGGAGTTCTCAGAAACAGTAAGGGCCGGTGCTTTAAATGGGGGGAAAATAGTGCAGGTACTCATTTAAATGTGGTGAGTGGGCGGGGCTAAAGGCAAGACATGCTGAGGCTTATTGACGTCTATACTAGTTGCAGCACATACCAAAACACATGACAAATTTGTTTCTATAACCAAAACAGGGTAACTCGTTATACAAAAGGAAAGCCAAACACAGTGATATTTTAACATGTCCTTTGGTTGTAATATTTCTCTCGCTTTTCTCTCACACAAAACACGCACAAGCAAGCAGGTACACAGACAAACATAAGCAGACGCTCACACCAAAGAATCATGGTGAAGGTGTTTGTAATGTGAGTGAATGTAGATGTGTGACATTGGTATGCATGGAGAAGGTGTTTGTAATGTGAGTGAATGTAGATGTGTGACATTGGTATGCATGGAGAAGGTGTTTGTAATGTGAGTGAATGTATATGAGAGGCAGTGGTATGCGTGGTGAAGGTGTTTGTAATGTGAGTGAATGTAGATGAGTGGCAGTGGTATATGTGGTGAAAGTGTTTGTAATGTGAGTGAATGTAGATGTGTGACACTGGTATGCATGGTGAAGGTGTTTGTAATGTGAGTGAATGTAGATGTGTGGCAGTGGTATGCGTGGTGAAGGTGTTTGTAATGTGAGTGAATGTAGATGAGAGGCAGTGGTATGCATGGAGAAGGTGTTTGTAATGTGAGTGAATGTAGATGAGAGGCAGTGGTATGCATGGTGAAGGTGTTTGTAATGTGAGTGAATGTAGATGAGAGGCAGTGGTATGCGTGGTGAAGGTGTTTGTAATGTGAGTGAATGTAGATGAGAGGCAGTGGTATGCGTGGTGAAGGTGTTTGTAATGTGAGTGAATGTAGATGTGTGACATTGGTATGCATGGAGAAGGTGTTTGTAATGTGAGTGAATGTAGATGTGTGACATTGGTATGCATGGAGAAGGTGTTTGTAATGTGAATGAATGTATATGAGTGGCAGTGGTATGCGTGGTGAAGGTGTTTGTAATGTGAGTGAATGTAGATGAGTGGCAGTGGTATGCGTGGTGAAGGTGTTTGTAATGTGAGTGAATGTAGATGTGTGACACTGGTATGCATGGTGAAGGTGTTTGTAATGTGAGTGAATGTAGATGAGTGGCAGTGGTATGCATGGTGAAGGTGTTTGTAATGTGAGTGAATGTAGATGAGAGGCAGTGGTATGCGTGGTGAAGGTGTTTGTAATGTGAGTGAATGTAGATGAGTGGCAGTGGTATGCATGGTGAAGGTGTTTGTAATGTGAGTGAATGTAGATGAGAGGCAGTGGTATGCGTGGTGAAGGTGTTTGTAATGTGAGTGAATGTAGATGAGTGGCAGTGGTATGCATGGTGAAGGTGTTTGTAATGTGAGTGAATGTAGATGTGTGACAGTGGTATGCGTGGTGAAGGTGTTTGTAATGTGAGTGAATGTAGATGAGAGGCAGTGGTATGCGTGGTGAAGGTGTTTGTAATGTGAGTGAATGTAGATGAGTGGCAGTGGTATGCGTGGTGAAGGTGTTTGTAATGTGAGTGAATGTAGATGAGAGGCAGTGGTAAGCGTGGTGAAGGTGTTTGTAATGTGCGTGAATGTAGATGAGAGGCAGTGGTATGCGTGGTGAAGGTGTTTGTAATGTGAGTGAATGTAGATGCGTGGCACTGGTATGCGTGGTGAAGGTGTTTGTAATGTGAGTGAATGTAGATGTGTGGCACTGGTATGCGTGGTGAAGGTGTTTGTAATGTGAGTGAATGTAGATGTGTGGCAGTGGTATGCGTGGTGAAGGTGTTTGTAATGTGAGTGAATGTAGATGAGAGGCAGTGGTATGCGTGGTGAAGGTGTTTGTAATGTGAGTGAATGTAGATGTGTGGCAGTGGTATGCGTGGTGAAGGTGTTTGTAATGTGAGTGAATGTAGATGTGTGACACTGGTATGCATGGTGAAGGTGTTTGTAATGTGAGTGAATGTAGATGTGTGGCAGTGGTATGCGTGGTGAAGGTGTTTGTAATGTGAGTGAATGTAGATGTGTGGCAGTGGTATGCGTGGTGAAGGTGTTTGTAATGTGAGTGAATGTAGATGAGAGGCAGTGGTATGCGTGGTGAAGGTGTTTGTAATGTGAGTGAATGTAGATGAGAGGCAGTGGTATGCGTGGTGAAGGTGTTTGTAATGTGAGTGAATGTAGATGTGTGACATTGGTATGCATGGAGAAGGTGTTTGTAATGTGAGTGAATGCAGATGTGTGACATTGGTATGCATGGAGAAGGTGTTTGTAATGTGAGTGAATGTATATGAGTGGCAGTGGTATGCGTGGTGAAGGTGTTTGTAATGTGAGTGAATGTAGATGAGTGGCAGTGGTATGCGTGGTGAAGGTGTTTGTAATGTGAGTGAATGTAGATGTGTGACACTGGTATGCATGGTGAAGGTGTTTGTAATGTGAGTGAATGTAGATGAGTGGCAGTGGTATGCATGGTGAAGGTGTTTGTAATGTGAGTGAATGTAGATGTGTGACACTAGTATGCATGGTGAAGGTGTTTGTAATGTGAGTGAATGTAGATGAGTGGCAGTGGTATGCATGGTGAAGGTGTTTGTAATGTGAGTGAATGTAGATGTGTGACAGTGGTATGCGTGGTGAAGGTGTTTGGAATGTGAGTGAATGTAGATGAGAGGCAGTGGTATGCTTGGTGAAGGTGTTTGTAATGTGAGTGAATGTAGATGAGTGGCAGTGGTATGCGTGGTGAAGGTGTTTGTAATGTGAGTGAATGTAGATGAGAGGCAGTGGTATGCGTGGTGAAGGTGTTTGTAATGTGAGTGAATGTAGATGAGAGGCAGTGGTATGCGTGGTGAAGGTGTTTGTAATGTGAGTGAATGTAGATGCGTGGCACTGGTATGCGTGGTGAAGGTGTTTGTAATGTGAGTGAATGTAGATGTGTGGCACTGGTATGCGTGGTGAAGGTGTTTGTAATGTGAGTGAATGTAGATGTGTGGCAGTGGTATGCGTGGTGAAGGTGTTTGTAATGTGAGTGAATGTAGATGAGTGGCACTGGTATGCGTGTTGAAGGTGTTTGTACCGTGAGTGAATGTAGAGGGGTGGCAGTGGTATGCATGGTGAAGGTGTTTGTAATGTGAGTGAGTGTAGATGAGTGGCAGTGGTATGCGTGGTGAAGGTGTTTGTAATGTGAGTGAATGTAGATGAGTGGCAGTGGTATGCGTGGTGAAGGTGTTTGTAATGTGAGTGAATGTAGATGTGTGGCACTGGTATGCATGGTGAAGGTGTTTGTAATGTGAGTGGATGTAGATGAGAGGCAGTGGTATGCGTGGTGAAGGTGTTTGTAATGTGAGTGAATGTAGATGAGAGGCAGTGGTATGCGTGGTGAAGGTGTTTGTAATGTGAGTGAATGTAGATGTGTGACACTGGTATGCATGGTGAAGGTGTTTGTACCATGAGTGAATGTAGATGAGAGGCACTGGTATGCGTGTTGAAGGTGTTTGTAATGTGAGTGAATGTAGATGCGTGGCACTGGTATGCGTGGTGAAGGTGTTTGTAATGTGAGTGAATGTAGATGTGTGGCAGTGGTATGCGTGGTGAAGGTGTTTGTAATGTGAGTGAATGTAGATGAGAGGCAGTGGTATGCGTGGTGAAGGTGTTTGTAATGTGAGTGAATGTAGATGAGAGGCAGTGGTATGCGTGGTGTAGGAGTTTGTAATGTGAGTGAATGTAGATGAGTGGCACTGGTATGCGTGTTGAGGGTGTTTGTAATGTGAGTGAATGTAGATGCGTGGCACTGGTATGCGTGGTGAAGGTGTTTGTAATGTGAGTGAATGTAGATGTGTGGCAGTGGTATGCGTGGTGTAGGAGTTTGTAATGTGAGTGAATGTAGATGAGTGACAGTGGTATGCGTGTTGAAGGTGTTTGTAATGTGAGTGAATGTAGATGAGAGGCAGTGGTATGCGTGGTGAAGGTGTTTGTAATGTGAGTGAATGTAGATGTGTGGCAGTGGTATGCGTGGTGTAGGAGTTTGTAATGTGAGTGAATGTAGATGAGTGACAGTGGTATGCGTGGTGAAGGTGTTTGTAATGTGAGTGAATGTAGATGAGAGGCACTGGTATGCGTGTTGAAGGTGTTTGTAATGTGAGTGAATGTAGATGCGTGGCACTGGCATGCGTGGTGAAGGTGTTTGTAATGTGAGTGAATGTAGATGTGTGGCACTGGTATGCGTGGTGAAGGTGTTTGTAATGTGAGTGAATGTAGATGAGTGGCAGTGGTATATGTGGTGAAAGTGTTTGTAATGTGAGTGAATGTAGATGAGTGGCAGTGGTATGCATGGTGAAGGTGTTTGTAATTTGAGTGAATGTAGATGAGTGGCAGTGGTAAGCGTGATGAAGGTGTTTGTAATGTGAGTGAATGTAGATGAGTGGCACTGGTATGCGTGGTGAAGGTGTTTGTAATGCGAGTGAATGTAGATGTGTGACACTGGTATGCATGGTGAAGGTGTTTGTAATGTGAGTGAATGTAGATGTGTGACACTGGTATGCATGGTGAAGGTGTTTGTAATGTGAGTGAATGTAGATGAGAGGCAGTGGTATGCGTGGTGTAGGAGTTTGTAATGTGAGTGAATGTAGATGAGTGGCACTGGTATGCGTGTTGAAGGTGTTTGTAATGTGAGTGAATGTAGATGCGTGGCACTGGTATGCGTGGTGAAGGTGTTTGTAATGTGAGTGAATGTAGATGAGAGGCAGTGGTATGCGTGGTGAAGGAGTTTGTAATGTGAGTGAATGTAGATGAGAGGCAGTGGTATGCGTGGTGAAGGAGTTTGTAATGTGAGTGAATGTAGATGTGTGGCAGTGGTATGCGTGGTGAAGGAGTTTGTAATGTGAGTGAATGTAGATGAGAGGCAGTGGTATGCGTGGTGAAGGAGTTTGTAATGTGAGTGAATGTAGATGAGAGGCAGTGGTATGCGTGGTGAAGGTGTTTGTAATGTGAGTGAATGTATATGAGTGGCAGTGGTATGCGTGGTGAAGGTGTTTGTAATATGAGTGAATGCAGATGTGTGGCAGTGGTATGCGTGGTGAAGGAGTTTGTAATGTGAGTGAATGTAGATGAGAGGCAGTGGTATGCGTGGTGAAGGAGTTTGTAATGTGAGTGAATGTAGATGTGTGGCAGTGGTATGCGTGGTGAAGGAGTTTGTAATGTGAGTGAATGTAGATGAGAGGCAGTGGTATGCGTGGTGAAGGAGTTTGTAATGTGAGTGAATGTAGATGAGAGGCAGTGGTATGCGTGGTGAAGGTGTTTGTAATGTGAGTGAATGTATATGAGTGGCAGTGGTATGCGTGGTGAAGGTGTTTGTAATATGAGTGAATGTAGATGTGTGGCAGTGGTATGCGTGGTGAAGGTGTTTGTAATGTGAGTGAATGTAGATGAGTGGCACTGGTATGCGTGTTGAAGGTGTTTGTAATGTGAGTGAATGTAGATGCGTGGCACTGGTATGCGTGGTGAAGGTGTTTGTAATATGAGTGAATGTAGATGCGTGGCAGTGGTATGCGTGGTGAAGGAGTTTGTAATGTGAGTGAATGTAGATGAGAGGCAGTGGTATGCGTGGTGAAGGTGTTTGTAATGTGAGTGAATGTATATGAGTGGCAGTGGTATGCGTGGTGAAGGTGTTTGTAATATGAGTGAATGTAGATGTGTGGCAGTGGTATGCGTGGTGAAGGTGTTTGTAAAGTGAGTGAATGTAGATGAGTGGCACTGGTATGCGTGTTGAAGGTGTTTGTAATGTGAGTGAATGTAGATGAGAGGCAGTGGCATGCGTGGTGAAGGTGTTTGTAATGTGAGTGAATGTAGATGTGTGACAGTGGCATGCGTGGTGAAGGTGTTTGTAATGTGAGTGAATGTAGATGTGTGACAGTGGTATGCGTGGTGAAGGTGTTTGTAATGTGAGTGAATGTAGATGTGTGGCACTGGTATGCGTGGTGAAGGTGTTTGTAATGTGAGTGAATGTAGATGTGTGGCAGTGGTATGCGTGGTGAAGGTGTTTGTAATGTGAGTGAATGTAGATGTGTGGCACTGGTATGCATGGTGAAGGTGTTTGTACCGTGAGTGAATGTAGAGGGGTGGCAGTGGTATGCATGGTGAAGGTGTTTGTAATGTGAGTGAGTGTAGATGAGTGGCAGTGGTATGCGTGGTGAAGGTGTTTGTAATGTGAGTGAATGTAGATGAGTGGCAGTGGTATGCGTGGTGAAGGTGTTTGTAATGTGAGTGAATATAGATGTGTGACAGTGGTATGCGTGGTGAAGGTGTTTGTAATGTGAGTGAATGTAGATGAGTGACACTGGTATGCATGGTGAAGGTGTTTGTACCGTGAGTGAATGTAGATGAGAGGCAGTGGTATGCGTGTTGAAGGTGTTTGTAATGTGAGTGAATGTAGATGCGTGGCTCTGGTATGCATGGTGAAGGTGTTTGTAATGTGAGTGAATGTAGATGCGTGGCTCTGGTATGCATGGTGAAGGTGTTTGTAATGTGAGTGAATGTAGATGTGTGGCAGTGGTATGCATGGTGAAGGAGTTTGTAATGTGAGTGAATGTAGATGAGAGGCAGTGGCATGCGTGGTGAAGGTGTTTGTAATGTGAGTGAATGTAGATGTGTGACAGTGGTATGCGTGGTGAAGGTGTTTGTAATGTGAGTGAATGTAGATGTGTGACAGTGGTATGCATGGTGAAGGTGTTTGTAATGTGAGTGAATGTAGAGGGGTGGCAGTGGTATGCGTGGTGAAGGTGTTTGTAATGTGAGTGAATGTAGATGAGAGGCAGTGGTATGCGTGGTGAAGTGAAGGTGTTTGTAATGTGAGTGAATGTAGATGTGTGACATTGGTATGCGTGGTGAAGGTGTTTGTAATGTGAGTGAATGTAGATGTGTGGCAGTGGTATGCGTGGTGAAGGTGTTTGTAATGTGAGTGAATGTAGATGTGTGACATTGGTATGTATGGTGAAGGTGTTTGTAATGTGAGTGAATGTAGATGAGTGGCAGTGGTATGCATGGTGAAGGTGTTTGTAATGTGAGTGAATGTAGATGTGTGGCAGTGGTATGCGTGGTGAAGGTGTTTGTAATGTGAGTGAATGTAGATGAGAGGCAGTGGTATGCGTGGTGAAGGTGTTTGTAATGTGAGTGAATGTAGATGTGTGGCAGTGGTATGCGTGGTGAAGGTGTTTGTAATGTGAGTGAATGTAGATGAGTGGCAGTGGTATGCGTGGTGAAGGTGTTTGTAATGTGAGTGAATGTATATGAGAGGCAGTGGTATGCGTGGTGAAGGTGTTTGTAATGTGAGTGAGTGTAGATGAGTGGCAGTGGTATGCGTGGTGAAGGAGTTTGTAATGTGAGTGAATGTAGATGAGAGGCAGTGGTATGCGTGGTGAAGGTGTTTGTAATGTGAGTGAATGTAGATGTGTGACATTGGTGTGTATGGTGAAGGTGTTTGTAATGTGAGTGAATGTAGATGAGTGGCAGTGGTATGCATGGTGAAGGTGTTTGTAATGTGAGTGAATGTAGATGTGTGGCAGTGGTATGCGTGGTGAAGGTGTTTGTAATGTGAGTGAATGTAGATGAGAGGCAGTGGTATGCGTGGTGAAGGTGTTTGTAACGTGAGTGAATGTAGATGTGTGGCAGTGGTATGCGTGGTGAAGGTGTTTGTAATGTGAGTGAATGTAGATGAGTGGCAGTGGTATGCGTGGTGAAGGTGTTTGTAATGGGAGTGAATGTAGATGAGAGGCAGTGGTATGCGTGGTGAAGGTGTTTGTAATGTGAGTGAATGTAGATGAGAGACACTGGTATGCATGGTGAAGGTGTTTGTAATGTGAGTGAATGTAGATGAGAGGCACTGGTATGCGTGTTGAAGGTGTTTGTAATGTGAGTGAATGTAGATAAGTGACACTGGTATGCATGGTGAAGGTGTTTGTACCGTGAGTGAATGTAGATGAGAGGCAGTGGTATGCGTGGTGAAGGTGTTTGTAATGTGAGTGAATGTAGATGAGAGGCACTGGTATGCGTGGTGAAGGTGTTTGTAATGTGAGTGAGTGTAGATGAGTGGCAGTGGTATGCGTGGTGAAGGAGTTTGTAATGTGAGTGAATGTAGATGAGAGGCAGTGGCATGCGTGGTGAAGTGAAGGTGTTTGTAATGTGAGTGAATGTAGATGTGTGACATTGGTGTGTATGGTGAAGGTGTTTGTAGTGTGAGTGAATGTAGATGAGAGGCAGTGGTATGCGTGGTGAAGGTGTTTGTAATGTGAGTGAATGTAGATGAGTGGCAGTGGTATGCATGGTGAAGGTGTTTGTAATGTGAGTGAATGTAGATGAGAGGCAGTGGTATGCGTGGTGAAGGTGTTTGTAATGTGAGTGAATGTAGAGGGGTGGCAGTGGTATGCATGGTGAAGGTGTTTGTAATGTGAGTGAGTGTAGATGAGTGGCAGTGGTATGCGTGGTGAAGGTGTTTGTAATGTGAGTGAATGTAGATGAGAGGCAGTGGTATGCGTGGTGAAGGTGTTTGTAATGTGAGTGAATGTAGATGAGGCAGTGGTATGCATGGTGAAGGTGTTTGTAATGTGAGTGAATTTAGATGAGAGGCAGTGGTATGCGTGGTGAAGGTGTTTGTAATGTGAGTGAATGTAGATGTGTGGCAGTGGTATGCGTGGTGAAGGTGTTTGTAATGTGAGTGAATGTAGATGAGAGACACTGGTATGCATGGTGAAGGTGTTTGTAATGTGAGTGAATGTATATGAGAGGCACTGGTATGCGTGGTGAAGGTGTTTGTAATGTGAGTGAATGTAGATAAGTGACACTGGTATGCATGGTGAAGGTGTTTGTACCGTGAGTGAATGTAGATGAGAGGCAGTGGTATGCGTGGTGAAGGTGTTTGTAATGTGAGTGAATGTAGATGAGAGGCACTGGTATGCGTGGTGAAGGTGTTTGTAATGTGAGTGAGTGTAGATGAGTGGCAGTGGTATGCGTGGTGAAGGAGTTTGTAATGTGAGTGAATGTAGATGAGAGGCAGTGGCATGCGTGGTGAAGTGAAGGTGTTTGTAATGTGAGTGAATGTAGATGTGTGACATTGGTGTGTATGGTGAAGGTGTTTGTAGTGTGAGTGAATGTAGATGAGAGGCAGTGGTATGCGTGGTGAAGGTGTTTGTAATGTGAGTGAATGTAGATGAGAGGCACTGGTATGCGTGGTGAAGGTGTTTGTAATGTGAGTGAATGTAGATAAGTGACACTGGTATGCATGGTGAAGGTGTTTGTACCGTGAGTGAATGTAGATGAGAGGCAGTGGTATGCGTGGTGAAGGTGTTTGTAATGTGAGTGAATGTAGATGAGAGGCACTGGTATGCGTGGTGAAGGTGTTTGTAATGTGAGTGAGTGTAGATGAGTGGCAGTGGTATGCGTGGTGAAGGAGTTTGTAATGTGAGTGAATGTAGATGAGAGGCAGTGGCATGCGTGGTGAAGTGAAGGTGTTTGTAATGTGAGTGAATGTAGATGTGTGACATTGGTGTGTATGGTGAAGGTGTTTGTAGTGTGAGTGAATGTAGATGAGAGGCAGTGGTATGCGTGGTGAAGGTGTTTGTAATGTGAGTGAATGTAGATGAGAGACACTGGTATGCATGGTGAAGGTGTTTGTAATGTGAGTGAATGTACATGAGAGGCACTGGTATGCGTGGTGAAGGTGTTTGTAATGTGAGTGAATGTAGATGTGTGACACTGGTATGCATGGTGAAGGTGTTTGTACCGTGAGTGAATGTAGATGAGAGGCAGTGGTATGCGTGGTGAAGGTGTTTGTAATGTGAGTGAATGTAGATGAGAGGCACTGGTATGCGTGGTGAAGGTGTTTGTAATGTGAGTGAGTGTAGATGAGTGGCAGTGGTATGCGTGGTGAAGGTGTTTGTAATGTGAGTGAATGTAGATGCGTGGCACTGGTATGTGTGGTGAAGGTGTTTGTAATGTGAGAGAATGTAGATGAGTGGCAGTGGTATGCGTGGTGAAGGTGTTTGTAATGTGAGTGAATGTAGATGAGAGGCACTGGTATGCGTGGTGAAGGTGTTTGTAATGTGAGTGAATGTAGATGCGTGGCAGTGGTATGTGTGGTGAAGGTGTTTGTAATGTGAGTGAATGTAGATGAGTGGCAGTGGTATGTGTGGTGAAGGTGTTTGTAATGTGAGTGAATGTAGATGCATGGCAGTGGTAAGCGTGGTGAAGGTGTTTGTAATGTGAGTGAATGTAGATTCGTGGCACTGGTATGCGTGGTGAAGCTGTTTGTAATGTGAGTGAATGTAGATGAGAGGCACTGGTATGCGTGGTGAAGGTGTTTGTAATGTGAGTGAATGTAGATGAGTGGCAGTGGTATGTGTGGTGAAGGTGTTTGTAATGTGAGTGAATGTAGATGAGTGGCAGTGGTATGCATGGTGAAGGTGTTTGTAATGTGAGTGAATGTAGATGTGTGGCAGTGGTATGCGTGGTGAAGGTGTTTGTAATGTGAGTGAATGTAGATGAGTGGCAGTGGTATGCGTGGTGAAGGTGTTTGTAATGTGAGTGAATGTAGATGTGTGACAGTGGTATGCATGGTGAAGGTGTTTGTAATGTGAGTGAATGTAGATGAGTGGCACTGGTATGCGTGGTGAAGGTGTTTGTAATGTGAGTGAATGTAGATGAGTGGTAGTGGTATGCGTGGTGAAGGTGTTTGTAATGTGAGTGAATCTAGATGTGTGGCAGTGGTATGCGTGGTGAAGGTGTTTGTAATGTGAGTGAATGTAGATGAGTGGCAGTGGTATGCGTGGTGAAGGTGTTTGTAATGTGAATGAATGTAGATGTGTGACAGTGGTATGCATGGTGAAGGTGTTTGTAATGTGAGTGAATGTAGATGCGTGGCACTGGTATGCATGGTGAAGGTGTTTGTAATGTGAGTGAATGTAGATGAGAGGCACTGGTATGCGTGGTGAAGGTGTTTGTAATGTGAGTGAGTGTAGATGTGTGACAGTGGTATGCGTGGTGAAGGTGTTTGTAATGTGAGTGAATGTAGATGCGTGGCACTGGTATGTGTGGTGAAGGTGTTTGTAATGTGAGAGAATGTAGATGAGTGGCAGTGGTATGCGTGGTGAAGGTGTTTGTAATGTGAGTGAATGTAGATGAGAGGCACTGGTATGCGTGGTGAAGGTGTTTGTAATGTGAGTGAATGTAGATGCGTGGCAGTGGTATGTGTGGTGAAGGTGTTTGTAATGTGAGTGAATGTAGATGAGTGGCAGTGGTATGTGTGGTGAAGGTGTTTGTAATGTGAGTGAATGTAGATGCATGGCAGTGGTAAGCGTGGTGAAGGTGTTTGTAATGTGAGTGAATGTAGATTCGTGGCACTGGTATGCGTGGTGAAGCTGTTTGTAATGTGAGTGAATGTAGATGAGAGGCACTGGTATGCGTGGTGAAGGTGTTTGTAATGTGAGTGAATGTAGATGAGTGGCAGTGGTATGTGTGGTGAAGGTGTTTGTAATGTGAGTGAATGTAGATGAGTGGCAGTGGTATGCATGGTGAAGGTGTTTGTAATGTGAGTGAATGTAGATGTGTGGCAGTGGTATGCGTGGTGAAGGTGTTTGTAATGTGAGTGAATGTAGATGAGTGGCAGTGGTATGCGTGGTGAAGGTGTTTGTAATGTGAGTGAATGTAGATGTGTGACAGTGGTATGCATGGTGAAGGTGTTTGTAATGTGAGTGAATGTAGATGAGTGGCACTGGTATGCGTGGTGAAGGTGTTTGTAATGTGAGTGAATGTAGATGAGTGGTAGTGGTATGCGTGGTGAAGGTGTTTGTAATGTGAGTGAATCTAGATGTGTGGCAGTGGTATGCGTGGTGAAGGTGTTTGTAATGTGAGTGAATGTAGATGAGTGGCAGTGGTATGCGTGGTGAAGGTGTTTGTAATGTGAATGAATGTAGATGTGTGACAGTGGTATGCATGGTGAAGGTGTTTGTAATGTGAGTGAATGTAGATGCGTGGCACTGGTATGCGTGGTGAAGGTGTTTGTAATGTGAGTGAATGTAGATGCGTGGCACTGGTATGCGTGGTGAAGGTGTTTGTAATGTGAGTGAATGTAGATGTGTGACAGTGGTATGCATGGTGAAGGTGTTTGTAATGTGAGTGAATGTAGATGCGTGGCACTGGTATGCATGGTGAAGGTGTTTGTAATGTGAGTGAATGTATATGAGAGGCAGTGGTATGCGTGGTGAAGGTTTTTGTAATGTGAGTGAATGTAGATGCGTGGCACTGGTATGCATGGTGAAGGTGTTTGTAATGTGAGTGAATGTAGATGAGAGGCAGTGGTATGCGTGGTGAAGGTGTTTGTAATGTGAGTGAATGTAGATGTGTGACAGTGGTATGCGTGGTGAAGGTGTTTGTAATGTGAGTGAATGTAGATGTGTGGTAGTGGAATGTGTGTTGAAGGTTTTTGTAATATGAGTGAATGTAGATGAGAGGCAGTGGTATGCTTGGTGAAGGTGTTTGTAATGTGAGTGAATGTAGATGTGTGACACTGGTATGCATGGTGAAGGTGTTTGTAATGTGAGTGAATGTAGATGAGTGGTAGTGGTATGCGTGGTGACGGTGTTTGTAATGTGAGTGAATGTAGATGAGAGGCAGTGGTATGCGTGGTGAAGGTGTTTGTAATGTGAGTGAATGTAGATGTGTGACAGTGGTATGCATGGTGAAGGTGTTTGTAATGTGAGTGAATGTAGATGAGTGGCAGTGGTATGCGTGGTGAAGGTGTTTGTAATGTGAGTGAATGTAGATGAGAGGCTCTGGTATGCGTGGTGAAGGTGTTTGTAATGTGAGTGAATGTAGATGAGTGGTAGTGGTATGCGTGGTGAAGGTGTTTGTAATGTGAGTGAATGTAGATGAGTGGCAGTGGTATGCATGGTGAAGGTGTTTGTAATGTGAGTGAATGTAGATGAGAGGCAGTGGTATGCGTGGTGAAGGTGTTTGTAATGTGAGTGAATGTAGATGCGTGGCACTGGTATGCGTGGTAAGGTGTTTGTAATGTGAGTGAATGTGGATGAGAGGCAGTGGTATGCGTGGTAAGGTGTTTGTAATGTGAGTGAATGTAGATGAGTGGCAGTGGTATGCGTGGTGAAGGTGTTTGTAATGTGAGTGAATGTAGATGAGTGGCAGTGGTATGCGTGGTGAAGGTGTTTGTAATGTGAGTGAATGTAGATGAGTGGCAGTGGTATGCGTGGTGAAGGTGTTTGTAATGTGAGTGAATGTAGATGTGTGACAGTGGTATGCGTGGTGAAGGTGTTTGTAATGTGAGTGAATGTAGATGTGTGACAGTGGTATGCGTGGTGAAGGTGTTTGTAATGTGAGTGAATGTAGATGAGTGGCAGTGGTATGCGTGGTGAAGGTGTTTGTAATGTGAGTGAATGTAGATGAGTGGCAGTGGTATGCGTGGTGAAGGTGTTTGTAATGTGAGTGAATGTAGATGTGTGACAGTGGTATGCGTGGTGAAGGTGTTTGTAATGTGAGTGAATGTAGATGAGTGGCAGTGGTATGCGTGGTGAAGGTGTTTGTAATGTGAGTGAATGTAGATGAGTGGCAGTGGTATGCGTGGTGAAGGTGTTGGTAATGTGAGTGAATGTAGATGAGTGGCAGTGGTATGCGTGGTGAAGGTGTTGGTAATGTGAGTGAATGTAATGTAATGTAAAAGGTTCTTATATAGCGCCGACTGCCACCCTACGGGTATCCTGGCGCTCAGACTGTAAAGATAACCAGCATGTGAATGAGCCAAGGAAACTGGAAGAAGAGGGCTCAATCCTTGGGAAAGAGCCAGGTTTTCAGACTCTTTCTAATCTCCATTAGGGAGTTGATTCGTCTGATACTCTGAGGTAGCTCGTTCCAAAGAGGAGCAGCAGCGACACTAAAGGCCCTCCCCCCTATCCAAGAACGCTTGAATCCAGGAATTTATAGCAAACTTGAACTAGAGAAACAATGCTGCCTCTTGGGATGGTACCAGGTACATTTTTCCTGCAGTGGGACGGGGCCCAGATCGTGTACCACTCTGTGCACCAGAGTTATTTAAAATGGACCCTTTCCTTGATAGGCAGCCAATGGAGGTCTCTCAAAGCCAGGGTAGTGGAGGATCTGCGTTGCCTATTCAGCACCAATTTTGCTGCTGCAGACTGGACTCTCTGCAGCCCCTGAAAGATGTATTGTGGTGCTCCCAAATACAGGGAGTTGCAGTAGTCCAGTCTGCTTATCACTGTGCTTCTCACTACAAGGGAGCGCGAGTCCTTAGTTAGTATTGGGAGTGTCTGACGCAGCATGCGCATCAAAGAGAAGCACACACTGGCTGTCTTGTTTGCCTGCGACTCCATTTGGAGATTGTCGTCCATCAGAACCCCCAAATTGCGCACCGTGCTGACAGGGATCAGAGGTTCCTCCTCAGGGGTAAGCCTAAACTCCAGTGGTATGTGTTTAGACATCTTAGCAGAAGAGCAGGACAGCACCTCCGTTTTCCCACCATTAAACTGCAAGGAGTTTCTCCGAAGCCAGCCAGCAGTCTGGCGCATACACTCCTGAAACGTGCCCATGGAAACTGCATGTTTTCCTTCCAGGGAAAATGCCAGTTGCGTATCGTCCGCATAGTTGACCAGGTCGACTCCGAACGATTTAATGATGGGGAACAGAAGCTGCAGATAGATATTGAAAAGAATAAGGCTGATCGCAGAGCCCTCTCTCTCCTCGTCTCTACCCTCCATGTCTCCTGTATCCGTCCTCTCTCTGACTGGCAGGTGTCTCTCCTCGTCTCTACCCTCCATGTCTCCTGTATCCGTCCTCTCCCCGTCTCTGTCAGGTGTCTCTCCTCGCCTTTCCCTGTCTACCATACCGCTCTCTCTTGGAAGTCTCACTCCAGCTTGTTTCTTCCCCCTGCAGGAGTCCAGAGGCTTCGAGTCACCGGGACCGGTCCCAGGCCAAGTCGGTAAGTAGTTCACCTCCATCCATACCCCAGGTCTGACCACAGCGCCTGCGCGGGTCCTCCTGCTCTCTGCCCTGGAGCTGGCCACAGGGGCGCAACCCAGCCTCTGGAGCCCCTGCAGCGCAGGGGGCCCTCCAGGGCCCAGCAGCCCTTCAAGGGGTCTCTATTCAGCCCAAGATCAATGGATATCTGTGAGATATGGGAGACTGGGGGCCCTCTTCTCTTCCTGCAGGGGGGCATCATTTGCATTAAGACGCTGGCTGCCCTCACAGGCACCTGCAGGATGAAGGTCCCACCACTGCCTGCCATGGAGGGTTCTCCTGGCTGCACCAGTGCAGGTGGAACCTGTGCACATGCGCTGCCAGCAGGGTGGTAGATACTCCTTGTGGCAAAGAGCGGCGCCACAGGACTTGTTCATGTACAACATGTGAAGGGCAGTGGGTCACTCTGTGTGGCCATCGTGCAGAATCCAAGCCTTGGCTATGTGAGGAGCTGTGGCCCGCTACATATGAGAACAGCGGGCTACATCAGGGCCATGGTGGTCGCCTGGGACATGTGAAGTCGGGGCCGCTCCATGCGAGGACAGCGGGGTACACCAGGGCCATGGTAGGCACCTGGGACATGTGAAGTCGTGGGCCGCTCCATGCAGGGACAGCGGGGTACAACAGGGCCATGGTAGCCGCCTGGGACATGTGAAGTCGTGGGCCGCTCCATGCAGGGACAGCGGGGTACACCGGAGCCATGGTAGCCGCCTGGGACATGTGAAGTCATGGGTCGCTCCATGCAGGGACAGCGGGGTACAACAGGGCCATGGTAGCCGCCTGGGACATGTGAAGTCGTGGGCCGCTCCATGCAGGGACAGCGGGGTACACCGGAGCCATGGTAGCCGCCTGGGACATGTGAAGTCATGGGCCGCTCCATATGAGGACAGTGGGCTACATCAGGGCAATGGTGGCCGCCTGGGACATGTGAAGTGGTGGGCCGCTCTATGCGAATACAGTGCGGACATGTGAAGTCATGGGCCGCTCCATATGAAGACAGTGTGGTACACGGGGGCAATGGTTGCTGCCTGGGACACGTGAAGTTGTGGACAGCTCCATTACGAGCACAGTGGGGTACACGGGGCAATGGTGGCCGCCTGAGACAAGTGAAGTTATGGCCTGCTCCATTACGAGGACAGTGGGGAACACAAGGCCATGGTGGCTTACTTGGACACGTGAAGGCATGGGTCGCTCCATGTGAAGACTGCGGGGCACACAAGGTCCACAGTGGCTGCCTGGGACAGGTGAAATCGAGGGCGCTCCATGCGAGAACAGTGCGGACAAGTGAAGTCGTGGGCCGCTCCATATGAGGACAGCGGGGTACACCAGGGTCATGGTGGCCGCCTGGGACATGTGAAGTTTTTAGACCTGGCACCATTGGCGTGGGTTTCCCTTCCATTTTCCGCTTTTGTCTCCTCTGTGTTTGCTGGTGTTAGATGCTCTGGCCGCTGTGCCACTGCCATTCAGTGCCACAGCGCAAATGCTCCCTATTGCAAATTGACTGTATGAATTGGTATAATCCTAATTGACCAAAGAAACATGATAGGAAAGTCTAATTTAGTATGCCTGAGCTCCGAATATTAAAGTGCATCTTTTAGTGACGATTATTTTTATTATTATTATTATTAAGGGAGCTTATAAAGCGCCTGGTTACGCCACCGGCGTGTCCCCGCGCTATAGTAAGTGGAAGATCCTAGAGCCCCAGTACCCAACCCAGTCCCATTAGAAAAGGAACAAGTGTGTTTTAAGCTCTCTTCTGAACCTGGTCTCAGAAGGTTCTAACCGAAGCTCAGGCGGGAGTTTATTCCAACTCATGGCCGCCAAGAGCCGGAATGAGCCACCCATTCGGGCTCTCTTGACTTTTGGAATCACCATCAGGCCAGTCCCCGTGGATCTAAGGGACCGGGCAGGCCTGTAAACCGTGATGAGATTCTGCAGGTACCTAGGCCCAATGCCTTGAGTAATACGGTGACATGTACAAAGGGCCTTGAACACAATTCTCTTCCTGACAGGAAGCCAGTGAAGAGAGTCCAAGGCCCTTTTGGAAGCGGCCCTTCTTGGAAGCCTAAGGACCAGCCGAGCTGCCGCATTCTGCAGCACCTGAAGCCGGTCAAGACTCTTGACCGTCGCACCTAGATACAATATATTGCCATAATCTAAGCGTGAGGTGACTACTGTATATTCTGTGTTTGAAAATACCACTTTTAGGAAGTAGGTATTTTCTTGCCTAAACCTTCCAGTGTGTTCTGCTGTTATGTGTAATAAGCTCTGGTTTTGGAGGGTCAGGGCAGGCTGAGCCCGGGCTGGATTGAATAGTGAGATTTTCAGTTGGAGTATGGGAAGGGGTGACCCTTTGATCTGAGAAGGGTTGTGCCTGGCAAGGTGAATGATGGCTCCATCTCCCACTGTGCTTCTGATGGCAGACCCCCTCTTCCTGAAAGGCAGGATGCAGCCTTGTAAACAAAGTGCTCCAGGATGACACCAAACTGGTTCTTGCTGGGTTCAGTGATTTGTGACTTTTTGAGAACAAAGACTTTTGGGGTATAAAGATCTGTGCTAAAACCTCTACACGTTGTGTTACTTTTGGATGTCAAGACGAACCTCTGTCCGTGTAACTAGAGGGAAAGAACTCTGAAACGTTCATCCTTCTCGCTGAAGCAACTACCCAAGGGCCTGATTTGAGCTTGCCTCCTGCCGATTCCTATTTGAGGGGGATTCTACTCGCAGGTGAGGCCTCTGAGAATTCCAGAGCCTCTGGTTCTACTACGCGGAACGCGGGCTGAAAGTCATTGCATCGCTATTGTGAGCCATCGCAGCTGAGGAGCTGTTGCCGCTGAGAGCCCGCATTTGCCTGTGTTACCAAAGTCATCGTTATCGCTATTGTGGGCCGCCGCAGATGACGAGCTATTGCCGCTGAGAGCCCGCATTTGCCTGTGTTACCAAAGTCATCTTGATCGCTATTGTGGGCCGCCGCAGCTGAGGAGCAGTGCTGCTGAGTGCCCGCACTAGTCACCACTTCAATGATCTTGCTATCACCTGCGTGTGCTGCTGAGTGCCCACCTTTAAGCCCGGTCATAGGATTATCGAGAGTGCACGCCGCGGACCGCTAAAGCTGGGAGCTGAGGCCGCTGCAAATCCGCCTGTCATCACTGCAGCTTCCTTGTGAGGCTGCGTGCAGTGCCCCTTTAAATCTCAGGTACATTGTGCATCACCGGGTCGCGTGGACCCCGGCCTCGAACTACGTTCGTTCCACACCCTTTTTCAGTGCCCTTATTGGTTTTGAAGTGAATCTGTAATTATATGCATTGTGGCTCCTTGGGCGCTTTTAGCCTCGTGTTCAGTCTATATGAAGATAAAAAAAATTCTATAATTACTTCTGGTGTCCGTTTGTTGCGTCTCTCCTGCGTTATAGTGTATAGTCATAAATGCTTCATGCACTACCTCTGAGATAGGCCTGTCTGCTCGTGCTAGGTTACCACAGGGCTGAGCAGGGGTTATCAAAAAATGTAGCCCCCTTACTCTGACTTATGAAGAAGGATCCCTATCTGGACCTCGGCGCCAGCCGCTGCCAATTGGAGATCCCCATTTCTAACAAGAGGGTACAGGGAGTGAGACGGCCCTCACCTCCTCCAAGGGGCGTCTGACTCGTGAGCAGGTGACACTGTGAGATTTATAAGGTGTAAAGGAGATTTCTAGGCCCAGGCTTTCTATCAAGAATTGAAGTTCTTCTTGCAGCCTGGGTGTCCAGAGGGGGTGTTGTACTCCTGCTTGAAGGGGCTGCAGAGCCTGGGGGCTCCTTGGTGGCCGCCGGACCCTCATCCATCTCTCTTTGCTCCCTCAGGGTCACCGGACAAGCAGGTGGACTCACCGGACAAGCAGGTGGTTTCGCTCTTCGCAGCACCCTTCCGGCCCCTGGCCTTCAGGACAGCACCGGACCCGTCCTGGGACACCGCCCTAAGGGAGGAGAGCGCCCCTCCGGCATATGGGGTTGCACCCAAGGGCCCAGCGCCCCCACCCCTGGAATGGGAGCCCCGGACCCCCGGCAAGTTAAGGGACGAGCAGTTGGAGGAGTTTGAGAGGAGGTCTCGGCGGCAGAGGGATGAGTGCGAGGTAAGTACTTGTGTAAGGCTGGGAGGGGGGCTGGGGTGTATGTGGAGCAGTTTCACGGGTCTGTTGACAGGAATGCAACCTGGGGGGTGGATTCAGGCACTGGTTCCTTAGACTCCATCTACTCACCCCACACAGTGACTTTCCAGGGGGGTCTGACCCTGAGGGGCTCCTGTGTACACATACCCTCCCTCCAGGAAACTGCTTTTACTCTGAAGTTTTTACATCCTATTACATTTTCCACACATTTATTACATCGAAAAGAGTGTTGGAATGCAAGTCTTTACAACACGAGACAAAACCACGCATTTGAGGGTAATTAAAAAAGGGGGTTTGGGGGGGTCTCCCCCAAAAATATAACATTTTCAAATAGTACCAAACCTATAAACGACAAATGCAATTAATAATGTCTCAAGAATTAATATATCATTTTTGAACGGTAGGTGGCAGTGTTAGACTGTGACAGAAGTTCTCAGAAACGGTAAGGGCCAGTGCTTTAAATGGGGGGAAAATAGTGCAGGTATTCATTTAAAGTGGCGAGTGGGCGGGGCTAAAGGCAAGACATGCTGGTGCTTATTGACGTCTATACTAGTTGCAGCACATACCAAAACACATGACAAATTAGTTTCCATAAACAAAACAGGGTAACTCGTTATACAAAAGGAAAGCCAAACACAGTGATATTTTAACATGTCCTTTGGTTGTAATATTTCTCTCGCTTTTCTCTCACACAAAACACGCACAAGCAAGCAGGTACACAGACAAACATAAGCAGACGCTCACACCAAAGAATCAGGTGGGATTAGAGACATTTTAGACCCATTACCTCTCATGGCTTTGTTTATTGCGCTGTCACGGGGCTGCCTTGATTCCTTATAACACAGCAGGATGGTGAACACCTGGATATCATGCAAATGAGCCCACCTGAGTAGTTCAGCGGGGGCTCAGCTCAGCGCTACAGATGTGCTTTGGCTGCCAAAGGGACAGGCTACCATCACTAACAGCCAATGTGCCTACCCTCTCATGATTACTGGTACTCTCCTCGGCAGTAGAGAACTGCCGGTACTCAGAGTGATAAAGTACATGTGAGCACCGGCCCATTTAAAGCACTGATAAGGGTGGTGAAAGTATGCGTGGCAGTGGTATGCGTGGTGAAGGTGTTTGTAATGTGAGTGAATGTAGATGAGAGGCAGTGGTATGCATGGTGAAGGTGTTTGTAATGTGAGTGAATGTAGATGCGTGGCACTGGTATGCGTGATGAAGGTGTTTGTAATGTGAGTGAATGTAGAGGAGAGGCAGTGGTATGCGTGGTGAAGGTGCTTGTAATGTGAGTGAATGTAGATGAGAGGCACTGGTATGCGTGGTGAAGGTGTTTGTAATGTGAGTGAATGTAGATGAGAGGCAGTGGTATGCATGGTGAAGGTGTTTGTAATGTGAGTGAATGTAGATGCGTGGCACTGGTATGCGTGATGAAGGTGTTTGTAATGTGAGTGAATGTAAATGAGAGGCAGTGGTATGCATGGTGAAGGTGTTTGTAATGTGAGTGAATGTAGATGCATGGCAGTGGTATGCATGTTGAAGGTGTTTGTAATGTGAGTGAATGTAGATGTGTGACAGTGGTATGCGTGGTGAAGGTGTTTGTAATGTGAGTGAATGTCGATGAGAGGCAGTGGTATGTGTGGTGAAGGTGTTTGTAATGTGAGTGAATGTAGATGAGAGGCAGTGGTATGCATGGTGAAGGTGTTTGTAATGTGAGTGAATGTAGATGTGTGACAGTGGTATGCGTGGTGAAGGTGTTTGTAATGTGAGTGAATGTAGATGTGTGGTAGTGGAATGTGTGTTGAAGGTTTTTGTAATATGAGTGAATGTAGATGCATGGCAGTGGTATGCATGGTGAAGGTGTTTGTAATGTGAGGGAATGTAGATGTGTGGCCCTGGTATGCGTGGTGAAGGTGTTTGTAATGTGAGTGAATGTAGATGAGAGGCACTGGTATGCGTAGTGAAGGTGTTTGTAATATGAGTGAATGTAGATGAGTGGCAGTGGTATGCGTGTTGAAGGTGTTTGTAATGTGAGTGAATGTAGATGTGTGACAGTGGTATGCGTGGTGAAGGTGTTTGTAATGTGAGTGAATGTCGATGAGAGGCAGTGGTATGCGTGGTGAAGGTGTTTGTAATGTGAGTGAATGTCGATGAGAGGCAGTGGTATGCGTGGTGAAGGTGTTTGTAATGTGAGTGAATGTCGATGAGAGGCAGTGGTATGCGTGGTGAAGGTGTTTGTAATGTGAGTGAATGTAGATGAGTGGCAGTAGTATGCGTGGTGAAGGTGTTTGTAATGTGAGTGAATGTAGATGAGAGGCAGTGGTATGCGTGGTGAAGGTGTTTGTAATGTGAGTGAATGTCGATGAGAGGCAGTGGTATGCGTGGTGAAGGTGTTTGTAATGTGAGTGAATGTAGATGAGAGGCAGTGGTATGCGTGGTGAAGGTGTTTGTAATGTGAGTGAATGTAGATGTGTGACAGTGGTATGCGTGGTGAAGGTGTTTGTAATGTGAGTGAATGTCGATGAGAGGCAGTGGTATGCGTGGTGAAGGTGTTTGTAATGTGAGTGAATGTAGATGAGAGGCAGTGGTATGCGTGGTGAAGGTGTTTGTAATGTGAGTGAATGTAGATGTGTGACAGTGGTATGCGTGGTGAAGGTGTTTGTAATGTGAGTGAATGTCGATGAGAGGCAGTGGTATGCGTGGTGAAGGTGTTTGTAATGTGAGTGAATGTCGATGAGAGGCAGTGGTATGCGTGGTGAAGGTGTTTGTAATGTGAGTGAATGTAGATGAGTGGCAGTAGTATGCGTGGTGAAGGTGTTTGTAATGTGAGTGAATGTAGATGAGAGGCAGTGGTATGCGTGGTGAAGGTGTTTGTAATGTGAGTGAATGTCGATGAGAGGCAGTGGTATGCGTGGTGAAGGTGTTTGTAATGTGAGTGAATGTAGATGAGAGGCAGTGGTATGCGTGGTGAAGGTGTTTGTAATGTGAGTGAATGTAGATGAGAGGCAGTGGTATGCGTGGTGAAGGTGTTTGTAATGTGAGTGAATGTAGATGTGTGGCAGTGGTATGCGTGGTGAAGGTGATTGTAATGTGAGTGAATGTAGATGTGTGGCAGTGGTATGCGTGGTGAAGGTGTTTGTAATGTGAGTGAATGTAGATGAGAGGCAGTGGTATGCGTGGTGAAGGTGTTTGTAATGTGAGTGAATGTAGATGAGAGGCTCTGGTATGCGTGGTGAAGGTGTTTGTAATGTGAGTGAATGTAGATGAGGCACTGGTATGCGTGGTGAAGGTGTTTGTAATGTGAGTGAATGTAGATGTGTGGCCCTGGTATGCGTGTTGAAGGTGTTTGTAATGTGAGTGAATGTAGATGTGTGACAGTGGTATGCGTGTTGAAGGTGTTTGTAATGTGAGTGAATGTAGATGTGTGACAGTGGTATGCGTGGTGAAGGTGTTTGTAATGTGAGTGAATGTCGATGAGAGGCAGTGGTATGCGTGGTGAAGGTGTTTGTAATGTGAGTGAATGTCGATGAGAGGCAGTGGTATGCGTGGTGAAGGTGTTTGTAATGTGAGTGAATGTAGATGAGAGGCAGTGGTATGCGTGGTGAAGGTGTTTGTAATGTGAGTGAATGTAGATGAGAGGCAGTGGTATGCGTGGTGAAGGTGTTTGTAATGTGAGTGAATGTCGATGAGAGGCAGTGGTATGCGTGGTGAAGGTGTTTGTAATGTGAGTGAATGTAGATGTGTGGCAGTGGTATGCGTGGTGAAGGTGTTTGTAATGTGAGTGAATGTAGATGAGAGGCAGTGGTATGCGTGGTGAAGGTGTTTGTAATGTGAGTGAATGTAGATGAGAGGCTCTGGTATGCGTGGTGAAGGTGTTTGTAATGTGAGTGAATGTAGATGAGAGGCACTGGTATGCGTGGTGAAGGTGTTTGTAATGTGAGTGAATGTAGATGAGAGGCAGTGGTATGCGTGGTGAAGGTGTTTGTAATGTGAGTGAATGTAGATGTGTGGCAGTGGTATGCGTGGTGAAGGTGTTTGTAATGTGAGTGAATGTAGATGTGGGCAGTGGTATGCGTGGTGAAGGTGTTTGTAATGTGAGTGAATGTAGATGTGGGCAGTGGTATGCGTGGTGAAGGTGTTTGTAATGTGAGTGAATGTAGATGAGTGGCAGTGGTATATGTGGTGAAAGTGTTTGTAATGTGAGTGAATGTAGATGTGTGGCAGTGGTATGCGTGGTGAAGGTGTTTGTAATGTGAGTGAATGTAGATGTGTGGCAGTGGTATGCATGGTGAAGGTGTTTGTAATGTGAGTGAATGTAGATGTGTGGCAGTGGTATGCGTGGTGAAGGTGTTTGTACTGTGAGTGAATGTAGTTGTGGGCAGTGGTATGCGTGGTGAAGGTGTTTGTAATGTGAGTGAATGTAGATGTGTGACACTGGTATGCATGGTGAAGGTGTTTGTAATGTGAGTGAATGTAGATGTGTGACACTGGTAAGCATGGTGAAGGTGTTTGTAATGTGAGTGAATGTAGATCTGGGCAGTGGTATGCGTGATGAAGGTGTTTGTAATGTGAGTGAATGTAGCTGTGGGCAGTGGTATGCATGGTGAAGGTGTTTGTAATGTGAGTGAATGTAGATGTGTGGCAGTGGTATGCTTGGTGAAGGTGTTTGTAATGTGAGTGAATGTAGATGTGGGCAGTGGTATGCGTGGTGAAGGTGTTTGTAATGTGAGTGAATGTAGTTGTGGGCAGTGGTATGCATGGTGAAGGTGTTTGTAATGTGAGTGAATGTAGATGTGTGGCAGTGGTATGCGTGGTGAAGGTGTTTGTAATGTGAGTGAATGTCGATGAGAGGCAGTGGTATGCGTGGTGAAGGTGTTTGTAATGTGAGTGAATGTCGATGAGAGGCAGTGGTATGCATGGTGAAGGTGTTTGTAATGTGAGAGAATTTAGATGAGAGGCAGTGGTATGCGTGGTGAAGGTGTTTGTAATGTGAGTGAATGTAGATGAGAGACACTGGTATGCATGGTGAAGGTGTTTGTAATGTGAGTGAATGTAGATGAGAGGCAGTGGTATGCGTGGTGAAGGTGTTTGTAATGTGAGTGAATGTAGATGAGAGGCTCTGGTATGCGTGGTGAAGGTGTTTGTAATGTGAGTGAATGTAGATGAGGCACTGGTATGCGTGGTGAAGGTGTTTGTAATGTGAGTGAATGTAGATGTGTGGCCCTGGTATGCGTGTTGAAGGTGTTTGTAATGTGAGTGAATGTAGATGTGTGACAGTGGTATGCGTGTTGAAGGTGTTTGTAATGTGAGTGAATGTAGATGTGTGACAGTGGTATGCGTGGTGAAGGTGTTTGTAATGTGAGTGAATGTCGATGAGAGGCAGTGGTATGCGTGGTGAAGGTGTTTGTAATGTGAGTGAATGTCGATGAGAGGCAGTGGTATGCGTGGTGAAGGTGTTTGTAATGTGAGTGAATGTAGATGAGAGGCAGTGGTATGCGTGGTGAAGGTGTTTGTAATGTGAGTGAATGTAGATGAGAGGCAGTGGTATGCGTGGTGAAGGTGTTTGTAATGTGAGTGAATGTCGATGAGAGGCAGTGGTATGCGTGGTGAAGGTGTTTGTAATGTGAGTGAATGTAGATGTGTGGCAGTGGTATGCGTGGTGAAGGTGTTTGTAATGTGAGTGAATGTAGATGAGAGGCAGTGGTATGCGTGGTGAAGGTGTTTGTAATGTGAGTGAATGTAGATGAGAGGCTCTGGTATGCGTGGTGAAGGTGTTTGTAATGTGAGTGAATGTAGATGAGAGGCACTGGTATGCGTGGTGAAGGTGTTTGTAATGTGAGTGAATGTAGATGAGAGGCAGTGGTATGCGTGGTGAAGGTGTTTGTAATGTGAGTGAATGTAGATGTGTGGCAGTGGTATGCGTGGTGAAGGTGTTTGTAATGTGAGTGAATGTAGATGTGGGCAGTGGTATGCGTGGTGAAGGTGTTTGTAATGTGAGTGAATGTAGATGTGGGCAGTGGTATGCGTGGTGAAGGTGTTTGTAATGTGAGTGAATGTAGATGAGTGGCAGTGGTATATGTGGTGAAAGTGTTTGTAATGTGAGTGAATGTAGATGTGTGGCAGTGGTATGCGTGGTGAAGGTGTTTGTAATGTGAGTGAATGTAGATGTGTGGCAGTGGTATGCATGGTGAAGGTGTTTGTAATGTGAGTGAATGTAGATGTGTGGCAGTGGTATGCGTGGTGAAGGTGTTTGTACTGTGAGTGAATGTAGTTGTGGGCAGTGGTATGCGTGGTGAAGGTGTTTGTAATGTGAGTGAATGTAGATGTGTGACACGGGTATGCATGGTGAAGGTGTTTGTAATGTGAGTGAATGTAGATGTGTGACACTGGTAAGCATGGTGAAGGTGTTTGTAATGTGAGTGAATGTAGATATGGGCAGTGGTATGCGTGATGAAGGTGTTTGTAATGTGAGTGAATGTAGCTGTGGGCAGTGGTATGCATGGTGAAGGTGTTTGTAATGTGAGTGAATGTAGATGTGTGGCAGTGGTATGCTTGGTGAAGGTGTTTGTAATGTGAGTGAATGTAGATGTGGGCAGTGGTATGCGTGGTGAAGGTGTTTGTAATGTGAGTGAATGTAGTTGTGGGCAGTGGTATGCATGGTGAAGGTGTTTGTAATGTGAGTGAATGTAGATGTGTGGCAGTGGTATGCGTGGTGAAGGTGTTTGTAATGTGAGTGAATGTCGATGAGAGGCAGTGGTATGCGTGGTGAAGGTGTTTGTAATGTGAGTGAATGTCGATGAGAGGCAGTGGTATGCGTGGTGAAGGTGTTTGTAATGTGAGTGAATGTAGATGAGAGGCAGTGGTATGCGTGGTGAAGGTGTTTGTAATGTGAGTGAATGTCGATGAGAGGCAGTGGTATGCGTGGTGAAGGTGTTTGTAATGTGAGTGAATGTCGATGAGAGGCAGTGGTATGCGTGGTGAAGGTGTTTGTAATGTGAATGTGTGTTGGACCCGGCCGCATGGCGTGGTCCTACCTCTCCCGCATGGCGGGCCCAGGCTGACATCGGCCCTCCATCGAGCCACGGTCGCCCCTTGGCACGACCCCACACGAACTACCGACAGGAGCCGCCACCCTTTCAACCCCCGGCTCTCCCCCCCGGGAACACGGCGGACCCTGCACGCCCCAACGCTGCCGGTCCGGCGCCCACGCCAGACCCCCATTTCAGGCCCGACTCCATCTTGGGCCCATCACGTCCCGAGCACGTGGCCTCAGCCCGACCCCGGCCAAGGCCCCAGCGAAGCCCCGACATCGTGGCACCAAGATCCTCCCAGGTGGTAGAGTGGCCACTCAACGAATCCAAGACGAGGGGAGTTTCGATGGCCCTCCAGCCGTCCCCGAACGCCTGGTATCGATCGCCCTCCGGCCTCCCTGGGCGCTGGCTCCACCCCCCTGCTGGGTGTCTGGACACCACCCTCCCGGCCCCTCTGGCCCCCAGGCGCGAGGGTCCGGACATCAAAGTACTCCAGTCCTATATCTGGGCCAGCCCTGGAGTAGGACGCCAGTTGTATCCTGGAGTCGAGATCCCTGCTGACGCTGTCGCGGCTGACCCCGTAAAGACCTCATTACTCTGAACCCTGAACCATCTTTGGAGCCTGCTGGCGCGGTCCATCTTAGCTGAACCATCTTTGGAGCCTGCTGGTGCTGCCACGGTCCATCTTAGCTGAACCATCTTTGGAGCCTGCTGGCGCTGCCGCGGTCCATCTTAGCTGAACCATCTTTGGAGCCTGCTGGCGCTGCCGCGGTCCATTTTAGCTGAACCATCTTTGGAGCCTGCTGGCGCTGCCGCGGTCCATCTTTGCTGAACCATCTTTGGAGCCTGCTGGCGCTGCCGCGGCCCATCCTCGCCGAACCTGCCTCGAGTCTTGCAGGCGCTGCCGCGGCTCGACCCTTCGGAACCCCCCAGCTCGAGGATTGAGAGTTGTGCGCAGGGTATCCCTCCGCCCATCAAGTACTGAGACTGTCCCGCTACCCTGTTCCCTGTTACGTGACTTTACGGATCCCTCGATCCGCTTGTACATATTACCGAAGATAATCGACCCTTTATACTTGATAAAGCCTAAGAACTTATCCTTGTGTGGTGTCCATTTGTAGTGGTGTGATTGCTCTGCTGTGCGATTATACGAGAGGGCCCTCACACCGGAGGCCTCTCGACAACGCTCGGCCACTTCCGAGAAGGAGGGGTGGACCTAGGGGTGGTCAGTCCGACATCTTCTGCCTCCCCCGGGATCGCCTTTCTAACATTGGTGGCAGGCGGTGCGATCCGAGCCAACGCAAATCGTACAGAGAGTGACTCACCCACTACCGATAAAAATACACTGCGACCATGACTGCTCAAGAAACCCGACCGAATGGAAGAATACAGTCATAAGGAATTGAAACAATTCTGCAAAGACCTGGGCATCGCTACCACTGGCCTAAGTACCATGGAAGACTTTAAATCGGCCCTGCAAGCATGGGTGGAAGCCGGAGACACGCCACCCCAGAATGAAGATAACCCGGGCCCGAACGGACGCCCGGAGACCGACGCGTCCCCAGCGGGGGAAAGACCCGCCAACCTAGACACGGGCCTCCCCCACGGAGACGCCCGAGAACGAGAGAGGAACCGGCTCCACGAATTGGAGCTCGCCCGACTCCGGCTAGACGGAGAACTACAGCTGGCAGAGACAAAAATAGCCCTCGAACAGCTACGGCTGGAAGGAGACCTGGAAGAGAAACGAAGACAAAGAGACCTCGAAGAAAAGAAACTCACAATCGAGCACGAGCGTGGCTTAAAGGAACTAAAAATCAAGGCCAAAACGAACGAGGCCAGCGCCTCCGGGGGCAAGACCTCGCCCCCTCCTGTAGACACGAAGGTGCACATCCCCAAGGATGTCGTCAAAGAGTACTATAAAAACGACGACATCCAAGAGTGGTTCAAAGCCTACGAAGTAGCCATGACCGCCCATCGAGTACCCCTCAAGGACTGGGGCGCCGGCCTGTGGGGGAAGTTCGTCAACGAAGGGAGGGACGCCCTGCTAGAGCTTCCCGATGCCAAGATGACCTCGTACGAACACATGAAAACCGCCCTACTCACTCGCTACGGACTCACCCTCGAAATGTACCGGCAGCGATTCCGAGACTGTAAAAAGATCCCCGGTACCATATGGGTGGAGTACGTAAACTTTTATAGCCGAGCCCTCGAGGGTTGGATCAAAGGCAGTCATGTCACCACCTACCAGCAGTTGGTCGACCTCATTATATGGGAACATCTTTCCAATAACTGCTTCATCGAACTCCGGCAGCATCTCCTCGACAGCAAACTGACAGAGCCACGAAAACTCGCTGTCGAGGCTGATAGATGGGTGAGCACTCGAGTCCCCCGGAGCCCGATGGGAGACTACGGCCGGGGATCCCCGGGGAACCACCGACCACGAGGCGGCGGAGGAGGCCAGAGCCGGGGCCGAGACGCCCCCACGGGGTCCTCCCCTACCTCCACTACGCCAGCCCTGGGCCGAAGGGGAGCCCCTCCAGCACGACCGGGGCCTCGCCCGAACGTTATCTGCCACAGATGCCAGCGGCCTGGTCACTATGCCAATGACCCCCTCTGCCCGATGAACCAACGACCCGGCACCACCGGTCCTCCAAACCGCCAGATCGCGGCCGCCGCCCTGGGTGAAGAAAGAGGCGAGGGAGAGGACGACGACCCCGAGCAGGCCGAGTGGGAACCCGCCGCTATGATCTTGGCATGCCTGGGCGAAAGAGACATGATCCCCCGAGCCCCGATCCCAGGCAACACCCAGAAGTACCGCCAATGGGTCACCATTAATGGACACCGAGCCGAGGCCCTCCGTGACACGGGAGCCAGCGTAACGGCGGTCCGCTGCCATTTGGTGACCCCGGAACAAATCCTACCCAACGTCCTGTGCCCAGTACGGTCGGCGGACAACTCCGAGAGCTTGTGCCAGATGGCACGTATCCCCTTCGAATGGGGAGGGGTGTCGGGCATGCTGAAGGTGACCGTCCGGGACGATGCCCCCGTGGACTGCCTCCTCAAGAACGACCTGGAAAGTTCCCCCTGGGCCCACGTCGAGCGGAGAGAGCATCTGGGAATGCTAGGCCTTCCCGAGTGGGTCTGCGCGACCACTCGATCCATGGCCGCCCGGGCCTCTGCCCCGAACGAAGCCACCCCGCCTGAAGAACCGGAGTGGCCCGCACCTCCGCCGCCCGCCGTCCCCGAGGGCGCCGGGCCAGAACTCGAGCCCCAGGGGCCCAGCCATGAAGATCTCACCGAGCTCGGCCACCTTCCCGAACTAGCCCAATGGCGCCAAGAAGGTGGCCCCACCCGCGAACAGTTCCGTCAAGAACAGAAAACGTGCCCCTCCCTCGAGGGAATCCGACAACAAGCCGCCACCCAAGCCGCCGGAGACCCATCGGGGTCCCACTGGGTCTATTGGGACCACGACCTCCTCTACAGTGAGCAGAAGATTGCCGAACTGGGAGCCAGCCGAGTGCTGGTCGTCCCCCTCCGATTCAGAGACTTCCTCTTGAACCTGGCACATGACGTGCCCCTCGCCGGGCACCTGGGGCAGGACAAAACCTACAGCCGCCGGGTGACCCATTTTTACTGGCCGAAAATGCGCAACGATGTGAGCAACCACTGCAGAACCTGTCCGACCTGTCAAGCCAGCGGGAAGAGTGGGGGGAAAATCAAAGCCCCGCTCCAACCTTTACCCGTGGTCACCACCCCCTTCGAGCGAGTGGGGATCGACATCGTGGGGCCCCTGGACACCCGCACCTCTCAGGGGCACCGCTTCATCCTCGTCCTGGTGGACCATGCCACCCGCTATCCGGAAGCCATCCCCCTCCGCACCATCACGGCCCCCGTGGTGGGCCGAGCGCTAATGGGGATCTTCTCCAGAGTCGGCTTCCCCCGAGAGGTCGTGAGTGATCGGGGCACAAACTTTATATCTAAATATATGCGGTCCCTGTGGCACCAGTGCGGGGTCACCTATAAGTTCACCACCCCGTATCACCCCCAAGGAAATCGACTGGTAGAACGGTTCAACCGAACACTGAAGGGAATGATCAAGGGCCTAGAAGAGCCGCTACGACGCAGATGGGACGTACTGCTGCCCTGCCTCCTGTTTGCCTATCGAGAGGTGCCCCAGAAGTCCCTGGGGTTCAGCCCCTTCGAACTGTTGTATGGGCATCCTGTCCGAGGTCCCCTCAGTCTGGTCAAAGAAGGCTGGGAGACGGCTGTCTGAGATGCTCCACCGGATGTCTACCAGTACCTCCTGACCCTCCGCAACCAGACTCGGAAGTTCCGTGAACTGGCCAAGCCAACCTTGAGGCCAGTCAGGAGGAGATGAAGCGCTGGTATGACCAGAACGCCTCGTCCATCGAGTTCGAGCCGGGCCAGCAGGTCTGGGTCATGTCCCCGGTCGAACCTTGTGCCCTCCAGGACAAATGGACGGGGCCCTTCAAAGTGGTGGAGCGCAAAAGCCCCGTCACTTACTTGGTGGACATGGAGTCCCCCGGAATCCCCTCCGGGTTCTACACGCCAACAGGCTCAAGCCTCACTTTGCCCGCACGGAACTGAGCCTGCCTCTAGCTACAGATGACGGAGCGGAAGACGACTCCGAGCCCCTACCAGATCTCCTGAGCACCACCGAAAAGGATGGCTCCGTCGAAGGGGTCACGCTCTCCTCTACCCTGACCCCAGAACAGCACCAAGACTGCCGGAAGCTGCTGGGGCAATTTGCAGACCTATTTTCCCTCACTCCCGGAGTCACCGGTGGTGTGTCCACGACGTAGACACTGGGGACAGCCCGCCTGTACGACACCGGGCTTTTCGAGTCCCCGACCGAGTTCGGGCCTGCATTCAGTCCAAAGTTGCCAAGATGCTAGCTCTGGGGGTAGTCGAACCCTCGGACAGTCCCTGGGCCAGTCCAGTTGTCCTGGTCCCTAAAGCCGCCGCCTCCGGCGCACCCCTGGAGCTCCGGTTCTGTGTCGACTACCGGGGGCTGAATGCCATCACCAGGACCGACGCCCATCCCATCCCCCGGGCAGATGAACTGATCGATCGCCTGGGGGCCGCCAGGTACCTCAGCACCTTCGACCTCACGGCCGGGTATTGGCAGATCGGCCTCACCCCTGGTGCCCAAGAGCGATCTGCCTTCTCGACACCCGACGGTCACTTCCACTTTAAAGTGATGCCCTTTGGCATGAAAAACGCCCCGGCTACCTTCCAGAGACTAGTGAATAGAGTGCTGGCGGGGCTAGAAGAGTTCAGCGCCGCATATCTGGACGATATTGCGGTATACAGCCTCCACTGGGACGAACACCTGACACACCTCTGGAAGGTCCTGACGGCCCTCCGACGGGCCGGACTGACAATAAAAGCCAGCAAGTGCCAGATAGGCCAAGGGTCCGTGACCTATCTGGGGCACCAAGAAGGGAGCGGCCAGGTGGCTCCCCTCCAACCGAAGGCCTGGGAGCCCCCGGTCACCCAGACAGCCGTCCGAGCCTTCCTGGGGCTCACTGGATATTATCGGCGCTTCATAAAGGACTATGGGAGCATTGTGGGGCCCCTCACAGAACTGACCTCCAAAAGACTACCACACAAGGTGCACTGGACCCCCGAGTGCCAAGCAGCCTTCGAGACACTAAAGACTGCCATGTGCACCGCCCCTGTGCTCCAGGCCCCCGACTACAGCCGAGAGTTTGTGGTCCAAACCGACGCCTCGGAGCACGGCATTGGGGCGGTCCTCTCACAAGTAGACCCTGAGGGAGTCGACATTCCCGTGGCTTTCATCAGTCGGCGCCTGCTGGCTAGAGAACAACGATGGAGCACCATCGAGAGGGAAGCCTTTGCCGTCGTATGGGCCCTAAAGAAACTCCGGCCCTACCTCTTCGGCACCCACTTCCGGGTACAGACCGACCACCGGCCCCTGCGGTGGGTGATGCAGATGCGTGACGAAAACCCGAAGCTGCTGCGATGGTTCATCTCCCTGCAAGGGATGGACTTCACGGTGGAGCATCGCCCCGGCAATGACCACGCCAATGCTGATGGCCTGTCCCGGTTCTTCCGCCTCGGCGAGGAGAACCCCCAAGAAGATGGGTGACTCTCCCTGCCTTCAGCTGGAGGGGACGTGTGTTGGACCCGGTCACATGGCGTGGTCCTACCTCTCCCGCATGGCGGGCCCAGGCTGACATCGGCCCTCCATCGAGCCACGGTCGCCCCTTGGCACGACCCCACACGAACTACCGACAGGAGCCGCCACCCTGGCAACACCCGGCTCTCCCCCCCGGGAACACGGCGGACCCTGCACGCCCCAACGCTGCCAGTCCGGCGCCCACGCCAGACCCCCATTTCAGGCCCGACTCCATCTTGGGCCCATCACGTCCCGAGCACGTGGCCTCAGCCCGACCCCGGCCAAGGCCCCAGCGAAGCCCCGACATCGAGGCACCAAGATCCTCCCAGGTGGTAGAGTGGCCACTCAACGAATCCAAGAGGAGGGGAGTTTCGATGGCCCTCCAGCCGTCCCCGGACGCCTGGTATCGATCGCCCTCCGGCCTCCCTGGGCGCTGGCTCCACCCCCCTGCTGGGTGTCTGGACACCACCCTCCCGGCCCCTTTGGCCCCCAGGCGCGAGGGTCCGGACATCAAAGGACTCCAGTCCTATATCTGGGCCAGCCCTGGAGTAGGACGCCAGTTGTATCCTGGAGTCGAGAGCCCTGCTGACGCTGTCGCGGCTGACCCCGTAAAGACCTCATTACTCTGAACCCTGAACCATCTTTGGAGCCTGCTGGCGCTGCCGCGGTCCATCTTAGCTGAACCATCTTTGGAGCCTGCTGGCGCTGCCGCGGTCCATCTTAGCTGAACCATCTTTGGAGCCTGCTGGCGCTGCCGCGGTCCATCTTAGCTGAACCATCTTTGGAGCCTGCTGGCGCTGCCGCGGTCCATCTTAGCTGAACCATCTTTGGAGCCTGCTGGCGCTGCCGCAGTCCATCTTAGCTGAACCATCTTTGAAGCCTGCTGGCGCTGTCGCGGTCCATCTATGCTGAACCATATTTGGAGCCTGCTGTCGCTGCCGCGGTCCATCCTCGCCGAACCTGCCTCGAGTCTTGCTGGCGCTACCGCGGCTCGACCCTTCGGAACCCCCCAGCTCAAGGATTGAGAGTTGTGCGCAGGGTATCCCTCCGCCCAACAAGTACTGAGACTGTCCTGCTACCCTGTTCCCTGTTACGTGACTTTACGGATCCATCGATCCGCTTGTACATATTACCGAAGATAATCGACCCTTTATACTTGATAAAGCCTAAGAACTTATCCTTGTGTGGTGTCCATTTGTAGTGGTGTGATTGCTCTGCTGTGCGATTATACGAGAGGGCCCTCACACCGGAGGCCTCTCGACAACGCTCGGCCACTTCCGAGAAGGAGGGGTGGACCTAGGGGTGGTCAGTCCGACATCTTCTGCCTCCCCGGGATCGCCTTTCTAACAATGAATGTAGATGAGTGGCAGTGGTATGTGTGGTGAAGGTGTTTGTAATGTGAGTGAATGTAGATGAGTGGCACTGGTATGCGTGGTGAAGGTGTTTGTAATGTGAGTGAATGTCGATGAGAGGCAGTGGTATGCGTGGTGAAGGTGTTTGTAATGTGAGTGAATGTAGATGAGAGGCAGTGGTATGCGTGGTGAAGGTGTTTGTAATGTGAGTGAATGTAGATGAGAGGCAGTGGTATGCGTGGTGAAGGTGTTTGTAATGTGAGTGAATGTAGATGAGAGGCAGTGGTATGCGTGGTGAAGGTGTTTGTAATGTGAGTGAATGTAGATGAGAGGCAGTGGTATGCGTGGTGAAGGTGTTTGTAATGTGAGTGAATGTAGATGAGAGGCAGTGGTATGCGTGGTGAAGGTGTTTGTAATGTGTGTGACTGTCGATGAGAGGCAGTGGTATGCGTGGTGAAGGTGCTTGTAATGTGAGTGAATGTCGATGAGAGGCACTGGTATGCGTGGTGAAAGTGTTTGTAATGTGAGTGAATGTAGATGAGTCTGTCAGGTGTCTCTCCTCGTCGCTACCCTCCATGTCTCCTGTATCCGTCCTCCCTCCGTCTGTAAGGTGTCTGTCCTCGCCTTTCCCTGTCTACCGTACTGCTCTCTCTTGCATGTCTCACCCCAGCTTGTTTCTTCCCCCTGCAGGAGTCCAGAGGCTTCGAGTCACCGGGACCGGTCCCAGGTCAAGTCGGTAAGTACTTCACCTCCACCCACACCCCAGGTCTGGCCACAGCGCCTGCACGGGTCCTCCTGCTCTCTGCCCTGGAGCTGGCCACAGGGGTGCAACCCAGGCCTCTGGAGCCCCTGCAGCGCAGGGGGCCCTCGAGTGCCCCGCAGCTCTTCAAGGGGTGTCTATTCAGCCCAAGGTCAATGGATATCTGTGAGACATGGGAGACTGGGGTCCCTCTTCACTTTCTGCAGGGGGGCATCATTTGCGTTAGGACGCTGGCTGCCCTCACAGGCACCTGCAGGATGAAGGTCCCACCACTGCCTGCCATGGAGGGTTCTCCTGGCTGCACCGGTGCAGGTGGAACCCGTGCGCATGCGCTGCCAGCAGGGTGGTAGATACTCCTTGTGGCAAAGAGCGGCGCCACAGGACTTGTTCATGTACAACATGTGAAGGGCAGTGGGTCACTCTGTGTGGCCATCGTGCAGAATCCAAGCCTTGGCTATGTGAGGAGCTGTGGCCCGCTACATATGAGAACAGCGGGCTACATCAGGGCAATGGTGGCCGCCTGGGACATGTGAAGTGGTGGGCCGCTCCTTGCGAAGACAGTGGGGTAAATAAGGGCCATGGTGGCCAAATGGGACCTGTGAAGTTGTGGGCTGCTCCGTGCTTGGACAGCGGGGTACAACAGGGCCATGGTGGCCACCTGGGACCGGTAAAGTCAGGGGCCGCTCCGTGCGAGGACAGCGGGGTACACTGGATTCACGGTGGACGCTTGGGACATGTGAAGTTGTGAGCCGTTCCGAGCGAGAACAGCGGGGTACACTGGGACCATGGTGGCCGCCAGGGACAAGTGAAGTCGTGGGCCGCTCCGTGCGGGGACAGCGTGGCACACCAGGGCCAAGGTGACCGCCTGGGACAAGTGAAGTCGAGGGGCGTTCCATCCGGGGACAGCGGGGCACACCAGGGCCATGGTAGCCACCTGGGACACGTGAAGTCATTGGCCACTCCATGCGAGGACACCAGGTACACAAATGCCCGTTCTTTCAGTCAAATGGTTACACTTTGTCTTTCAGCTCACAAACTGATTGGTCAGTCTTGCTGTCAGTCTTTTCATGTTAAGCTGTTGGGAAATCTTCTTCCGGGCTAAGTATTGCTGTATTGAGGATTCTGTGCCAGCGGGCTATTTTCATCTTCACAGCCTTCCCACTTCACGTTTCTCTACAGCAACTGCCACTGGAAGCTTTTTCACAACGTTGAAAATTATTCGTTTTGTGTTACTATGTTGTGTTGAAGTTCACTGACCTACTCAGAAGTGGTCTTTGAGGCAGACCTGTGGGGCTCTGTAGGAAACTGGCTCTATATATACTACACCAAAATGAGGTACAGGGTGTATAGAGTCCAGGAGACCCCAGAGGTCGGCAGAGGTTAAAGTTAGATAGAACCTTATGCTCTATTCGTGGTCGAGTGGTCGAGCAGTAAGGCAGTATCAGAGGACAGTGTTAAGCATTTGATGTACTCACTTAGTCAGCAAATGAATTCACACACTCAAGAACTGAACTCGAGGCCAATTGTTTTTGTATAAAAAAAATATACTGTTGTTTATTTTTAGAACCAAGCAAGCCTGGCACAGGTAAGCATAAAATACTTTTCATTAATAAAAGTTAAGTTTAGGTAACAGGTAAGTGGGCGCTCAGCATATAATTTTGGCTATATCAAGTTTTTATATTTATCTTTTTCCTTTTATGCTACTAGGCAAGAATAGGGAGGTTACCTAACTCCCTAACAAATCTCCTAATTCAAGGGGATCACAAGAAACAAATATATCTTGCCGAGCATAAGTTAATCACACAGCATAGAATACACTATATATGAATTAAATGTCAAAGTCAAGTATTTACTCATCAGTCGATATGACTATCTCCTCCAACTTCGTATTCTGTATTACCGTAATACAGAATACGAAGTTGGAGGAGATAGTAACTCGAACTGGAACTGAAAATGATCGCCTAACAAGATTGACGTAATTTAAGGATACCTCTTTTATAATTGGAACGAGAAAAAGATAAGAAACAATGAAATTAAAGTCGTGCTGACTACAAGTTACTTTACCTAAGATTATAACAAATATAAAGATTTACAATTTTGACTGGATTTAGAAGAAAACTTATATCACAAATTGTTACCAAAGTCGTGGAAGACTTGTTTTTTGTCCATGGACAATATACTTTATTGAAAGCCCTGAGGAAGTTGTTGTTACAACGAAACACGTGTTGGCTGATCCATTTGGTTGATTCATTTAAGAATATAGAACTACGTTGTGATAATTTGATTTGGAATTGATTTATATACAAGATTCTTGAACTATGGTGTGAGGACTTGAATTGAATACTTCATTCGCAAGACTGTTCTGAATTTATAGACTATTGTGAACTGAGAAACTCTGAACTGAGAATAAATCTGGACTCAAATTGAGAATAAATCTGGACTAAGTGTCATATCGACTGATGAGTAAATACTTGACTTTGACATTTAATTCATATATAGTGTATTCTATGCTGTGTGATTAACTTATGCTCGGCAAGATATATTTGTTACTTTTCATTAATAAGTTACTGAATATAGACCAGTTTGAAAATGCAATAGAACTTGTACTTCATTTGATTTACCTAGGGTTTAGGTCAGGGCAAATGGAGAAACAAAGTAGCACAAAAGGTGCACCCTCGGCGGCACTGGGGTGGCCGGGTGCAGGGTGCTGTTTCGGGGTCGGGTGCCCTGCTGTTTTCAATGGAGATCCTCCGGTTTGCAAAAGCACTGCAGGCAGGGAAGCAAAGGACTTCTAGGTGCGACCACCACTTGAAGAGGTAAGTTGGTAAGTTAAGGGTTGGTTAGGCAGCGTTGGACTGGGCACACAAGGCCGTGCGGCGCCAGGTGCAGGGGTACCTTTTGGGGTTGGATTTTCTTACCAGCTCCGGGTCGCGCTTAGGGGGGCCTTATGGATTTAGACTGCAGGTATCGACTGGAGGCTTGAGGCAGGTCAGGGGGTCGCCGGATCTCGGATCAGGATCGCCGGGTGACCTCCTCGTGGTGTTTTTCCATTCAAGCTCGGGCTGGGTTCAGCGGGTGCAGAGTGGGCTGGATTCACGGTCTCCGGCTGCTGCCAGAGGTTGCAGTTGAACAAATCCGGTGTTCACGGGAGAAGCAGTCTTTGGAAGTGAAGGCAGGCAGGTCCTCCGGGGCATTTGAGGATGCTGGCTGCAGGACACACCAGGATTTTGCAGGTGCAGGTTCGAGGGGAGACAGGCCGGTAGGGCTGGGGCCAAGTCAGTGGGTGTCTTCGTCTTGTTAGCTGCTGCACGGCTGTTCGGTTCTTCTTCTTCTTTTCTTCTTGTTAGGCTGGATCCACGGAACAAGGTTCGGGGTATCCCCTAAATACTAGATTAAGGGGCGTTACAGGTAGGTAAGGGCAGGGACCAATGGGTCCCTTCCCTGGGGTGGGTACACCCCCCATCGTACCACCCTCCAGTGGGAGGGGGACAGGAGCCTGTCCCTGGTTGGTTGGGTCCCCCCATCTTCTAGATGGCGGGGACTCAGAGCTGTGCTTCACCTCCCCTTCCCCACCTGAGGGGTGGAGTTGGCAGAGGTGGGCACACCTCTTTCCCTCACTTGTTTTTCCCACCGTTTTTCCAGCCCAAAGTAGGTGGTAGAACCAGTGGGGACCAGTTGCTGAAAGCAGTAAATGGTCTGGGGAGGCTCACGAAGGTGGCAAGCCTTTGAAGCTTCCCCTTCATGAACCCTGTCCAGCCTGGGGTAGGAGGCTTGGCACCTCGCCCCAGGATGTGCATGGTTTCAGGCCCCCCGAGAGCAGCAGCTCTCGACTCAGGGGTCCAGAAACATGTCTGTTGATGGCAGCCCAGGCAGCCACTCAGTCAGGTCACTAGAAGTTGGTTGAGTTTCAGGGGGCATCTCTAAGATGCCCTCTGTTGTGCATTTTACATTAAATCCCACACTGGCATCAGTGTGGGTTTAATGTGCTGAGACGTTTGATACCAAAATTCCCAGTTTTCAGTGTAGCCATTATGGTGTTGTAGAGCTCGTAATGACAAACTCCCAGCACCATATACTCTTAATGGCAGCACTGCACTTACAATGTCTAAGAATGGACTTGGGCACTGTAGAGGTACAGGGCTCATGCACCCGTACCCTCACCACTGGTATAGTGCACCCAGCTTGAGGGGTGACTGACCTATGCCAGGGCTGTGGTTTGTGGGCATGGCACACAGGGATGTGTGTCATGTCGACTCTCCACTTTGTTCTGCACCAAGACACGCAGCCTGCAAAGGCAGTGTGTGAGTGTCAGGGTACAGGGCCTCTCAGGGTGGCACAATAAGTGTCGCAGCCCTTAGGGGCCTTCTCTGGTCACAGTGCCCTGGGTATCCGTGGTACCATTAACCAGGGGCGGACCTGTAGCCATAGATGCCAATTGGGATTAGGCTTCAAAGCAATTTTAGGGAAGGAACATAGGCCCTGGGCCCCTGATTAGCAGGAGCCCAGGGCACACTCAGTCAAAGCACATCAGCAAGGGGGCATACCATGCAAGAAAGAGGGCACTTTCTCAGAGGCTCATTGTGGGGGCATCTTGTGAGGTCTCAACAACCCACAGACACCTCCTCTCCCAGGATGGTGGACATTGTAGGTCCTTCCAAAGCAGGGGATCCTCATCGGGGGCTTCCAATACAGGATCTGGCCTTGGTGGCCCTTGCAATGTCCTGCTGCACCTTGTTGTGCCCTGTTGTAGGCTGCTGCATGCCAACGCGCCCTACTTTGCCATGCTGCACTAACCATCACCATGCTGCACCCAGTCAAGGTGCCACGCCAAGACAGCCCGGCAGCTGCAGAAGCTAACCACCCCATGAGGCCGAGTGAAGTCAGATGTCCGCTTTGAAACACATCACTTGGTGAAGTCCACCAACCATAACCTTCTATTGAGTGATCCGAACACACATGGTGCTCTTTCCAGATACGACCAGATACAGCCATTCATCTCTGCTGCAACACCAGCCAATCTCCCTCCCACACCGCATGCCCCCGCAAGGGGTGAGCCAGACATTTCTTCACGTGCCACCTCAGGGACTAAAAGGTCCAGTGACTACCTTTCAGGCATCCATTTTAGGTCTAGCTTCCCATGTAAAAAGCACAGTGGCGTAACCAGCGTGCACACACTTTTCTGTGTTTATGTTACACATCTGTATTAAGTAAGGGGATGCTAAAGTGGGGGTGCTTCCTGGTAAAACTGACCCTCTCTCTTGTTGCTTCCTGCAGGTTCCCCAGATAGGTATGTCGTCTCACTTTTCTCAACCCCATTGCGGCCCTTATTCGTGGGCACGGCTCCCAGTGCGTCCTCAGACTCAGCCTTACGAAGGGAACCCACCTATCAGACATACAGTGTCACGCCGAAGGGCCCTGCACCCCCACCTCCAGAATGGGAGACGAGGACCCCAGGACGGCTGAAGGACTCACAGCTGGAAGAGTTTGAGGACAGACGGAGCCGGCAGAGGGACGAGTATGGTGTAAGTACTTGTGAGACATGACCCAAACACTAGCTGCACTAGAGCACTGCTGTTAATACACGTAGTGAGGGGTTAATGGGGTTAATGCTGTTAATGTATGCCAGACAGGGGTGGAACAAAGAATCATGGCCGCTGATGAACATCACTGCCTAGCCAGGGCCTGCCACATGCAATGAGTGACCTGTGGTAACAAGGCAAGAGGGACCTTACCATTCCCATCTAGGGCTTCTGTGACATCACCACAGTTACCCCACAACATTTATAAAGGATGGAAGAACAAGTTACTTACCTTCGGTAACGCTTTTTCTGGTGCATACAGTATCTGCCGGTGGGTTCCTCAGCTTCTGAATACCTCCTGCGCCAGCATTTCCATGGAAATTCTTTTCCTAGCTCTCCCACGTTGACGAGGACGTCATAATAGCACGGCTCCGCTCGTGACTCCATACGACGTCATCGGAGCCATAAGAAGACCTCATCGGCGTGCTGACGTCAGTTTCACCCATTTTTTCCGTGCCCTCGAGGCAAACAGCGGACCGACAACATTTTCACAAGTATACATAGTATACATAACATATATAAATGCAAATACACACAGCGTATACATGGATAGGATGGAAAAGACCTACAAACAAAGCATTTTCCAAAAACAAACTGTAAGCATGAAGAAGACATATTGAAAACATCCATCTCGAACAGTTATAACGTTTTTTTGGAGAAACAGGTGGACAACAGGGAGGTGGGTGGGACAGTGAGGAATCCACAGGCAGATACTGTATCCATCAGAAAAAGCGTTACCGAAGGTAAGTAACTTGTTCTCCTGATGGATACGTCTGCCTGTGGATTCCTCACTGTTCGATTTGGGGGTCTCTAGTTGGCACAGGTAGGTACTTGTGACCAATAGGGACCCTTGCCTCTAGTCAGGGAAAAGGGGTACACTCCTAAAATAATGCCTGCTCACCCCCTTGGTAGCTTGGCACGAGCAGGCAGGCTTATCTCAGAGGCAGTGTGTAAAACATTTGTGAACACATACAGTAATCAAGTGACAACACTACAGATGGACACCACACATATTTTATATAAAAAAATAGTATTCTTTATATAGACTTATCACAAGACCACAAACAACAAAAATCCACAATTCTGTACTTAAAATGGTAGAATTAGCTTAGTTCTCTTTAGATCTTAAAATGCAACACTTTGAGTCAATGTACCTTCAGATGCGACACGCAGGGTAACAAAAGTGTTGCAGGAAAGGGGAAGATCCCTTACACGCAAGGACGGTGATGCGTTGAAGATCTGGTGCAAAGAAATAAAGATGGCGCTTTCTCCTTGATGCGACACACTACCCGGTGATGCGGCGGTGCCTGCTGCGACGTCGATCCTCTTCTCCGGTGATGTGAGATGCTTTACACGATGCGAGCCGCTACAGGCCCTGCGACACGCTTCCCAGTGATGCGGCGGCGCCTGCTGCGATGTCGATCCTCTCTCCTGGCGATGCGAGATGCTTCCACAATGATACGAGCTGCGACAGGCCCTGGACACTCTTCCCGGTGATGATGCGGCGTCTGATGCGACGTCGAACCTCTTCTCCGGCGATGAGCCGCGACAGGCCCTGCAACACGCGTCTTAGAGATGCGGCAGCATCTGATGCAACGTCGATCCTTTTCTCCTGCAACGCGCTTCCCGGTGATGCGGCGGCGTCTGCTTCGACGTCGATCCTCTTCTCCGGCAATGAGAGGCGCTTCGTGTGGTGAAGCGGCAGCAGCAGTTCGGTGACACGCTTCCTGTTCTTGAGTCGCGCTTCCAGCTCCTTGCGACACACAAGTCCTCAAAAAGTCCAGCACAACTGCAGGCACTTCCAGAGAACTCTTGGGGAGCTGGTAGGTGAAGTCTTTTGTCCCTGAGGCTTCAGCAGGAGGCAAGCTCTGTTCAAAGCCCTTGGAGATCCTTCACAAGTTGATGAAAAGTACACAAAGTTCCTCTCTCCTTTCTTTGGCAGTCAGGCAACCACTGCAGGCCAATCCCCCAAGTAGCACTTCAGCTTAGGGATAGTCTCTCCTCACTCTCTCTGGTTCCACTCCTCAGCAAAGGTTTCTTGTTGTTGTCCAAAAGTGATCTAATTTCTTGGGATCAGGGTCCCAATACTTATACCCCAAAAGCCTTTGTCCTCTGAGGGCAGAGGGGCCTTTGCCTAGTCCAAACCAGTTCTGGTCAGTCCTGGAGCACTCTGTTTACATGACTCCTTCTTTCCTTTCACAGTGCAGGGCAGAACCATCAGACGCGCCACAGGAGGTGGAGCCAGCATTGTGGAGGGAAGGCACAGCACTGGACCACTCTGTTGACATGACTC
This sequence comes from Lissotriton helveticus, assembly GCF_964261635.1. Classification (NCBI taxonomy): domain Eukaryota; kingdom Metazoa; phylum Chordata; class Amphibia; order Caudata; family Salamandridae; genus Lissotriton; species Lissotriton helveticus. The sequence goes on along the minus strand of NC_136073.1, from coordinate 10,530,132 downwards.
CTTCTCTCCTTTCACAGTGCAGGGCAGAGACATCAGCCGCTCCCCAGTAGGTGGAGCCAGCCTTGTGGAGGAAAGGCACAGCCCTATTCAAGTACCAGGTGCAACTCCTCCCTCCCATCTAGATGCAGATCTCTCTATTCATCACTGGACTGACTCACTCTGTCTCCTGGAATCCCCCAGCCCTGGCACTCAAACTCCAGACAAGGAATACATAACCTAGCAGAGGCAGGCTTGGATAGTTAGACAAGAAAATACCTACTTTCTAAAAGTGGTATTTTCAAACACAGAATGTTAAAATCAACTTCACTAAAAGATGTATTTTATCATTCGGAGTTCAGGCATACTAAACTCGAATTTCTACCATGTTCCCTGAGTCAGTTAGGATTATAAAATATAATAATCTAACTGTCCATTCTGGACTATGGAGAACAGGTAGCCTTGCAATAGTGAAAAATGAAAATGGTTGTAATTCACTATTAGGACATGCCACACACACCAGGGCATGTCCTCCCTTATACTTACAATGCACCCTGCCCTTAGGCCTACCATAGGGGTGTCTGATATGAAGAAAAGGGAAGGTTTAGGGATTGGAAAATGGGTGCACTTGCCCAGTCAGCATGGCAGTACCAGACTGCCCACAGGCTCTGCAATGGCGGGCCTTAGACACACTTTTACAGGCTGCTTCTGTGGGTGGCACAACCAGTGCTGCAAGCCCACCAGCAGCATTTGGTTTACAAGCCCTGGGCACCCTCAGTGCACTGTACTAGGGTTTGACAAGTAACCCAAACCAGCCAATCATGGTGTCACTAATCCATACATCAATTTACAATCGGGAGAGCATATGCACTTTAGCACTTTAGCACTGATCAGCAGTGGTAAAGTGCCCAGAGTCATAAAACCAACTAAAACAGGTCAGACAAAATACAGGAGGAAGGTAAAAAGTTTGGGGCTGACCCTGCAAAAAGGGCTAAGTCCAACACTCACCTTTTGAATAGAATCCCCAAGCCGTACCTCTTCCAGAGGAGGATGTCCACCTGACTAGACCAAAAAATCTAGCAGAACAGAACGCGCAAAAGTGCCGTCCCTACTAACCTTTGAATCCAAGCAGTAATGCTTTGCAAAGGTAGGGAGGGAGGCCCAAGTTGCTGCTTTACAAATATCAACAACAGGAACACCCCTAGCCAAAGCCGAAGAAGATGACTTCGCTCTGGTCGAATGAGCTTTAATACCTTCAGTCGGCTCCTTCTTGGCCAGGGCGTAACAGATCTTGATACACAAGATGATCCACCTGGAGAGTGTTCGTTCTTGAACAGCTCTTCCTTTCATCCGACCAATGTATCCCACAAAGGGCTGATCATCCAGCCTCCGTTCCCTGGTTCTGTCCAGGTAAAAACTGACCGCCCTCTTAGGGTCCAGGCGGTGAAGTCTCTCCTCCTCCTTGGAAGGGTGAGGGGGAGGATAGAAGGTAAGTAAGGTAATGGATTGTCCTAAATGGAAAGGCGTAACCACCTTAGGCAGGAAAGCAGCCGTGGTCCTAAGAACCATCTTTTCTGCATGAATGGTCAAGAACGGAGGTTTAGAATTAAGAGCATGAAGCTCACTTACCCTCCTGGCCGAGGTGATAGCGATCAAAAAGACCGTTTTGAATGAAAGAAGCCTCAACGGACATCTATGAAGAGGCTCAAATGGAGAACCCATCAGAAAAGTAAGAACAAGATTTAAATTCCACTGAAGCCTAATGAAAGGAGTGGGAGGAAACTTATTGGTAAGGCCCTTAATGAACCTCCTAACTACAGGAGATTTAAATAAAGATGGCTGGTCCAACAAACAAATGAAAGCCGACAAATAACCTTTAACTGTAGCCACAGCACAACCCTGCTGAGCCAAGGAAAGAGAGAAACTCAGCACATCAGACAAACGATCCTTCAAAGGGTCTATGGACCTCTCTCCACACCACTTCACAAATTTGGACCACCAGGAGGAATAAATAGATTTGGTGGAGTGTCTCCTGGATGATAAAATAACATCCAGCACATCCGGTGGGAGAGAGAAAGAACTCAGGTTTCCCCGTTCAAACTCCAGGCATGAAGGTGCAAGCTCTGGAGGTGGGGGTACAGAACCTGCCCCTGCGACTGCAAGAGGAGATCTGCCCTGAAAGGGAAATGGAGCGGAGGGTGCATTGAGAAGTGAAGAAGATCTGTGTACCACACCCTTCTTGGCCAATCCGGGGCGATCAATATGACTTTGGCCCGGTCGTGGCTAATCTTCCTCAGAACTCGAGGAATCAAAGGTATGGGGAACAACGTAAATGAGTTGCGAGCTCCAATCCAATTCAAATGCGTCCCCCAGTGCTCCCTGCATCGGATACTGGAGACTGCAGAACAACGGGCAGTGTGCGTTCTTGCGAGTGGCAACGAGGTCCAACTGAGAAAATCCCCACCTCTTGAAGACAAGATGGACCACCTCTGCATGAAGCCGCCACTCGTGATCGGCCTTGTAACGCCCACTGAGACTGTCCGCACAAACATTCAGCACACCGGCCAGATTATTTGCCACTACACAAATCTGATGGACCTGAACCCAGGACCAGAGTTCAGAGCCTCTCTGCAGAGACGAAACAACCCTACTTCTCCTTGCTTGTTGATGTACCACATCGCGGTGGTGTTGTCCGTCAGGACCTGAACTGACTGACCGCAAAGGGAAGGAAGGCCTTTAGTGCCAAACGTATCGCCCGCAATTCCAGAAGGTTGATGTGAAGCAACCTTTCCTCTGGAGACCAAAGACCTTTGACCTCCAGATTCCCCAGATGACCACCCCACCCTAGAGTGGAGGCATCCGTGATCACTGTGGCCACCGGTGGAGGAGACTGAAAGGGCTTTCCTTGAGTCAAGTTGCCCTGCACACTCCACCAACACAGGTCCGCACAGTGTCTCTGGAGATTCTGACCTTCTCCCTGAGATCTCTGTTGTGCTGATACCACTGCCTGCAGAGGCACCACTGGAGCGCCCTCATGTGCCAGCGTGCATGACTGACCAACAGAATGCAGCAAGCGAACAGACCGAGCAGGCGAAGGACCTTCAGGACTGGAACAACCGCTCCATCGTGAAACAAAGGAATCATCTCCTGTATGCCGAGAATCCTCTGCGGAGGCGGAAATGCCAGACACACAGTAGTGTCCAGTATTGTCCCTATGAACAGGCTGCGCTGAGAAGGCACCAGGTGAGATTTGGGTACATTTATCGAGAAACCCAAGTTAAACAACAATTGCGTTGTTGCATGTAAGTGGTGTAACACCATCTCTGGAGACTTGGCTTTCAGCAGCCAGTCGTCCAGATAAGGGAAAATAGGAACACCTGACCTTCTGAGATGTGCTGCCAAGACTTCAGGATGGGAAGATGAAAATACGCATCCTGCAAATCGATCAACACCATCCAGTCTTCCTGTTGCAGCGTCAGAAGAACCTGAGCCAAGGTCAACATTTTGAACTTTTCCTGTCTGAGTTAAAAATTCCAAATCCTGAGGGCCAGGATCGGCCTCAACCGACCGTCCTTTTTGGGAATCAAGAAATAACGGCAAATGGTCCTCTGAACACCAATCCTGGCGAGGAGGGCAAGGAGGTGTAAACTCTAGAAAAGGGAGGGTGTGCCCATTTTCCACAAGATGCAAAACCCAACGATCTGAGGTAACCGATTTCCAATCTTGTAGGAAATGGGCCACCCGACCCCCTAGAGGACCAACATGCTCCAAGATGGGGGGGTCTAGAGCTGCTTTCCAGTGGAACCAGGGGGAGGGGGAGGAGACGGACTGCTTCCGAGCGGCTCCTTGAAGACGGCCTCTATCTTTCCCCTATACGACTTGTACAGAGGGTTTTGCTGCTGTTGCTGCTGAGGCTGCTGACGGCCACAAAAGGAAGCTGGCTTCCCAAAGCCTCGATACCTCTTGTAGCCATACCCTCTAGGCTGAGACTGTGGGCCCAAAGATCTTGCAATCGCTCTACTGTCCTTAAAGCGCTGCAAAGCAGAGTCTGCCTTGGTACCAAACAACCTTGAATGATCGAAAGGTAGATCCAATAGAGGAGCCTGAACATCCGGTGAAAAACCAGAAGCTCTGAGCCAGGCTTGCCTCCTCGTCGCAACTGAAGAACCAATTATTCGGGCAACCGAGTCTGCAGTGTCCAAACCCAACTGAATAACCTATCGGACAGCTGCCTGAGAATCCGAAAGAGCCTCAAGAAAATGAACCCGATCATCCTCAGGAAGTTTAGCGAGTTTAACAGAGTCCATAAGAGCATGAATGTACCTCCCAAGCAAGCAAGTGGCGTTCGTAGACTTCAATGCCATACTTGCTGAGGAAAACACTTTCTTGGCCGATTGCTCCATCTTCTTAGAATCCCTACCCCCCGGGGTGGTAGGGAAGGACCCAGACGATTGCTTAGAGCAAGAAGCCTAAATCACCAAGCTTTCCGGAGATGGGTGTGCAGATAGAAAAGCTGGGTCTCCAGGAGCTGGTCTATATCTCCTTGCAATTGACCTGGAAACTGCAGAAGCAGTCAAGGGCTTTTGCCATAACTCCAAGATAGGTTTCGTCAATGCCTCATTGAAAGGCAGCAGAATTCCACTAACTAATGAAGAAGTATTAACTATTAAGCACTTCAGTAAAAATATTTGACTTAACTTCTGCTGAAGGCAACTGAAGATCCAACAACTCAGCAGCTTTCCTAATCACCACATGATAAGGGGCAACATCCTGAGAGATGACAGTCTTTGGTGAAGAGAGCTCCCACTCTGGGGACGTATCTAAACCACTGGTATCCTGTAGGCCCTCAAATTTGTCTACGGAGTCGAGTATCTCTCCTTCCTCCTGCTCCTGTCGATACTCATCCTCTTCTAGCAGCCTTTGTGCATCCCTCCTGGAACAGTGCTTCGGGATCTGCGTCAGGCCACGGCACCGGAGACAATGGAGCCGGTGCCGAAGGAGGACCTTCAGAAACAGGCAACGGCACCGAATGAATCCGAGACGGTGCTGATTCGACACCAGACGGAGTTTGAGGATTCGGGGTCGAAAACCTTGGCGCCGGAAACTGCCATGATGGAGCAGCAGTATAAAAGGCACAAAAGGCACCTGGGCATACTGTTGGGGGACACCCAAGTTAAAAGGGAGGCAGACCCACGGGACCAGAATTCGCGCTGGAAGGGTAGGATGCCCTGGCAAACATGCCATTCATCCAATTTAGGAAATACGAGGGATCCGCTCCAGGTCCTGAAAAAGGAGGGTAAGGATCCGGACCTCCTTGATCTTGATTAGGATCCATCTGAGGCCGAACTGGAGGCTGAGGCTGCGGAGCCTGTGAGGACGGCGCCCACTCAGGCAAAGCCATAGGTAAAGGAGAAAACTCCCTGGGTGCTGGAGACCCTCTGGGCGAAGGAGACCCTCTGGGCGTCGAAGAGCCTCTTGACACCGGCGAACCCCTCGGAGACGGCGAGTGGATCGGAGTCGCCTGGGGAGAAGGAGAAACAAAGTCCTTTCCCCGGCGTCGCTGAAAAGGTGAAGCTGACCTCGAAGCCTTGCCCTCCGAAGAGCGATGTCGAGAACTGTGTCTCTTCTTCGACTTCTTATGCTTCTTAGAAGTATGCAAGGTCGACGACTTCGAGCACTTACGACCTCTCTTTTCTTTCGTCGCCTTTATCTTGAAGAGTTTTGCTTCACGCTCCTTTAACGCCTTAGGATTCATCTTTCTACAATATGAACACCCTTCGACGTCGCGGTCTGAACAAAGACACCAGAGACAGTCGTTGTGTGGGTTTGTAATAGACACGTGACCGTCACACACCCTGCAGGGCTTGAAACCAGACTTATTCAAAGTAGCTATTTCTACAGAAACTCTAAAAAGATATGAACAAACAAAGTCATCTCATTGAAAATGGAGAGACCCAGAAAAAAAGTTACGCGTCATTGGCGTGGAAAAAAGGGAACGGACATCAGCACGCGGACGAGGTCTTCTTCTGGCTCCGATGACATCATACGGAGTCGCGAGCGGAGCCGTGCTATTATGACGTTCTCGTCGACATGGGAGAGCTAGGAAAAGAATTTCCGCGGAAATGCTGGAGCAGGGGGTATTCAAAAGGTGAGGAACCCACAGGCAGATGTATCCATCAGAAAGAACATTTATAAAGGATGGAATACTACCCCTCATTAGCATCCAGGCCAACATTTAGGACTAGATCAGAAGTAGATTTAACTTTTCCACTGACTTGCATTGAAGGGTAGTCTTTTCTAAGCGGGAAAAGGGTGGAATAAAACATCCCATGGCTTTAGAAACTGGACGTTTCTAGTCTGTGATGGTCACCAGGTCTGTGTCGCTGGGGATTCGATTAGGATCTGTTTGAGAGCACGCTTCTCATTGAGATCGAAGTCTTGATCACTGTTTCATACTTGCTGTTTATGGTTTCTGATTGGTAGTTGCTAATTCTCCCTCCCTCCCCACAGTACGCAGGTATCGACCCTCGAGATGACGTCAATAACGAGGTAAGTCACCTACAGACAGCATTTTACAACAATCTCTTGTGACAGCTTCACCCTTCACAATTGTCACCTTTTTCGCTTCTCATTTGTGAGATTTTCACCTTTCTAAACATTCCTATCTGAACATACTGACTGACAACACGTTACCCCTGGTCCCACGGAGAGCATACATACGGGCCCCCACTGAACATATACCATCAGCGAATGTGTACATAGCGTCATTTCTGAAATCAACCCCATGTAAATTGCGCCACAGCCACATTTGCAGGATTGTTCTCTAACGCCACACAAGTAGAGATGCTCCCCACAGCCACACAGGTAGGAATGTCTTCCACAGCCACACTGGTAGGGGTGTCCTCTGCAGTCACACTGGTAGGGGTGTCCTCTGCAGTCACACTGGTAGGGGTGTCCTCTGCAGTCACACTGGTAGGAATGTCTTCCACAGCCACACTGGTAGGGGTGTCCTCTGCAGTCACACTGGTAGGGGTGCCCTCTGCAGTCACACTGGTAGGGGTGCCCTCTGCAGTCACACTGGTAGGGGTGTCCTCCGCAGTCACACTGGTAGGGGTGTCCTCCTCAGTCACACTGGTAGGGGTGCCCTCTGCAGTCACACTGGTAGGGGTGTCCTCTGCAGTCACACTGGTAGGGGTGTCCTCTGCAGTCACACTGGTAGGGGTGTCTTCTGCAGTCACACTGGTAGGGGTGTCCTCTGCAGTCACACTGGTAGGTGTGTCCTCTGCAGTCACACTGGTAGGGGTGTCCTCTGCAGTCACACTGGTAGGGGTGCCCTCTGCAGTCACACTGGTAGGGGTGTCCTCTGCAGTCACACTGGTAGGGGTGTCCTCTGCAGTCACACTGGTAGGGGTGTCTTCCACAGCCACACTGGTAGGGGTGTCCTCTGCAGTCACACTGGTAGGTGTGTCCTCTGCAGTCACACTGGTAGGGGTGTCCTCTGCAGTCACACTGGTAGGGGTGCCCTCTGCAGTCACACTGGTAGGAATGTCCTCTGCAGTCACACCAGTAGGGGTGTCCTCTGCAGTCACACTGGTAGGGGTGTCCTCCACAGTCACACTGGTAGGGGTGTCCTCTGCAGTCACACTGGTAGGGGTGTCCTCTGCAGTCACACAGGTAGGGGTGTCCTCCGCAGTCACACTGGTAGGGGTGTCCTCTGCAGTCACACTGGTAGGGGTGTCCTCTGCAGTCACACTGGTAGGGGTGCCCTCTGCAGTCACACTGGTAGGGGAGTCCTCTGCAGTCACACTGGTAGGGGTGTCCTCTTCAGTCACACTGGTAGGGGTGTCCTCTGCAGTCACACAGGTAGGGGTGTCCTCCACAGTCACACTGGTAGGGGTGCCCTCTGCAGTCACACCAGTAGGGGTGTCCTCTGCAGTCACACTGGTAGGGGTGTCCTCTGCAGTCACACTGGTAGGGGTGTCCTCTGCAGTCACACTGGTAGGGGTCTCCTCTGCAGTCACACTGGTAGGGGTGTCCTCTGCAGCCACACTGGTAGGGGTGCCCTCTGCAGTCACACTGGTAGGGGTGTCCTCTGCAGTCACACTGGTAGGGGTGTCCTCTGCAGTCACACTGGTAGGGTTGCCCTCTGCAGTCACACAGGTAGGGGTGTCCTCTGCAGTCACACCGGTAGGGGTGTCCTCTGCAGTCACACTGGTAGGGGTGTCCTCTGCAGTCACACTGGTAGGGGTGCCCTCTGCAGTCACACTGGTAGGGGTGTCCTCCTCAGTCACACTGGTAGGGGTGTCCTCTGCAGTCACACTGGTAGGGGTGCCCTCTGCAGTCACACTGGTAGGGGTGTCCTCCTCAGTCACACTGGTAGGGGTGTCCTCTGCAGTCACACTGGTAGGGGTGTCCTCTGCAGTCACACTGGTAGGGGTGTCCTCCTCAGTCACACTGGTAGGGGTGTCCTCTGCAGTCACACTGGTAGGGGTGTCCTCTGCAGTCACACTGGTAGGGGTGTCCTCTGCAGTCACACTGGTAGGGGTGTCCTCTGCAGTCACACCAGTAGGGGTGTCCTCTGCAGTCACACTGGTAGGGGTGTCCTCTGCAGTCACACTGGTAGGGGTGCCCTCTGCAGTCACACTGGTAGGGGTGTCCTCTGCAGTCACACTGGTAGGGGTGCCCTCTGCAGTCACACTGGTAGGAATGTCCTCTGCAGTCACACTGGTAGGGGTGTCCTCCACAGTCACACTGGTAGGGGTGTCCTCTGCAGTCACACTGGTAGGGGTGCCCTCCTCTGCAGTCACACTGGTAGGGGTGCCCTCTGCAGTCACACTGGTAGGGGTGTCCTCTGCAGTCACACTGGTAGGTGTGTCCTCTGCAGTCACACTGGTAGGGGTGCCCTCTGCAGTCACACTGGTAGGAATGTCCTCTGCAGTCACACTGGTAGGGGTGTCCTCTGCAGTCACACTGGTAGGGGTGCCCTCTGCAGTCACACTGGTAGGGGTGTCCTCTGCAGTCACACTGGTAGGGGTGTCCTCTGCAGTCACACAGGTAGGGGTGTCCTCTGCAGTCACACTGGTAGGGGTGTCCTCTGCAGTCACACTGGTAGGGGTGTCCTCTGCAGTCACACTGGTAGGGGTGTCCTCTGCAGTCACACTGGTAGGGGTGTCCTCTGCAGTCACACAGGTAGGGGTGTCCTCTGCAGTCACACTGGTAGGGGTGTCCTCTGCAGTCACACCAGTAGGGGTGTCCTCTGCAGTCACACTGGTAGGGGTGCCCTCTGCAGTCACACTGGTAGGGGTGTCCTCTGCAGTCACACAGGTAGGGGTGTCCTCTGCAGTCACACTGGTAGGGGTGTCCTCTGCAGTCACACAGGTAGGGGTGTCCTCTGCAGTCACACTGGTAGGGGTGTCCTCTGCAGTCACACAGGTAGGGGTGTCCTCTGCAGTCACACTGGTAGGGGTGTCCTCTGCAGTCACACTGGTAGGGGTGTCCTCTGCAGTCACACTGGTAGGGGTGCCCTCTGCAGTCACACTGGTAGGGGTGTCCTCTGCAGTCACACCAGTAGGGGTGTCCTCTGCAGTCACACTGGTAGGGGTGTCCTCTGCAGTCACACAGGTAGGGGTGTCCTCTGCAGTCACACTGGTAGGGGTGTCCTCTGCAGTCACACTGGTAGGGGTGTCCTCTGCAGTCACACTGGTAGGGGTGCCCTCTGCAGTCACACTGGTAGGGGTGTCCTCTGCAGTCACACCAGTAGGGGTGTCCTCTGCAGTCACACTGGTAGGGGTGTCCTCTGCAGTCACACAGGTAGGGGTGTCCTCTGCAGTCACACTGGTAGGGGTGTCCTCTGCAGTCACACAGGTAGGGGTGTCCTCTGCAGTCACACTGGTAGGAATGTCCTCTGCAGTCACACTGGTAGGAATGTCCTCTGCAGTCACACTGGTAGGGGTGTCCTCTGCAGTCACACTGGTAGGGGTGTCCTCTGCAGTCACACTGGTAGGGGTGTCCTCTGCAGTCACACTGGTAGGGGTGTCCTCTGCAGTCACACTGGTAGGGGTGTCCTCTGCAGTCACACTGGTAGGGGTGTCCTCTGCAGTCACACAGGTAGGGGTGTCCTCTGCAGTCACACAGGTAGGGGTGTCCTCTGCAGTCACACAGGTAGGGGTGTCCTCTGCAGTCACACTGGTAGGGGTGTCCTCTGCAGTCACACAGGTAGGGGTGTCCTCTGCAGTCACACTGGTAGGGGTGTCCTCTGCAGTCACACTGGTAGGGGTGTCCTCTGCAGTCACACTGGTAGGGGTGTCCTCCACAGTCACACAGGTAGGGGTGTCCTCTGCAGTCACACTGGTAGGGGTGTCCTCTGCAGCCACACTGGTAGGGGTGTCCTCCTCAGTCACACCGGTAGGGGTGTCCTCTGCAGTCACACCAGTAGGGGTGTCCTCTGCAGTCACACTGGTAGGGGTGCCCTCTGCAGTCACACTGGTAGGGGTGTCCTCCACAGTCACACTGGTAGGGGTGTCCTCTGCAGTCACACTGGTAGGGGTGCCCTCTGCAGTCACACTGGTAGGGGTGTCCTCTGCAGTCACACTGGTAGGGGTGTCCTCTGCAGTCACACTGGTAGGGGTGCCCTCTGACGTCACACAGGTAGGGGTGCCCTCTGCAGTCACACTGGTAGGGGTGTCCTCTGCAGTCACACTGGTAGGGGTGTCCTCTGCAGTCACACAGGTAGGGGTGTCCTCTGCAGTCACACTGGTAGGGGTGTCCTCTGCAGTCACACTGGTAGGGGTGTCCTCTGCAGCCACACTGGTAGGGGTGTCCTCTTCAGTCACACTGGTAGGGGTGTCCTCCTCAGTCACACTGGTAGGGGTGTCCTCTGCAGTCACACTGGTAGGGGTGTCCTCTGCAGTCACACTGGTAGGGGTGTCCTCCTCAGTCACACTGGTAGGGGTGTCCTCTGCAGTCACACTGGTAGGGGTGTCCTCCTCAGTCACACTGGTAGGGGTGTCCTCTGCAGTCACACTGGTAGGGGTGCCCTCTGCAGTCACACTGGTAGGGGTGTCCTCTGCAGTCACACTGGTAGGGGTGTCCTCCGCAGTCACACTGGTAGGGGTGTCCTCTGCAGTCACACTGGTAGGGGTGTCCTCTGCAGTCACACTGGTAGGGGTGTCCTCTGCAGTCACACTGGTAGGGGTGTCCTCTGCAGTCACACTGGTAGGGGTGTCCTCCACAGTCACACTGGTAGGGGTGTCCTCTGCAGTCACACTGGTAGGGGTGTCTTCTGCAGTCACACTGGTAGGGGTGTCCTCTGCAGTCACACTGGTAGGGGTGTCCTCCACAGTCACACTGGTAGGGGTGTCCTCTGCAGTCACACAGGTAGGGGTGTCTTCTGCAGTCACACTGGTAGGGGTGTCCTCTGCAGTCACACTGGTAGGGGTGTCCTCCACAGTCACACTGGTAGGGGTGTCCTCTGCAGTCACACTGGTAGGGGTGCCCTCTGCAGTCACACTGGTAGGGGTGCCCTCTGCAGTCACACTGGTAGGGGTGTCCTCTGCAGTCACACTGGTAGGGGTGTCTTCTGCAGTCACACTGGTAGGGGTGTCCTCCGCAGTCACACAGGTAGGGGTGTCTTCTGCAGTCACACTGGTAGGGGTGTCCTCTGCAGTCACACTGGTAGGGGTGCCCTCTGCAGTCACACTGGTAGGGGTGCCCTCTGCAGTCACACTGGTAGGGGTGCCCTCTGCAGTCACACTGGTAGGGGTGTCCTCTGCAGTCACACTGGTAGGGGTGTCCTCCACAGTCACACTGGTAGGGGTGTCCTCTGCAGCCACACTGGTAGGGGTGCCCTCTGCAGTCACACTGGTAGGGGTGCCCTCTGCAGTCACACTGGTAGGGGTGCCCTCTGCAGTCACACTGGTAGGGGTGTCCTCCTCAGTCACACTGGTAGGGGTGTCCTCTGCAGTCACACTGGTAGGGGTGCCCTCTGCAGTCACACTGGTAGGGGTGTCCTCTGCAGTCACACTGGTAGGGGTGTCCTCCTCAGTCACACTGGTAGGGGTGTCCTCTGCAGTCACACTGGTAGGGGTGCCCTCTGCAGTCACACTGGCTGGGGTGTCCTCTGCAGTCACACTGGTAGGGGTGTCCTCTGCAGTCACACTGGTAGGTGTGTCCTCTGCAGTCACACTGGTAGGGGTGCCCTCTGCAGTCACACTGGTAGGGGTGTCCTCTGCAGTCACACTGGTAGGGGTGTCCTCTGCAGTCACACTGGTAGGGGTGTCCTCTGCAGTCACACTGGTAGGGGTGCCCTCTGCAGTCACACTGGTAGGGGTGCCCTCTGCAGTCACACAGGTAGGGGTGTCCTCCGCAGTCACACTGGTAGGGGTGCCCTCTGCAGTCACACTGGTAGGGGTGCCCTCTGCAGTCACACTGGTAGGGGTGCCCTCTGCAGTCACACTGGTAGGGGTGCCCTCTACAGTCACACTGGTAGGGGTGTCCTCTGCAGTCACACTGGTAGGGGTGTCCTCCACAGTCACACTGGTAGGGGTGTCCTCTGCAGCCACACTGGTAGGGGTGCCCTCTGCAGTCACACTGGTAGGGGTGCCCTCTGCAGTCACACTGGTAGGGGTGCCCTCTGCAGTCACACTGGTAGGTGTGTCCTCTGCAGTCACACTGGTAGGGGTGTCCTCTGCAGTCACACTGGTAGGGGTGTCCTCTGCAGTCACACTGGTAGGGGTGCCCTCTGACGTCACACAGGTAGGGGTGTCCTCTGCAGTCACACTGGTAGGGGTGTCTTCTGCAGTCACATAGATCTAGACGTCCGGCTCAAACTCACCTCTTTCTCCCTTGTTCCTTCAGATCGTGGAGTCCACTCGAGTGAGTCGCCGTAAGAGCGCCATGGCGTTGCGCTGGGAGGCCGGACAGTACCTGAACACTCAGGACGACGATGACGAGTGAGCGGCGGTGGAAGCCGCCACGGCTCTCTGTTTCTGATGGACTTGCCAAAGGCTAGCACACATTTGTACAGTTTAAATAACACTAGGATGTAAATGATTTCTGTACAGAAGCAAACTCCTAATCAGAGAGCACCTTTGCTATTGGTATGATTGTACGTCAGAAAATCACTGATTTTGTTGCCTGAGTATCACTGGAGTTTTTGCCTAGCTGGATCTGTGAGCCGCCCGCCTCATGGTCAGCATAGCGCCTATTCTGCTGATCAAGAAGGGCCCGATAAACAGAACTGAGGGCCCCATACCCTTCTTTTCCTCAGCTTTGACTCAGACGAATGTCTTGTGTTGGGGATTACAGGTCCACTGTGGGTAACTGTCCGGGGGCTCTCGTCCCCCAGCAAACATGGCGCTCCCGAGAGCCCCAATGGACCCAACAAACCAATGGGAATCTCCACTCCCCTGCAGGTGGAGTCCACTTCCATTCTAGGGAGAGGTCAAAGAGGGGGTGACTGAGGCAGTGAAAGATGTCTCTTGATGTCTCTGCAGCATGTCACTCACAGGAGAGGTACACACAGCTTCTGTGTAGCCCTCCTCCACTTGGGGAGTTCCAGGACCCCTTGTGTGATGTCTGTGAGGGAGAGGTGGAGATGCACCGATAATGACGCTAAAGGTTATAAAGGGAGTACATGGGCTCCGGACCATGTAGAGTGAGTGTAGGGGTATCGCCTCTCTGACCTGGTGCACTAGATGTCAGTCAACTTATATGTCCATTGGGTTCCAGGTCTCAAGGGAGGCCAGAGGACCTCAGCAGTGCGCCTGGAGAGGGGCCCAAGGTCCGTCGGAGCACAGGAACACCACACGGGACCCTCTATCGCGAGTCACAGAGACCGTGCAGCGTGCAATAAATGGCGTGATTGAGGACCTGGACGTTTTTTCTTTTTTAGACTTAAAACATGTAATCCATTTGTAAATAACAATTATAATACATTTCTTGTCATATTTTTGCACATCATCAAAAATAACTAGAAGCGCTGCCACGTGCCTCCTTTACCTTCAACGCCAATAACAGAAGTGAATTCACCCTTACATTTTTTTGAGAAATCCTTCTCAAATTTCTTTGATGATCCCACTCTTATTATATACATCTCCTCACTTTTCCTGAATTTTAGCATTTGTTTCTTCATTCTAAAAAAACGAAGTATGGCGTATGTTTTCCAATATGACGTGTTCAATGCGCTCGGTAGTAACATGGATATAAAATGAAGATATTTCTCATTTGTAGCCTTCCAAGTGTCCTATCAAGGCGACCATGGGGTCCCACCTAACTGTCCTTCCCATTTTCTCCTCCATATATGCAGGAAATATGCGTCCAAAATAATATTATTTTAGGTCACAACCATATGATGTGCTTCCAACTCCCCATATTCACCCTAAACCTAAAACATCACGTCCATAGCTGCTCCCCGTAGTACTCTGACCTCTCGCCTGAAGCCGCCTAGTAAAACATCAACTCTGAACCCATCCTCGAAGCATCAAAGATCAGGTGCGGCTCTTCCCAACGAGGGTGGCACTGCGGCCAAGAGGAAGTTGACGTCCATAGCTGCTCCTTGTAGTACTCTGCGCTCTCGCCTGGCGCCGCCTAGTGAAACATCAACTCTGAACCCATCACTGAAGCAACTTCTGGACTTCTGTATAATAATCATCATTTTGAGAAAAATTGTATCCGTCTAAAATCGGCACCTCTGATTATTACTTAAATCATTGCATTTAAATTTTTTCATACATACTACTTAATAACATATGTATCTTTCCCCACTTAACATTTAATCTAAACATCCTGCTCTGATACTTTGAATAACTGTCTGTGCCACTGCCCTAGTCTAACGTTCCTCTATCCTCCACTAACCCACCTACTAGGTTGTTGTTGTTGGTTATAAATGTTAAATCCAAATTATATAACAAATTTATCTCAGTGTATGACCACCCCAATTTCTTACCAACTTTCAACTGATTTTCTAACTCTGTAGTAAAAATCATTTAGTTACTCCTTTGATACCCCCCTCAAATCGTACTATAGGACAGTTAGGGTTACTTATTAATTTCTTAAATAGAGACCCAATTCTTTCTTCTAGCTTTACAACTATTTCCTCCTGCTTTTTCCTTCCTATATTCTCATATGATATCATCTAGCCTCTTAAAGAGGAAATAAAGGTGTCCTTGGTTATGGCTTGATGGCTGAACCCTTGCTTAATGAAAATAACTCCTCCAAAAATATATATCACTGCTTTACCCATGTATTGCCCTATGGCCTGACCTTATTAAAGCTCCATCTAGTGAGTCTCCTAACTTTTAAGGGCACACACATACTTTGTTTAATTTCCGCATGATCAGAAAATTCATTAGGCAAAAAAAAAATTGTTTCATAAAATGTAAGTGAATTTGCCAGAAAAAAATTATCCTTGCAGCAGAGTTATGCAGAAAAATATGTATATTCTGGTTTTCACAGAAACATCTCCTTCCATAGGTCCCTGAAATTCAGATCCAATTTATGATTAACTACAGCATTTTGGGTCTGAAACTTATTCTCTTGTCTATTAACCATAGTAAAGTCCGGTTTTGGTTCTTGGACAAAATTGAAATTTCCTCCATAATAACTTCCCCTCTAATTAACATTACTGCTGAAAATAGATCCTGGACTAGACCTGGTCGTCTTCAATAGGGGCATATAAATTCACAAAAATATAAGACTTCAGATTAATTATACAATTCGCCCAAAACCAGCAACCATTCTTATTGACATACTCATTATTAGTTTTTATTTCTAACCTCTTTACAAGCAATATTGCCACCCTCCTGTGTGAGGCTACAGCTGATGGCAGCTGTTATTTTGGAAAACATACTGACATCTTTCAGCCTCCCCCTGGAAATATGTGTCTCCTGAAGTAGAATCCCAGAAGGGTATTACGTCATAAAATCCATTTCTGTACTGCCTATCCCTTACACCTATTGTTCGATCCATTTACATTTAATGAACAAATGTTCAAACTGTTCATTTCTATTTCATCTTTTTCTATACTTACTTGGGCCGTTACTTTCAATATAGTTCCATCCCTGCAACTTATGCTCCTACTTCTTACTCTTAGAATATGAACGGATCTCCCTTTTTTCATATTTCAGCAGTCTTTACAGGTTCCTTTCAAACTGATTCTGAGGTTTGAGCCTCTATCCGATGCTGGGATTGCGAGTGCCTTCAATTCAGGAAGCAGGGCTCTAAAACCTTTCTGCCTCACAGCCTTTTCCCATGGCAAAACACATATAATGAGAATCTATTATCAGCGAAGATATACCTTTTCTGTCCAGTGATGGCTAAAACCATTTCTTTAATCTGAAAGTTTTGAAAATACACACTTACTGTTAGGGGTCTGACCCTGTTTTAAGTGCCTTAGCAGGAACCCTATGGGTGCAAGCAAACAGAGAAGTCCAGAGTAGACATACTGTTTAAGACGTTACACATATTGTCCATCAGTAGTTGTGTAGGCCACTTGTCATATAAAGTTGACTGAATTCAGATCCTTCCAGGATCCCAATAATACAAATATGTGCGCACCTGGACCTATTCTCTAAGTCTTTGCATTTTCCTGCCGACAGTTTAAGTTGCTGGTCGAATCTAATAATAATAATTTTACCGTGTTCCTCCAAATGGAGGATGTGGGTATCAATCTCTTGCTGGCATACAATGAATTCTTGGGCTTGTTTAACAGGAGCCATGGGTAAGAAGCTTGCGGAGTGGGGTACTGGGGCAGTGCAATGTGGGGTAAGAAGATTTATTCTGCACATTCTTCACTCACTCTCAATGAGGATCAGCAGCACATGGATCGTTCCACATCATTCACACCGAACTGTCTGTCTCTTGTAAATTTGTAACTCCTGAATAATCAGAGCAATTACAAATAAAGGAATCCTGTTTTGTAAAGATGACACGCTGTTGGTAATGTTTATCTTCCCGGCCATCTCATGCAGGAACTGGACAGGGTGTGTCCAACTTCACTCAGATCTCGTACTGTGGATAGAAGGAACCGAGAGACCAGCCATGGCTAGAGCACTCACTGCACACAGTGTAAAATGCGGTTGCACTCGCTCCTGGCGTAGACTCGACAACAGCAGCAATTCTGAGTACATTTACAGGAGTGGCACTCCTTGTGTACACTGACAGCAACATCGCTCCTGGCATAGACTCGACAACAGCAGCAATTCTGATTACATTCACAAGAGCTGCACTCCTGGCGTACACTGACGGCACCAGTGCTCCTGGTGTGAACTAAACAACAGCAGCAATTCCGAGTACATTCACAGGAGCGTCACTCCTTGTGTACACTGACGACAGCAGCGCTACTCGTTTAGACTCTACAACAGCAGCAATTCTGAGCACATTCACAGCAGCGACATTCCTTGCGTACACAAAGCAGCATTGCTCCTGGAGTGGACTCGACAACATCAGCCATTCTGAGCAGATTCACAGCAGCGGCACTCCTTGGGTACACTGACAGCAGCATCGTTCCTGTTGTAGACTCTACAACAGCAGCGATTCTGAGTACATTCACAGCAGTGGCACTCCTTGCATACACGGACAGCAGCAGCGCTCCTGGCGTAGACTCAACAGCAGCAATTCTGAGTACATTCACAGCAGTGGCACTCCTTGCATACACGGACAGCAGCAGTGCTCCTGGTGTAGACTCACAGCAGCAATTCTGAGTACATTCACAGCAGTGGCACTCCTTGCATATACGGACAGCAGCAGCGCTCCTGGTGTGCACTCGACAGCAGCAATTTTGAGTACATTCACAGCAGCGGCACTCAGTGGAGTAGCAAAATCTCAGGGGCACACCTGCATAGTGAGGGTGCCCGCCGTACCCATTCCTTAACTGACTTAATACCTCTGAGTGCTTTATTTATTTGCAGCTGGCCAGCCCAGGATGGCCCTGTTTGAGATGGATGGTGTTGTAACCCCGCCCCCTCTCCCCAGGCCTCCATTACACCCCTGGCAGCACTCCTTGCGTAGATTGACAGCAGCAGCACTCCTTTCTGCGGTATTCTCGTCTCTGCTTAGAAAGGACCATTTCCTCTGTGCTTCACGTATCCTTAAAAGGTAATAGTCCATTTGCACAGCAGAGCACCATGACACCTACTCAGGCTTTACAAGGACTTTTAGTGCCTCGTTTAGAACCTGGCGGTATTTACTCAGTCTGTCAGGGTGGTGAAGGGCATAATGTTAATAATCCTGATAGACAGAGTACAGCACTCCTTAGAGCTCACTGCCAGCGCCGCCATCGATGTACCTTCAAAATAACCGGCCTGATCTAAAGTTCGGTGAAATGCTGCCATCGGAATCTGTGGCCATTCACCAGACTTTTTATTTTACAAAAACAAACTCCCAAAGTAAAAGTTTGTGTTTGAAAAAATATAACTAATTACCAATATAGCCAGTGACTTTTTCCCCTGGGTGTGGGACTCAATATTTGAATTTTTCTGTTTGTCACCACCATGTTTCCGCTAGCGGATAAGACAGAAAAAAAGACATGAAACCACCCACCCTCAATAGGGAGTGCGGTCCGAGGCACTTACCGCTCTGCCAGTCCTCCCTCAGGTAGGTGGAGTAAGCTTACCATCAACCGAGGCAAAACGGGCACTGCCAACAAAAAACTGACAATCCGCTCAACTTACAACACGCTGGTGATGGAGTAATCTGTCCACCAAACTCTAAATCCAGCCCTTCGTTCTTGCTTGTGATTTCAACGTCTTCCTCTCCACGAATCTCCTGTCTGAGGAGTAAAACCTGTGATACTTCTGTTTAATATTCTTGGAATCCATTATGCTGCATGTATGCAGTTTTCTGGATTTCTTTGAGACCCACCACCTCATGTTCCCCAAGCCTCCACCCTTCGCTTTCTCCCCTGTCTTCTCTGTCCTCTTGCGCTCTTCCATCCCTTTGGTTCTGTGGTTCATCCTATTTCTCGTTCATATTGTTCCACTCCATTCCGTGCTGTGTTTGTCTCTGTAACTCTTTTCTCCATTTCCACTCTTGTCTTCAGGAAATCTCACTCTCTGTTTCCTTGACACTCTCTTTCCCAATCCCGACTTACCTGTGGTTTCAGTTGCTCTTTCTCTTATTTTCTATGCAGCCTTGTTCTTAGCTTCTCCTTTCTGTTTGGGATGTTTCTTCTCTGGTGGTTCGGTGGATTGTGGATTGATCTGCTTGGGATGCTTCTTCTCTGGTGGTTAGGTGGATTGTGGATTGTTCTATTTGGGATGTTTCTTCTCAGGTGGTTCTGTGGATTGTTCTGTTTGGGATGTTTCTTCTCTGATCGTTTGGTGGATTGTGGATTGTTCTGTTTGGGATGTTTCTTCTCTGGTGGTTCGGTGGATTGTTGATGGATATGCTTGGGATGTTTCTTCTCTGGTGGTTAGGTGGATGGTGGATTGTTCTGTTTGGGATGTTTCTTCTCTGGTGGTTCGGTGGATTGTGGATTGATATGCTTGGGATGTTTCTTCTCTGGTGGTTAGGTGGATTGTTCTGTTTGGGATGTTTCTTCTCTGGTGGTATGGTGGATGGTGGATTGTTCTGTTTGGGATGTTTCTTCTCTGGTGGTATGGTGGATGGTGGATTGTTCTGTTTGGGATGTTTCCTCTCTGGTGGTATGGTGGATGGTGGATTGTTCTGTTTGGGATGTTTCTTCTCTGGTGGTTCGGTGGATTGTGGATTGATCTGCTTGGGATGTTTCTTCTCTGGTGGTTAGGTGGATTGTGGATTGTTCTGTTTGGGATGTTTCTTCTCTGGTGGAACGGTGGATGGTGGATTGTTCTGTTTGGGATGTTTCTTCTCTGGTGGTTCGGTGGATTGTGGATTGATATGCGTGGTATGTTTCTTCTCTGGTGGTTAGGTGGATTTTGGATTGTTCTGTTTGGGATGTTTCTTCTCTGGTGGTATGGTGGATTGTTCTGTTTGGGATGTTTCTTCTCTGGTGGTATGGTGGATGGTGGATTGTTCTGTTTGGGATGTTTCTTCTCTGGTGGTACGGTGGACGGTGGTTTGTTCTGTTTGGGAGGTTTCTTCTCTGGTGGTTCGGTGGATTGTGGATTGATCTGCTTGGGATGTTTCTTCTCTGGTGGTTAGGTGGATTGTGGATTGTTCTGTTTGGTATGTTTCTTCTCTGGTGGTACGGTGGATGGTGGATTGTTCTGTTTGGGATGTTTCTTCTCTGGTGGTACGGTGGATTGTGGATTGTTTTGTTTGGGATGTTTCTTCTCTGGTGGATCAGTGGATTGTGGATTGATCTGCTTGGGATGTTTCTTCTCTGGTGGTTCGGTGGATTGATCTGCTTGGGATGTTTCTTCTGTGGTGGTTCAGTGGATTGTGGATAGTTGTGTTTGGGATGTTTCTTCTCTGGTCGTTCGGTGGATTGTGGATTGTTCTGTTTGGGATGTTTATTCTCTGGAGGTATGGTAGATGGTGGATTGTTCTGTTTGGGATGTTCTCTGGTGGTACGTGGATTGTTCTGTTTGGGATGTTTCTTCTCTGGTGGTTCGGTGGATTGTGGATTGATCTGCTTGGGATGTTTCTTCTCTGGTGGTTCAGTGGATTGTGGATTGATCTGCTTGGGATGTTTCTTTTCTGGTCGATCGGTGGATTGTGGATTGATCTGCTTGGGATGTTTCTTTTCTGGTCGATCGGTGGATTGTGGATTGATCTGCTTGGGATGTTTCTTCTCTGGTGGTTCGGTGGATTGTGGATTGATCTGCTTGGGATGTTTCTTCTCTGGTGGTTCAGTGGATTGTGGATTCATCTGCTTGGGATGTTTCTTCTCTGGTGGTTCGGTGTATTGTTCTGCTTGGGGTGTTTCTTCTCTGGTGGTTCGGTGGATTGTGGATTGATCTGCTTGGGATGTTTCTTCTCTGGTGGTTCGGTGTATTGTTCTGCTTGGGGTGTTTCTTCTCCGGTGGTTCGGTGGACTGTTCTGTTTGGGATGTTTCTTCTCTGGTGGTTTGGTGGATTGTGGATTGATCTGCTTGGGATGTTTCTTCTGTGGTGGTTTGGTGAATTGTTCTGCTTGGGGTGTTTCTTCTCTGGTCATTCGGTGGATGGTGGATTGGTAATTGGCAGCACCTATGGTGACCTTGACAATCAGGTTCAAGCCAATTTCATCTGGTGGCCTCATCAGACCTCGAGGTCTAATGCGTCAACACTGTATTCAGTCTTCATCAAGAGGTCACATGAAATCAAGCATGCAGTGGAAAAATATGTCAATCATCACCAGTCGATGCAGACAGGTGTTTCTATATCAAGCACCCACTTCAAGTCAAGTGCGCGGTGGAAGAACGGCTGTTGATACAGACCAGCTCTGGATATGAAGTGCATGACAGACACCCCACTATAAACCATAACTGGAGTCGATGCAACCCGGCGTCTTGAACTCAAACAAGTCTTCGGCAGGGTGATGACTGTGGTCAGGAGTGGACCCATCACTGCCGCCATCCCTGAGCAGCCAGTGGTCAATAGCGATCCTACTGACATTTGGACAAGAGAGTGGTAGAATCAGAGGTCTGAGAGATGGCTGATGTGTAGTGGTAAGTCCTGGTGTGTGTATCAGCCTTCAAAGTTCCTGACTCTCCAGAGGTGACCACAGTCAAGTGCCTCAAGGACACAAAGGGACTTTCACCTTTGGCCTCAACGTTGGAAGTCGCCCTCAGGGTTGTTGTGTTGCCTTGTCTGCAATTACCACTGAGGTACTGGCAGTGCCTTAAAATATGAGAGGAGTATTTAGATGTGAGGTATGGAGTCATGCCAATGTACCTGTCATGACAAACAAGTTACTTACCTTCGGTAACGATGTATCTGGTAGAGACATATGTTAGTTGTAGATTTCTTACCTTAGAATTTCCCCCAGGTGTCAGCCTGGATCCGGAGATTTTTTCTTCAGCAATACTCCTGGCGTCGGTAGGTGGTGTCGATCAACTCCGCGTCTGTCGTCGGTGTCGTGGTTGCTGGGATGACGTTGCTGTGCATACTTAGACAACACTCCTGCGCGCTGACGTCAGTTCTGACATGACTTTCCACACCAGAAGCGCAGAGCCATGAAAAACATTGACCACTGGTGCACAAAACTAGGGCGCTGAAAGGATTTCCTTAACCCTAGAAATCAATTTGCAGAACGGTGAGGATGGGTGGGGTAGTAAGGAATCTACAACTAACATATGTCGCTACCAGATGCTTCGTTGCTGAAGGTAAGTAACTTGTTCATCTGAAAGAGACTGTTAGTTGTATATTCCTTACCTTAGAATAGATACCTCAGCAATACCACCCCCGGAGGAGGGTCTGTGAACCAAGTTCACACCAAAAAATCCTGGAGGACCAAACAGGCAAAATAGCCGTCCCTCTGGACTTGGCCGTCTAGGCAGTAATGTCTGGTAAACGTGTGCAGGGATCCCCACGTTGCCGTCTGGCAAATGTCAAGGAGTGGGACTCCGCGTGCCAATCCAGTGGTTCCTGCCATAGCTCTAGTGGAGTGAGCACGCAGTCCCACTGGAGGATCCTTCTTCGCTAAAGCGTAGCAGATCTTAATACAAAGGACAATCCATCGAGAGATGGTACGTTTTTTAATAACCCGGCCTTTCCTGGCACCCAGATAGCCAACACAGAGTTGATCATCCACCAAGAAGTATTTGGTGCGGTCAAGGTAGAAGGACAGCGCACGTTTAAGGTCCAGACGGTGGAGTCTCTCCTCCTCCTTGGAAGGGTGTGAGGTGGGAAAGGTAGCCAACGTGATGGATTGTCCGACAGGAAAGGGTGAAACCACTTTAGGCCAGAACGAAGGCCACGTTTTAAGCACCACTTTGTCCAGATGTGAGAAGAAGAAAGGGGGCTTGGAAGATGGAGATTGAAGCTCAGAGGTGATGGCAACAAGGAAGGCAGTATTCAGTGTGAGAAGCCTAAGAGAACAGTTATGAAGAGGCTACAGGGAGCACACATAAGAAATGTGAGAACAAGATTCAAATCCCACTGGGGCATTATGAAGGGAGATGGAGGAAACCGATGAGTAATGCCCTTACAGAATCTGTTAACAATAGGAGGCTTGTACAAGGAGGACTAATCTGGCAGAGATATCTGTAAGATAACCTTTGAGAGTGCCCAGAGCAGAGCCCTGTTGGGCCAAAGTAAGTATGTACAACAGGACCTCTGAAAGAGGAGCAGAAAGGGGGTAAACAGCCTTTGCTGTGCATCACTCCACAAACTTGTTCCATCTACAGGAGTATACCGATTTAGTGGAGGGACGTCTGGCTAACAAGATGACATCACAAACTTCTGGCGGAAGGTCGAAAGCTGTCAACTCTCGCAGTTCAATGTCCACACAAGGAGGTGGAGGCTGGACAGGTTCGGGTGGAGGATCGTCCCCAGCTGCTTCTACAGAAGATCCTCCCAGAGGGGCAGTCTGATCGGAGGATCGATGGCCATGCTCAAGAGCCCGGGGTACCAGACTCTTTGTGCCCAGTCCGGAGCACAAGATAACTTGGCCCAGTTGCGCTTGATCTTTTCAGCACTCTGGGCAGAAGTGGTACAGACATAAAGGCGTACCGGAGGACGCAGTTCCACTTCCGATGAAAAGTGTCGCAGAGCGAGTGCCGCCTCGGAAACACCAACGCGCAATACTGCTGACATAGCGGGTTCTCGTCGGTGGTGAACTGATCTAACCAAGGCTCTCCCCACCACAGCAAGAGACCTTGCACCACCTCCGGATGAAGACGCCATTCGTGATCGACCAAACACGGACGGCTGAGTTCTTCCGCCCTGGCATTCAGAGAAACTGGCAGGTGTTGAACCACCAGGGTCATGCCCTGATGTTCCAGCCATGTCCAAAGGCGACGAGCCTCTTGACAAAGGGTCCACGACCCCACCTGACTTGCTTGTTGCAGTACCACATGGTGGTGGTGTTGTCCGTGAACAGCTGCACTGCCTTCCCCTTGAGGGAGGGAAGGAATGCCTTCAGTGCCAAGCGAATCGCTCGGAGCTCCGACAGGTTGATATGGAGACCGGACTCTGCCAGAGGCCTCTGATCTCTGCCTCCCCCAGGTGGCCGCCCCATCCCAGAAGTGACGCATCAGTAACCACCGTGAGGTCTGGTTTTGGAAGGGAGAGGGATCTGCCCCTGACCTAATCTTGGTTCGTTAACCACCACTGCAGTTGTGCAGTTCCCTCTGAGATCTGAACACAGTCGGAGAGATTCTTCTGATGCTGCGCCCACTGGAACTTCAGGTCCCACTGCAGAGCCCGTATATGACACCAGGCATGATCCACCAACAGGATGCAGAAGGCCATGAGGCCCATCAGTCTCAGGGTCATTCTCACCGAAATTCGGGATAAAGGCTGAAACATCGGTATCATAGCCCGAATATCCTGGGCTGTTTGGGAGGATAGGACTGAAACTGCACTGTGTCCAGAACCGCTCCGATGAAAGGGAGCATCTGAGAGGGAGTCAGGTGTAACTTAGGCATATTGATAGTGAACCAAACAAATGCAGGAGGTCCGCCGTAGTCTGGAGGTGGGAGACGACAACCTGGGGTGAGCCCGCCTTCAACAGCCAGTCGTCGAGATAGGGGAAGACTGGAACCCCTGATCTGCGCAGATGAGCTGTGACCACCGCCATCATCTTTGTGAACACCAGAGGGGCACTAGCAAGGCCGAAGGGGAGCACGGTGAACTGAAAGTGCTTGTGGACCACCGTGAACCATAGATAGTGTCTGTGAGCTGACAGGACGGGAATGTGGAAATAAGCACCCTGCAAGTACAACGCCACCATCCAGTCTCCGGGGTCAAGGGCAGACAGGACCTGAGCCAAGGTGAGCATTTTGAACTTCTCCTTCTGGAGGAAGGGGTTTAGGGCCCAAAGGACTAGAATAGGACGCAGGCCTTTGTCCTTCTTGGGCACCAGAAAGTAGCAGGAATAACAACCACAACCTACATCTGGCACAGGGACCCTCTCTATAGCTCCCTTGGCCAAATGAGCTGAGACTTCCTGGCGGAGAAGTGCTAAATGATCCTCCGACATGGACGGTGGCATGGAGGAAGGGGTAGTCTCAAAGGGGAGGAAGCAGCCCCATTGGACGATTTACAGAACCCACCTGGCCAATGTGATGGACTGCCAGTGGAGGAGGTGATGGCGAATCTTGCCACCTACTGGCTGAAGATGGACCTGGAAAATCAGACTAGGAAGATTTGGAGGCAGTGGCGGGGGGAAGATGGTGGACTGGCCCGCCCGCTGGCTCCCAGACCCGCAAGGACGCTGGGTCCCAAGTCCATGGCCACGCAGAGGATGGGCAGCGTACGTGAAGAGCTGGCTAGACTGGACCAGACCCAACGTGGTTGGGCGCCCCTTCCGTATCCACGAAAGGGATGAAAAGCAGACTGGAGTGGACGGGAAGGCGCAGTGAGGCCCAAAGGTTTGGACGTATGTGGCAATTGTTCTGCCCAGTGAGTCAGTGGTATCCAGTCCATACCGAATGGCAAAATTGGCTGCGTCTTTCCCATACGCAACTGCCTGGGATAATAGAATGACCTGGCCTCCTCCGGGCACTGAGGCAGCACCTGCGCAACCATTTCCCAGATGGTATGGGAGTAGCGGCCCAAGAGGCATGCGGTATTCCCCAACTGCAATGCCAAGCTGGAGGAAGAGTACATTTGCTTCCCAAGATGGTCCAGCTTCTTGGATTCCCTATCTGGAGGAGCAGAAGGGAACGCGCCCGTAGAAGAAGAGGCTTGGACCACCATGCTCTCAGGGGGGGGGTGTTGGGTCAAGAACACGTGGTCGCCCAGGGCCGGGCGGTGGCAGCAGGCAATTGTACTCTCCACAGGAGCCCCTGTGCTGAGCTTGGACCAAGTTCCCAGGACAACATCAGTAAGGGCTTCACTGAATGGCAATAGGGGTTCTAAGGAGGAAGCCGCAGGCAGAAGCACCTCTGTTAGGAGGTTAGTCCTGACTGCCACCAAAAGGAGCGCAAGGCCAAGGACCTCGGCTGCCCTTCTCACCACCACAGCATAGGATGCTCCTTCCTCCGTAGCCACAGTAGGGGAGAAAGCAAACTAGTGTCTGGAGAGGTGTCCAGACCACTGGCATCACCCAGGTCCTCTCACCAGTCTGATTCTTCCAGATGGTCGGCTAAAGGATCCAGCGACCCCTCCCTGGCCTCATCTTCACCCTCTGGTGGATAGGGAACACCAGGGATGAACAGGGGAACAAAATTACCCTCCAGTATCGGTTCCGACGTCAGCCAATGTTGGTCCGGCTCAGTGTCCAACTCGAGGTGGGGACGGAGTTGGCCGGGGGCACAGCTGGCGCCAAGGGCGTCGTAATCGGGATCGGCACCGGGGCAGGTTGAGTGAGATCGACCAGCGTTGATCAGGATCCAGGCCTGGGTCTGCATGGGCCCACCGGAGCCGCCGGCATTGAAGGCCCAGGACCCCTGACCAGTTCCGCCGGGCCCGAAGGCGTGCCAGGGATGTCGGCTGCCCAAAGAAGAGGTGTAAAGCCTCGTAAAACTGTCTGACTTGGGCTGGGGACGCTCCAGCTCCCGGAAAGGGTGGGAGGCGCAGAGTCGTTGCTGAAGCAGGAACCTTTGAGCAACGATGCTCCGAGTCCAGCGTCGTGTTAGCTGACCGACCCGGAGAAGGGGAAGACCGGTTGTGCTTCTTTGCCTTCTTCTTGTGCTTTAACTTACCCGAGGACCTTGACGACTTGGAGTGTGAAGAGGAGTGGGGGCTCAGCGAACGGCATCGTGACCTTCCTCTCGAACAAGACCGGGAGCAACGCGGAGCTGACCGCCGAACTTCTAAGAACTTTTGGGCTCACTCCCGCAAAGAGTTTGGGTGCAGGGCCCGGCAGTCGGAGCACGACTTTGGGTCGTGGTCGCGCTCCAAACACCACAAGCACACGAGGTGCGGAACCGTTACAGACATCATCTTGTGACAGGAACTGCAGGGCTTGAAGCCGGTCCTACGTTGGGACATCCCTCATGCACCAGGAGCCTAAGACTCTAAATAGACGTCGACAAAAGTCACAAAAAGTAGCCAGAAAACAGCTAAGGGGTAGCTCTCTCCAGATCTGCGATAGGCTAGCGTGGAAAACAAAAGAACTGATGTCCGCGCACAGGGGTGGTGTGTAAGTAGGCTCCGCAAAGGCACCCCGGCGACTACGGTGCCAATGTTGGAGGCGGTGTCCACCAACAACACCTACCGACACGCAGGGGTATTGCTGAAGAAAAAAATCGCCGGATCCAGACTGACGCCTTGGGGAATGTCTCAGGTAAGGAATCTACAACTAAGATTCTCTGTCAGATAGAACATGACATGAAGTGACGGAACATACCAACACAGACCGTGAGAAGGTGCTGCCTGCCTCGCTCTAAACCAGTCACAGAAAGAGACTGACACACGCAGTCACCAGTACCACAACCAATCATGGTGCAGCTTCACACTCACCTAGGACAGTCTTACACAGGCCTCTTTCAAATCACACTTATCTTTGAGGTACAGGAGGATCCTTTAACCCTTTAGAGCTCAGACTGACACACGCTGGAGGGATCTGTACCAATGGATCAATGAAACAGCAGCAGCAGGTCCTTGAGCACATTCAGGAAAATAATTATTTGGAGAAAAGGTCCACATTAATAAATAACACTTAATAATTCTATAAAGCACATGCTTTATGACAGTGTTTTCAAGATAGTACAATAAGTACAAATGTATTAAACCGCCTCCCCACCAGCCCCCCAGTTTAGCAGAACTCCAATGTAGGCGGCTGCGAGAGATGAGTGAAGGAGAGCTGTGAGCTGGACATGGTCGCGGAGACAGAACAGAGGGTGGCCGGGATCTCGATGGGATCAGCCAAACTTACTCATGGATTACACGCTCACCAATGAGACAGTCTTTCAAAGGACGTATTCAGTGCAGAATGAAGTCTTGAACGCTTGAGTTCTAGTTCCTTGTTCAACAAGAGATCGACAGAGACCCTCCTGGTTTCCAATCCATGCCAGAGGCGAGGAGCGGTGCTTACTTTCAGGCAACAAGATCATTCATGCAGAAGAACAAGATGGTAGACAAGGCCCCCCTCTGCCCTGTCATG
Organism: Lissotriton helveticus; assembly: GCF_964261635.1. Lineage (NCBI taxonomy): Eukaryota > Metazoa > Chordata > Amphibia > Caudata > Salamandridae > Lissotriton > Lissotriton helveticus. The sequence continues at coordinate 10,502,042 of NC_136073.1, read as the reverse complement.
GGAGGTGCTTGTAAGGTCTCTTACCAAAGACACCATACTTTCCAAGCCATAGTCTGAGAGAGGAGGTTAGACACTGTAGCAATGGAACTAGTCATGAGCTCTGTAAAACTAAGACTGAAGCCATAAACTATACCATACCTAAACCTAACAGCTCAGACAAACAAGTTAAAAAATAAATACTGAACCCTAAAAAAAGAGAAGGCTCGCAGCTAACCCCAGAAATAAATCCTTTAAAAATTAAGATCTGGCAGCAAAATTAGACTTACCCACATAAAGAAACAGTACTTAGGTCTAACTCCTGGAAGAAACAAGAATCAGGCATGAATTATGTAATAGTTTTTATACTTAACCGCAGAAACAAAGACTTCACCCTACCCACTAGATATAAGCAAGAACTGCTCTTGAAAGTACCAAATACTTCCCTGTGACAGAAACAAGACGCTTTTCTAACTACTACAATAAAGAGCAATAATCTTACCGTAACCCCCTGAAATCAACACGAACCACATGAACATCTTGCAAAATAAGTATATTCCGTCCCTACTACAAACATAAACTAGACATAACCCTTACTCAAATCATACTTAAAATGCTACAACCATGGACGAAAGTGGCATTAAAACCGACCCCCCACATAACTGGGATGTGACCCCCTGAAAGGATTAGGCAAGACCACTTGAAATAAAGAACAGCAAAGAATAGACCATGAAACACAACACGCGCCAACATGCTGCCCCTTACACGACATACAGACAAGAGTTTACAGGAAACACGAAAAAGATTTTACCCCAAAAGAAGCAATTCTAAGAACCAGGCCCTGTAGCAAACCACCCTTACACGCTGCAGCTTACACGAAACACAAATACGACTTTACCCCAAAACAAATGATGCCAAGGATTAGGCCCTGAAGCAAACCACTCTTATATGCTGACACTTACAAGACACACAAACAAGACTTAACCCTAAAATAAACAATACTAAGAACCAGACCCTGAAATGAACCATTGTTATACGTTGACACGTACACGAACAAGACTTTACCCCAAAATAAACAATAACTTGGACCAAGCCCTGAAGTAAACCACCCTCATACGTTGACTCTTACACGACACACGAACAAGACTTTACCCCAAAATAAATAATGCCATGGATTAGGCCCTGAAGCAAACCACTCTTATATGCTGACACTTACAAGACACACAAACAAAACTTAACCCTAAAATAAACAATACTAAGAACCAGACCCTGAAATGAACCATTGTTATACGTTGACACGAACAAGACTTTACCCCAAAATAACCAATAACTTGGACCAAGCCCTGAAGTAAACCACCCTCATACGTTGACTCTTACACGACACACAAACAAGACTTTACCCCAAAATAAATAATGCCAAGGATTGGATTAGGCCATGAAGTTAACCACCCTTACACGTGCCGCTTACATGATATACAGACAAGACTGTACCCTAAAATATACAGTACTAAGAACCAGACCCTGAAATAAACCACCCTTATACGCTGACACTTTCACGACACACAAACAAGACTTTACCATAAAAGAAACAATACTGAGGACCAGACCCTGAAATAAACGACTCGTGCACGAAACACGAACAACACTTTACCCTAAAATAAACAATACTAAGGAACGAGCCCGGGAATAATCCATGCTAACACGACACACAAACAAGATGTTACTCTAAAATAGGCAAAACTAAGGACTAGACCCTGATGCTCAGGTATTCCCATCATACAACTAGCAAATTCACTTTACCCTGAAATATACAATACTAAGGCGAAGTCCCAAAATGAAACACCTGAAAGGAAAAGAATAAGATGAACCTAAAAAAAATACAAGAATCAAATGCAACAAAGACAATAGTCAGGGCCTCTGCAAAATGTATACCTTTCCCCTGGGTTGGCAGTTTTTCACCAAAACCACTCCTCTTCTGACTCCATTAAGGGAGCCACTATGGCAAAAAATAAAAGTGACTCCCAGAACCCCTTCTGAGGCAGTAAACAGACCTAGCAGCCCTTCTATCTTCCAAAGACAGGTGTCCAAAGGGAGGAAAAACAAAGGAGCCTAACCTGCTGACCCCTGGAGGCAAACGCCATAACCCCCTTAAGGAAAGACGGCTGATACTAGAATCACATCTAACTCTACACAAACCAGACTTCTGAAATAAAGAAGACACACACAAAATGTCTGGAAATCAGAAATCAGACTAAACTAAGGAAAGGCAGCCTTTGCCTTGAAATACCTGAAGTAAGAGAAATGCAAACACAAATCCTGGCTGGGCCCTAGTCTCCTGGTCAAACAAGGCGTGAGGGATCTTTCATATGTTGGCAGTAACAGAAGATCATGTAGCGACAAACAACCTGACTGTCAGCGGTCTGTGGAGTAAGAGGACTATGTGTCTGAAATATCAGAAATGTGTCACTGTGTACAGGAAATGAATCCCATCAGCCCACCCCAATGGCGGAACATCATCATCTGGGATTTCTGTGGAAACTCATATGGATAGGGAGATACACTTAATGAAATAGTGTGTAAACCTCCACTTCTCCGAGACCACCAGCGATGGATCCAACCATAGAATGACAGGGAGGGAAGAAATGGTGTGGGATATTGAATTGCAGTGAAGAAAAATGTGTAAACAAAAGTGTATAAATTTAAAATTGGCTACTGTGACAGCAAAAAACAACTTTAATAGGAAGCAATCAAGGTGTCAATATTAAAACGAAGTGTATGACAGTTTGACAAAATAACTGTCAGAAATAGATGATAAAGTGGTCAACATGTTTCTGCCATTTGGTAGGGAAATTCCCTTCTGGCTTTCATCGGGACCTAATAATACACTACTGCAAAAATAAAAAAAGCCAAGGACGAGGCCAGAGGTACCGACGGAGAGAGCGGGGCCTCCATTTCCCGAGCAGTGGCCAGGAGAGGTGGGGCTTACTCCCAAGGATAATTGGGAAAGAGTCCAATAGAAACCGGAAAAAGAGACGTAGGAGACCTTCCACGCTCCACATAATACCCGGTATCATTTTGGTGTAAATACTTCTATTTCTTTGCACTATTTTTATTTTTGCAGTAGTGTATTATTAGGTCCTGATGAAAGCCAGAAGGGAATTTCCCTACCAAATGGCAGAAACATGTTGACCACTTTATCATCTATTTCTGACAGTTATTTTGTCAAACTGTCATACACTTCGTTTTAATATTGACACCTTGATTGCTTCCTATTAAAGTTGTTTTTTGCTGTCACAGTAGCCAATTTTAAATTTATACACTTTTGTTTACACATTTTTCTTCACTGCAATTCAATATCCCACACCATTTCTTCCCTCCCTGTCATTCTATGGTTGGATCCATCGCTGGTGGTCTCGGAGAAGTGGAGGTTTACACACTATTTCATTAAGTGTATCTCCCTATCCATATGAGTTTCCACAGAAATCCCAGATGATGATGTTCCGCCATTGGGGTGGGCTGATGGGATTCATTTCCTGTACACAGTGACACATTTCTGATATTTCAGACACATAGTCCTCTTACTCCACAGACCGCTGACAGTCAGGTTGTTTGTCTCTACATGGTATTTGGGGGTGTAGACTGTCTGGTGGGTCTATAAATATGGTTTCCCCTTAGACCCTATTCCTACTGTTTTGTTATATAGTAACAGAAGATCTGCACCTCGCAACTCCCTGCCGCTTTCAGAGACAAGGAGACAGTGAGATGTCCACCAGATGTACCTCAGCCAGGACAGTCACTAAACCTCCTGCCAGTGACCCCGACGTAGCAGCCGCAGCCTCAACGCTATCCCTTGCTGCTGCGGTCCTACACCAAGCCTTCCGAAGGTGTTTTTACTGTTCCGGAACTGCCATGAAATGAAGGCCAGTGGCAAACAGCACAAATGTAGACTTGTCTCCCAGAACCCCTGCTTTGGACGTTTGTTTCTGAAAAACAAAAATAATTCTGAGCTGTCCATCATCACATGGCGGTCCGTCGAACATTGAATTTTCACTGAAAGTGCTTTTGCCATGACAGTCGCACGGACTTGAAGGAAAGCATAACCCCCCAGCAGCAGACTTACTCGTGAAATCAACATGAATCTCAAGTAACACCAGCATGACACAAAGTTGAGCCCAGAATGAAAAGCCCATGTGTAACTGCTATGACAAACAAGAAATGTACATCACACCTAAAATATACTAAACTTAAGGACAACACTAAATGAAAGAAGAAACAGACTGAACAAGGCAGGTTTGTGGCTCAACAACACAACACTTGGACACAGGCTTTAACAGGAGTACGGTTCTGACTACACTAACACCAGAAAACAACACTCAGGGATAACTCTTGACACATCAGGGAATCAAACTGAATTCTGAGAGACATACGGTTCAACATAACCCCTCCAAGCCAATGGAGTCAAGAAGACCCAATACCACAAGCAAGAAGCTTCTGAAAGTGCTGGTGCTGAGAGGCACACCCTGAGAGGCACACCCTGAGACACACACTATGAGACAACACCCTAGCACATGCACCCTGAGACACACACCATGAGATACACACCCTGAGACACACAGGCCGAAGAGACCGCGTGTGACCCCTTACTTGAGCTTAGCGTTGGACTGCTTTACTTGGTGGATTATGGTTTTCATTATTTTACTAAGCTTGGCCTTGGCCAACGGCTTTCTACAGTACCACGTCTGGTCCCAGAGGCAGTAGAGTGGTTTTGGCGACAGGTAGAAGGGAGCCGTATCAAACGCCATGTCTAGCGGCCTCCTCCTGGCGTACTCCTGGTAATCGAGCACAGGGCAGTTTTCGGGGTCCCCAGGCTTTGAGTAGACACACGGTGCTGGCTCCTCAAGGCCCAGGTCTCCAGTTTGGCTTCCCTTCCATTCCAAGCATTCAGATCCGTCCGGCATCCTTTTCAGGCTGATATGTCCCCAACTCAGGGCTGTGCCCTGAAGTTGCCGCCGGACCCCAAAGCCCCGAATGTTGTTGACAAAGAGAAGGTTGAGGAGCCCCTCCGGGTGGAGGCGACTCAGAAGGCCCTTCCTCCGGAGGGTCTCCACGTCTTTGTCCGTCAGCTTCTTCACAATGCTCCAGTCCCGCTCCCTCTCCTTCTGCAGAAGTTGTTGGTACTTGTGCCTCAAGGCCTCCTGGGACATGGAGAACTGAGCGCCCCTCACGATGCTGTGCCCGTATCGTTGCTCGCGCAGGTAGCGCTCAATGCTGGTCTGGAAGAAGAGGAAGGAGTTGGCCGAGAACTCCAAGCCGTTCATCTTGCGTATCTTCAAGTAGAAGGAGCTCAGGTACCTGTCGAGCTGTTGGGGGGGAAGGGCCTGCACCTCGCGCTGCTCCTCCGGGTAGTTCATAGACAGCCAATCACGGAACAGCTTTATATCAGCAAAGGTTCCAGCTTTCTTAGTTTCCGTCCTCTTGGGAGGCTCTGTAAGACAAAGAGGACGGTTTAACATGTAGACTGTGATATATCCACTCCATGTCCTCTCAGACCAGGTGAGACTTCTGGTCGGAGGATGACTGAGGGGGGCTGCGGTACATGCAAACCTCTAAGGGAGATGCCCTTTGCAATCCAGTTATCTTTCAAACCACTATCTAAGGGCATTACATACTGATCCTATCATACTTTTCATTTCACTGTACCCTTTTCAATGTTTTCTTCTTGTTACAACTGTTTGAAAATGATGTCTTTAAGCTATTCATTTATGTTATTTCAGCACATCTAGCAGGTGAAGTGCCTTGCATGACTGTGTCAGACTGTAGTGCTGTGAAGCCCTGCCCCAAGGAGTACCACAGGTAACTTAGACTCTACACACTTGAATAGTAACCAGTCTTACAGGTTACTTCTAGATCACCCAGCAAGCACAGAGACAAACAGCGTGGACCAGATGAGAGCACACAACATGAAGGGGCGCCAGGGGCAGAGAGCATCGGCTCACTCATCGGATGGAAGTCTAGTGCCCAGAAGCAGACTTTCACGCACAGGGTGCAATCTTTAGTTCTAAGAGCACAGCCTCTCTCACATGTAGCTGACCCCACTTCCTGGAGCTTCTCTCAGTATCCCTCAGTTTTAAGTTCGATTTCCTGGAATACAACTTTGCTCATAGGTGTGAGATGTGAGCGCACCTTTCATTGGAGCACAGTTTTAGTCACTGGGTGTGGGACTCTCTTTTCAGAGAACAGTCACAAACCTACTACCTACTCACCGTGTGTTCTGCTGCACAATGCACTGGCTGAATTCTCATAGCTCCTTGCATGTCCATTCACATACTGACTGTAGGGGAGGTGTCTGCACAGACGCTGAGCGATCTAACGGGGCAGTGGTAGCACCCCCACTGACTGATCTAATGGGGCAGTGGAACCACCACAGGACAGTGCACTCCGTGTAGGGGAGGTGGCGGTACAGACGCTGAACGATCTAATGGGGCAATGGAAGCACCCCCACTGACCGGTCTAACGGGACAGTGGTAGCACCAGAGGACAGTGTACTGGCTGCAGGGGAGGTGGCGGTACAAACGCTAAGCGATCTCATGGGGCAATGGAAGCACCACAGGACACTGTACTCGTTTGTGCAGCACTTTGTCTCTGGAAACAAATGTGCCTTTTTTCCTGAAGACTTTATGACAACTTAAGGCAGACTTAAATGAAAAGTCATGTTCCTATACTAAAGACAACGTGTTGTGTTGTATGCCCACATTATTAACCTGCTGGGTGGCGGGTTTTGTCATTTTCTGTGAGGGATCAGAAAGAACATGAGGACAACAACAGGTGAGGAAAAAGTTACTTCCCTGTAACTGTAGTTCTCCAGTATTGGTATCTTTCAAGGGTTCACATTCTTGCAGTTTAGGGATTGACAGCTTATTTTAAGGACAAACCCTCTGTACATTCGTAAGATAGAATCAGAATTTTATCTAAATGAACTTGTGGTTTTAAAGACATTCTTTCATATCCGAATGGTATAGAGTGAAGAACACGTCACACTCTTGGCATAAGAAGGTGGTTAATATTTTATAGAACTATCAAGTTTACAAAAACAGATTAACTGTTGGCAGCCTACGGCACTCCCCGTAAAGGGCACTCACTCTCAAAGCAGCGCGCTCCGCGCAGGCCGCGGCGTCTCTGCGCTGTTGTGTGTTGTCACTGCAATGCAGGAAGGCCTTGTGAGGGTAAAGTGAAATCACACTCTACAAGGAGTGTTTACACTTCTACAGCTCTATTTACTGGTGTGTCGATACAGGACATTTGTAGGGCAACAACGTGGAAGAGCGGACACACGTTCACCCAGTAAACATTGATGCGTCAGTGGCACAGGCAGCCTTGTGCCATCTTTCCAACAAGGTGAACCAATGGTTTATTCATTTCCTTCCCTCCTCAATAATGATTATGTATGAATTGTTTAACCACTTGCTATTTCGATTCATTCAGGTGAATCTATGAAAGATATTTTATAGATTCACATGCGACCCACCCTCCTTCCCTACAGAGGATTCCCTGTCCAACAAAAACAACCGTTCTTCACTCGTGTATAGTGAATCTGAAGTATGCAAACCTCTGAGGTGAGTGGTGATCAAAGTGCTGCAAAATGATTGGTTGAAGTTTAGTGATTTTCAAACAATGTGAATCGGATAATAAAGTGAATGTTTTGCAGTCTTTGTGGGCTATATTTCATACACTACTGCTTTCTGAATTTACTAGCTGAACGACATGGAGTGATTCAAGCATGTGAATCTCTGAAAGATTCTACTAGAGAACTCACTCTTTACACACTCAAATAATTAACATACAGGTTACTTAGATATTGCCTATAACACTACTGCATTTTAAGGGTGCTTAGTTTTATAATATGAAATGTATTTGTTCAAAGCCACACAATGCTCTCACTTCAGTGTTGGGATGGAATCTCGTCCTGCATGGATTGGTGGAGCATGCACCTCTGCTTGTAGTTCCTATTGCGGTACAAAAGGGGGTGGTGATGGACGGAGCATCAGAACCAATCAAACACTCACACCCAGTCAACAGATCTGGGTTTAATCCATCACCGTTCTTTAGCCCACTCTGCCACCCCAGTTCAGACATGGCCATATGCAAATCAGTCTTACCCTGTGCCTCATGGGAACAGTCCAGCCCGAACTGCCAAGCCATGCCTTCCCTGGACCGGAAACAAGCTTCCCAGGACCAGTTTCTGTCATTTCAGCCGTCTTCAGCCCAGCTTGCTTGAATCCAGTGGCAAAGTGGCCAAGGGACTCACGTCTGAGCATACCCGGCCACACTTATGGCGGCCAAAAGCGGTACAAAAGGGGGTGATGATGGACGGAGCATCTGAATCAATCAAACACTCACACCCAGTCAAAAGATCTGGATTTAAGCCATCACGTTCTTTTGCCCACTCTGCCACCGCAGTTCAGACATGGCCATGTAGTTCCTATCGCAGCATGTCTGTGAGTTTTGATTTTTCACTGCAGCACACACAACAATCATGCATGGGCACGGAGGGCCTTGTCTGAAATGGTATGAAGTTAGCAGCAAGGCTCTGCCGTCTCCAGGGACACACCATGTGTAAACCTCTTTTTAGGTTTTGCCTAGCGAAAGCTGCGCTCTGCGCAGCTTTTCGCGCAGGCGAAATCCTGTTGAGAACTGTAGGGTGCTTTGGGTCGGCCCTCGTCATTGATTGGCTGGCTCCGTAAACGGAGCCTTGCCATTGGACGAGGGGCCTGTCCGTCAATGCCGGACCAGACACGGGGGCGTTCCTGACATTCTTTGCCTTTTGCCGACGTCACGCGACGCCGGGAACGCCCCCGAGTCTGGTCCGGCATTGCCGGCACCTCCCTTGCTCTACTGTCATCACCACAACACTGCGCCCATTTTATCCCAAGCTAAACACTCGGAGAGGCGCAGTGACCGGGTCTTTGAAGGCCGCTCTCCCAATGAAAACAAGTTTTCTCTCCGAGTCAGCACGAGCAGGAAGACGAGCAGCGCGCCTCCCAGCTGGCCTCTCGCATCAGCATCCAGAGCTGCCCTGCGCGGTGTGTAGCTTCAGTGGAGCTTCAGAGTGCAGAGTGGAGCTTCAGAGTGGAGCTTCAGAGTGCAGAGTGGAGCTTCAGAGTGCAGAGTGGAGCTTCAGAGTGGAGCTTCAGAGTGGAGCTTCAGAGTGGAGCTTCAGAGTGCAGATTCAGAGTGGAGCTTCAGAGTGGAGCTTCAGAGTGGAGCTTCAGAGTGGAGCTTCAGAGTGGAGCTTCAGAGTGCAGCTTCAGAGTGGAGCTTCAGAGTGGAGCTTCAGAGTGCAGCTTCAGAGTGGAGCTTCAGAGTGCAGAGTGGAGCTTCAGAGTGCAGATTCAGAGTGGAGCTTCAGAGTGCAGAGTGGAGCTTCAGAGTGCAGATTCAGAGTGGAGCTTCAGAGTGCAGAGTGGAGCTTCAGAGTGCAGATTCAGAGTGGAGCTTCAGAGTGCAGAGTGGAGCTTCAGAGTGGAGCTTCAGAGTGCAGAGTGGAGCTTCAGAGTGCAGAGTGGAGCTTCAGAGTGCAGAGTGGAGCTTCAGAGTGCAGAGTGGAGCTTCAGAGTGCAGAGTGGAGCTTCAGAGTGCAGAGTGGAGCTTCAGAGTGGAGCTTCAGAGTGGAGCTTCAGAGTGGAGCTTCAGAGTGGAGCTTCAGAGTGGAGAGTGGAGCTTCAGAGTGCAGAGTGGAGCTTCAGAGTGCAGAGTGGAGCTTCAGAGTGCAGAGTGGAGCTTCAGAGTGCAGAGTGGAGCTTCAGAGTGGAGCTTCAGAGTGGAGCTTCAGAGTGCAGAGTGGAGCTTCAGAGTGGAGCTTCAGAGTGGAGCTTCAGAGTGGAGCTTCAGAGTGGAGCTTCAGAGTGGAGCTTCAGAGTGGAGCTTCAGAGTGGGGCTTCAGAGTGGAGCTTCAGAGTGCAGAGTGGAGCTTCAGAGTGGAGCTTCAGAGTGGAGCTTCAGAGTGGAGCTTCAGAGTGGAGCTTCAGAGTGGAGCTTCAGAGTGGAGCTTCAGAGTGGAGCTTCAGAGTGCAGAGTGGAGCTTCAGAGTGCAGATTCAGAGTGGAGCTTCAGAGTGCAGATTCAGAGTGGAGCTTCAGAGTGCAGATTCAGAGTGGAGCTTCAGAGTGCAGAGTGGAGCTTCAGAGTGCAGAGTGGAGCTTCAGAGTGCAGATTCAGAGTGGAGCTTCAGAGTGCAGAGTGGAGCTTCAGAGTGCAGAGTGGAGCTTCAGAGTGGAGCTTCAGAGTGCAGAGTGGAGCTTCAGAGTGCAGAGTGGAGCATCAGAGTGGAGCTTCAGAGTGGAGCTTCAGAGTGGAGCTTCAGAGTGGAGCTTCAGAGTGGAGCTTCAGAGTGGAGCTTCAGAGTGGAGCTTCAGAGTGGAGCTCCAGAGTGGAGCATCAGAGTGCAGAGTGGAGCTTCAGAGTGCAGAGTGGAGCTTCAGAGTGCAGATTCAGAGTGGAGCTTCAGAGTGCAGAGTGGAGCTTCAGAGTGCAGAGTGGAGCATCAGAGTGCAGATTCAGAGTGGAGCTTCAGAGTGCAGAGTGGAGCTTCAGAGTGCAGATTCAGAGTGGAGCTTCAGAGTGCAGAGTGGAGCTTCAGAGTGCAGATTCAGAGTGGAGCTTCAGAGTGCAGAGTGGAGCTTCAGAGTGGAGCTTCAGAGTGCAGAGTGGAGCTTCAGAGTGCAGAGTGGAGCTTCAGAGTGGAGCTTCAGAGTGCAGAGTGGAGCTTCAGAGTGGAGCTTCAGAGTGGAGCTTCAGAGTGGAGCTTCAGAGTGGAGCTTCAGAGTGGAGCTTCAGAGTGGAGCTTCAGAGTGGAGCTTCAGAGTGCAGATTCAGAGTGCAGATTCAGAGTGGAGATTCAGAGTGGAGCTTCAGAGTGCAGAGTGGAGCTTCAGAGTGGAGCTTCAGAGTGGAGCTTCAGAGTGGAGCTTCAGAGTGGAGCTTCAGAGTGGAGATTCAGAGTGGAGCTTCAGAGTGCAGAGTGGAGCTTCAGAGTGCAGATTCAGAGTGGAGCTTCAGAGTGCAGAGTGGAGCTTCAGAGTGCAGATTCAGAGTGGAGCTTCAGAGTGGAGCTTCAGAGTGCAGATTCAGAGTGGAGCTTCAGAGTGGAGCTTCAGAGTGGAGCGTGGAGCTTCAGAGTGGAGCTTCAGAGTGCAGATTCAGAGTGGAGCTTCAGAGTGGAGCTTCAGAGTGGAGCTTCAGAGTGGAGCTTCAGAGTGGAGCTTCAGAGTGGAGCTTCAGAGTGGAGCTTCAGAGTGGAGCTTCAGAGTGGAGCTTCAGAGTGGAGCTTCAGAGTGCAGCTTCAGAGTGCAGCTTCAGAGTGCAGCTTCAGAGTGGAGCTTCAGAGTGGAGCTTCAGAGTGGAGCTTCAGAGTGGAGCTTCAGAGTGGAGCTTCAGAGTGGAGCTTCAGAGTGGAGCTTCAGAGTGCAGAGTGGAGCTTCAGAGTGCAGATTCAGAGTGGAGCTTCAGAGTGCAGAGTGGAGCTTCAGAGTGCAGAGTGGAGCTTCAGAGTGCAGATTCAGAGTGGAGCTTCAGAGTGGAGCTTCAGAGTGGAGCTTCAGAGTGCAGAGTGGAGCTTCAGAGTGCAGAGTGGAGCTTCAGAGTGCAGATTCAGAGTGGAGCTTCAGAGTGCAGAGTGGAGCTTCAGAGTGCAGAGTGGAGCTTCAGAGTGCAGATTCAGAGTGGAGCTTCAGAGTGCAGAGTGGAGCTTCAGAGTGGAGCTTCAGAGTGCAGAGTGGAGCTTCAGAGTGCAGAGTGGAGCTTCAGAGTGGAGCTTCAGAGTGCAGAGTGGAGCTTCAGAGTGGAGCTTCAGAGTGCAGAGTGGAGCTTCAGAGTGGAGCTTCAGAGTGCAGAGTGGAGCTTCAGAGTGGAGCTTCAGAGTGCAGAGTGGAGCTTCAGAGTGGAGCTTCAGAGTGGAGCTTCAGAGTGGAGCTTCAGAGTGGAGCTTCAGAGTGGAGCTTCAGAGTGGAGCTTCAGAGTGGAGCTTCAGAGTGGAGCTTCAGAGTGGAGCTTCAGAGTGCAGATTCAGAGTGGAGCTTCAGAGTGCAGAGTGGAGCTTCAGAGTGCAGAGTGGAGCTTCAGAGTGCAGAGTGGAGCTTCAGAGTGCAGAGTGGAGCTTCAGAGTGGAGCTTCAGAGTGGAGCTTCAGAGTGGAGCTTCAGAGTGGAGCTTCAGAGTGGAGCTTCAGAGTGGAGCTTCAGAGTGGAGCTTCAGAGTGCAGAGTGGAGCTTCAGAGTGGAGCTTCAGAGTGGAGCTTCAGAGTGGAGCTTCAGAGTGGAGCTTCAGAGTGGAGCTTCAGAGTGGAGCTTCAGAGTGCAGAGTGGAGCTTCAGAGTGCAGATTCAGAGTGGAGCTTCAGAGTGCAGAGTGGAGCTTCAGAGTGCAGAGTGGAGCTTCAGAGTGCAGATTCAGAGTGGAGCTTCAGAGTGCAGAGTGGAGCTTCAGAGTGCAGAGTGGAGCTTCAGAGTGGAGCTTCAGAGTGCAGAGTGGAGCTTCAGAGTGGAGCTTCAGAGTGGAGCTTCAGAGTGGAGCATCAGAGTGGAGCATCAGAGTGGAGCATCAGAGTGGAGCATCAGAGTGGAGCTTCAGAGTGGAGCTTCAGAGTGGAGCTTCAGAGTGGAGCTTCAGAGTGGAGCTTCAGAGTGGAGCTTCAGAGTGGAGCATCAGAGTGCAGAGTGGAGCTTCAGAGTGCAGAGTGGAGCTTCAGAGTGCAGATTCAGAGTGGAGCTTCAGAGTGCAGAGTGGAGCTTCAGAGTGCAGAGTGGAGCTTCAGAGTGCAGATTCAGAGTGGAGCTTCAGAGTGCAGAGTGGAGCTTCAGAGTGCAGATTCAGAGTGCAGAGTGGAGCTTCAGAGTGCAGAGTGGAGCTTCAGAGTGCAGATTCAGAGTGGAGCTTCAGAGTGCAGAGTGGAGCTTCAGAGTGCAGATTCAGAGTGCAGAGTGGAGCTTCAGAGTGCAGAGTGGAGCTTCAGAGTGCAGAGTGGAGCTTCAGAGTGCAGATTCAGAGTGCAGAGTGGAGCTTCAGAGTGGAGCTTCAGAGTGGAGCTTCAGAGTGGAGCTTCAGAGTGGAGCTTCAGAGTGGAGCTTCAGAGTGGAGCTTCAGAGTGGAGCTTCAGAGTGGAGCTTCAGAGTGGAGCTTCAGAGTGCAGATTCAGAGTGCAGAGTGGAGCTTCAGAGTGCAGATTCAGAGTGCAGAGTGGAGCTTCAGAGTGCAGATTCAGAGTGGAGCATCAGAGTGCAGATTCAGAGTGGAGCTTCAGAGTGCAGATTCAGAGTGGAGCTTCAGAGTGCAGATTCAGAGTGGAGCTTCAGAGTGCAGAGTGGAGCTTCAGAGTGCAGATTCAGAGTGGAGCTTCAGAGTGCAGAGTGGAGCTTCAGAGTGCAGATTCAGAGTGGAGCTTCAGAGTGCAGAGTGGAGCTTCAGAGTGCAGATTCAGAGTGGAGCTTCAGAGTGCAGAGTGGAGCTTCAGAGTGGAGCTTCAGAGTGCAGAGTGGAGCTTCAGAGTGCAGAGTGGAGCTTCAGAGTGGAGCTTCAGAGTGCAGAGTGGAGCTTCAGAGTGGAGCTTCAGAGTGGAGCTTCAGAGTGGAGCTTCAGAGTGGAGCTTCAGAGTGGAGCTTCAGAGTGGAGCTTCAGAGTGGAGCTTCAGAGTGGAGCTTCAGAGTGGAGCTTCAGAGTGGAGCTTCAGAGTGCAGATTCAGAGTGGAGATTCAGAGTGGAGATTCAGAGTGGAGCTTCAGAGTGCAGAGTGGAGCTTCAGAGTGCAGATTCAGAGTGGAGCTTCAGAGTGCAGAGTGGAGCTTCAGAGTGCAGATTCAGAGTGGAGCTTCAGAGTGCAGAGTGGAGCTTCAGAGTGGAGCTTCAGAGTGCAGAGTGGAGCTTCAGAGTGGAGCTTCAGAGTGGAGCTTCAGAGTGGAGCTTCAGAGTGGAGCTTCAGAGTGGAGCTTCAGAGTGGAGCTTCAGAGTGGAGCTTCAGAGTGGAGCTTCAGAGTGGAGCTTCAGAGTGCAGCTTCAGAGTGCAGATTCAGAGTGGAGCTTCAGAGTGCAGATTCAGAGTGCAGATTCAGAGTGGAGCTTCAGAGTGGAGCTTCAGAGTGGAGCTTCAGAGTGCAGATTCAGAGTGGAGCTTCAGAGTGGAGCTTCAGAGTGGAGCTTCAGAGTGGAGCTTCAGAGTGGAGCTTCAGAGTGGAGCTTCAGAGTGGAGCTTCAGAGTGGAGCTTCAGAGTGGAGCTTCAGAGTGGAGCTTCAGAGTGGAGCTTCAGAGTGGAGCTTCAGAGTGGAGCATCAGAGTGCAGAGTGGAGCTTCAGAGTGCAGATTCAGAGTGGAGCTTCAGAGTGCAGAGTGGAGCTTCAGAGTGCAGAGTGGAGCTTCAGAGTGCAGATTCAGAGTGGAGCTTCAGAGTGCAGAGTGGAGCTTCAGAGTGCAGTTTCAGAGTGCAGAGTGGAGCTTCAGAGTGCAGATTCAGAGTGGAGCTTCAGAGTGCAGAGTGGAGCTTCAGAGTGCAGATTCAGAGTGGAGCTTCAGAGTGCAGAGTGGAGCTTCAGAGTGCAGATTCAGAGTGCAGAGTGGAGCTTCAGAGTGGAGCTTCAGAGTGGAGCTTCAGAGTGGAGCTTCAGAGTGGAGCTTCAGAGTGGAGCTTCAGAGTGGAGCTTCAGAGTGGAGCTTCAGAGTGGAGCTTCAGAGTGCAGAGTGGAGCTTCAGAGTGCAGATTCAGAGTGGAGCTTCAGAGTGCAGAGTGGAGCTTCAGAGTGCAGATTCAGAGTGGAGCTTCAGAGTGCAGAGTGGAGCTTCAGAGTGCAGATTCAGAGTGGAGATTCAGAGTGGAGCTTCAGAGTGCAGAGTGGAGCTTCAGAGTGGAGATTCAGAGTGCAGAGTGGAGCTTCAGAGTGCAGATTCAGAGTGGAGCTTCAGAGTGCAGAGTGGAGCTTCAGAGTGCAGATTCAGAGTGGAGCTTCAGAGTGCAGAGTGGAGCTTCAGAGTGGAGCTTCAGAGTGCAGAGTGGAGCTTCAGAGTGCAGAGTGGAGCTTCAGAGTGGAGCTTCAGAGTGGAGCTTCAGAGTGGAGCTTCAGAGTGGAGCTTCAGAGTGGAGCTTCAGAGTGGAGCTTCAGAGTGCAGATTCAGAGTGGAGCATCAGAGTGCAGATTCAGAGTGGAGCTTCAGAGTGCAGAGTGGAGCTTCAGAGTGCAGATTCAGAGTGGAGCTTCAGAGTGCAGAGTGGAGCTTCAGAGTGCAGATTCAGAGTGGAGCTTCAGAGTGCAGAGTGGAGCTTCAGAGTGCAGATTCAGAGTGGAGCTTCAGAGTGCAGAGTGGAGCTTCAGAGTGGAGCTTCAGAGTGCAGAGTGGAGCTTCAGAGTGGAGCTTCAGAGTGCAGATTCAGAGTGGAGCTTCAGAGTGGAGCTTCAGAGTGGAGCTTCAGAGTGGAGCTTCAGAGTGGAGCTTCAGAGTGGAGCTTCAGAGTGGAGCTTCAGAGTGGAGCTTCAGAGTGCAGATTCAGAGTGGAGCTTCAGAGTGCAGATTCAGAGTGCAGATTCAGAGTGGAGCTTCAGAGTGCAGATTCAGAGTGGAGCTTCAGAGTGGAGATTCAGAGTGGAGATTCAGAGTGGAGCTTCAGAGTGGAGCTTCAGAGTGGAGCTTCAGAGTGGAGCTTCAGAGTGGAGCTTCAGAGTGGAGCTTCAGAGTGGAGCTTCAGAGTGGAGCTTCAGAGTGGAGCTTCAGAGTGGAGCTTCAGAGTGGAGCTTCAGAGTGGAGCTTCAGAGTGGAGCTTCAGAGTGCAGAGTGGAGCTTCAGAGTGGAGCTTCAGAGTGCAGAGTGGAGCTTCAGAGTGCAGAGTGGAGCTTCAGAGTGCAGAGTGCAGCTTCAGAGTGCAGAGTGCAGCTTCAGAGTGCAGAGTGGAGCTTCAGAGTGCAGAGTGGAGCTTCAGAGTGCAGAGTGGAGCTTCAGAGTGCAGAGTGGAGCTTCAGAGTGCAGAGTGGAGCTTCAGAGTGCAGAGTGGAGCTTCAGAGTGGAGCTTCAGAGTGGAGCTTCAGAGTGGAGCTTCAGAGTGGAGCTTCAGAGTGGAGCTTCAGAGTGGAGCTTCAGAGTGGAGCTTCAGAGTGGAGCTTCAGAGTGGAGCTTCAGAGTGCAGCTTCAGAGTGGAGCTTCAGAGTGCAGAGTGGAGCTTCAGAGTGCAGAGTGCAGCTTCAGAGTGCAGAGTGCAGCTTCAGAGTGCAGAGTGGAGCTTCAGAGTGCAGAGTGGAGCTTCAGAGTGCAGAGTGGAGCTTCAGAGTGCAGAGTGGAGCTTCAGAGTGGAGCTTCAGAGTGTCAAGAGCAATGCCAATAGCTCTAACTTTAACAAAGGCAAAACCATTGCATTGTAAATGCTTGTTTAAGAGTGAGTTCTGTCATTTCACCGGCTGGGAACATCTGGCAGTGGAGGCGCCAGTGACTGTAGAAACGCCTTTTTACGTGTTGCCTTCACGGACAGAGTGTCATCGGCTTCTCCTGTTTTTGAAAGGTCTGACAGTTCCTCTCAAACAGCACCTTCACTTCATCCATTAGAGATAGGACCGGAAAATGTATATTAGCTCTGTATGAATAAAACAAATTGTGTACGTGGTGCTAACTGCAAGAACGCGAGTCCAGTTTGTGACCCCGGTCCGTGTGTGGTTGACAAGATGGAGACTAAAGTTGGGTCTGACAGACAATGATCTGAATTTGTAGAAAATCAGAAAAGATTGCTAAAGTATCTGAAGTGAGCCAAGCTCGTGCCACGTAAGGGTGGGGAGCAGAAGCCCCTTCTGAAGTACTGGTGCTGCCTCTGCCCCTTTCCAGCGCCATCCTTCCCGAGAGAAGTGACAGCGACACTTTGGCGTAGCAGCCAGGCAGGAGAGCACCTTTTGCTTTGGTTTTACAGCCTGGCAGCCTCTGTGAAAGGGTCCACTCTTCTGAGACCAGGCCTGGTCAGAAATAGAACTCGACTCTGTGTATGAGGTGAAACACGGTGAGCATTAAGGGGCAATCCCGAGCCAATGTGCGATGGTTTCTCATTGGCCGGTGCCAGGGTCCCACAACAGTGAAGAGTGAGAAAGACTCATCATGGTCAAGGTTTGTTTCCGCCTTCCAGGTTTGTGGCACAGAAACTGGAATGTCTGCATCCTTCTGGAAAGAGCGGCCCTTATTCCTTTTGAGGGAAGAGGACCGCCAATGGCTGAGGGGGGTCCTTCACTGACCCCTGCATGAAGCAGAGGGCCAAGAGATGTGCTGGAAGAACTGGACATGGCCCCTCTGTGACCCAGGGAAGGGGCGTCTCCCTTTGTTAGATTAAGCTTGCTGAGGTTTTGTAAATGTCATGTATAGGTTAGCATTCGCTACGCCATTTTCCTTCAAGCCTGTTGGGAAAATTCCACTGTGGGCGTGTTATTAGTTGACCATACAATGCATATAATGTATCTTTATGCTTCCAGTTTTTCAGTTCCCTCTGTAACACTCTTTCAAGACTGTGCACACTGGACCCCTCTCTGAGCGCGTACAATAAATGATTATTGGTGTATTTTCTCCACTGTTTCTCTGACTCTTCATTTGGCATGGAAGGCTGAGAGGTGGTCAGTGGTGACCCGGGTGGCCCTAATCGGGTCACTTCCTTCGGGGCGTGACCCATCCATTTTCCACAGAGGGAAGGGAGGACGAGGACAGCATCAGGTCGGACTGACGGCTCAGGGATCCCTGCACGGAGAGATACATTTCTCGCAGCTGCTGCCTCTGTCCCACCGGAGGGTACCTCGCCCATCGGTCATCCCGACTGGAGTCCAGAAAGGTGAACCCGTGCTCTGACTGTTTGGTCCGAAGAGTCGGCAGTGGAGAAACGGTTTATCGGTGTGCCTGATACCAGGTGAGTCTGTGTCAGTTTATGTGGTACCACTGTACATGGGTTTTGTTTCAGCACTAGGACCGTTTTGGTGAAAAGTGTTTGCAAATACTTTGCCAGGTGAAGTAAGAATTTTGTTTCTTTACAATGCCTCGTTTCAGTAAGAAATGGAGTTTGTGCTGTTATTGTTGTACTAAAGAGGCACGATTGGAAGAATCCCAGTCCGCACCTCCTGAGGGAAGTCCTAATTTTATGTGAAACATGGCCTTGGCCCTTTTATGTTTAGTATGTTATGGCACACATATACGAGGGACAATGCCGAGTTGCCGTCGCCTTTGACAGGCTCTTTTGATGAACAGAAGATAGGATTTCTTCAGGAACAGTTGTTTAAAAGACGTAGTAGGCATTCTATGTTTGACTCCCTTCATACTTGGCAGAAGGAGGCCAAACAGAGGCGATTAAAATTAGAGAAAGATACCAGGAAGAGAAATATACACACCCTTACACAAAAGGCTGTAGCTTACGATAAAGACAAGCAGGAGATAGGAATAGAATGCAAAGACAGAAGATTTCGGTTGCACATTGATAAGTCCTATATGGCCCAGGCAGATGATACGTTCATGGAGACGTTATTAGATATCCTACCCCCTCCACCATATGCCCCAGAGCGGATATATCCCGTTGTTCCCCATTAGCAACAACAACACGCACCAGGTGCATGAGTCTCTGAAGCTGCTACCTCTATCGCCCCAGTTAACGTATCCCCTGTTCCTCCTCTTCCATCCCAACATATGGCTGCAGCGATTCCTGTTACTCCCTTTACAGTCACTCATCCTTCATTAACTCTAGTTACTGACACACCAGCGCACTGTACGGAAGAAAGAGATTTAACTGGATTCAGGCAACGGTTGGGTCCTTTAATGCGATCTGGTGTGGGGGATAAAGAGAAAAGAGTAATAGCGGAACAGGCAATACGGTGGGCTCGCAACCCAGTTTCCAGTCTTGAGGACATTTGGCAATTGATGCGAGACTTCGACCCTTTTATACAGCAACATGCCTTTATATGTCCGCCACATTAATTGACCTCTAGCGCACACATATCGACAGGGAGGCGCCCCAAATATTATTTGATATTAATGAAGGCGCTTATGTAATTAGCATGGAGCCGGCCCAAGTGTTCAGGAATATTTCCACTCTAGTTACGCATAGAGGCAGACTACATGATAAGAGTCCCACTCGCATAACTCAGTTACCAATGCAACAAGTTCACACCATTTACCACCCGGAAATCCCAGTAGTGACGGATCAACATGGGGTGATTACCAGACATGCTGTGGCTGCCCGCTTTCAGGAACAATGGGTTTATACCCCATGAAAAAGAAGTGAGGTTCTGGCCCTGAAGGCTACCTTGCCCGATCCTAGGAAAAATCCTACTGCTTACTATAAAGAATTGACAGAAGCCGCCTCTGCTAGTGTGATGACTCTTGCGGATATTTACTTTTTTTTTGGCCTACTCGTCCCAGTTGATATTTGGCGACAGGTACATACCCAAGACCACGTTGCTGAGTTGGGTGGAACATGGGACGCAATTATGGGTTGGGACAGAGATAGAAAGCCAGGAGACAAACCAGGTGCTGTGTTGCTTGCCTTACCCGGTCGCATAATAACATACATGTAAACAATCATCCCTCCTAAGAAAATTAGTTGGGACAGACTGACAGCCTGTCGGCAGAAGAAAGACGAAGGTGTTTCTGATTTCTTCACCAGGTTTGAAGAGACATTTTTGGATTATAGTGGGCATGATATGTCTACAGATGGGGGAGTCCGTTTATTTGTGGATCAGTTTGTCATTAATCTCCTTCCCGAAATAATGTCTAGACTTCAAGCACCTGAAGCACCTGGTCCACGTCTTGCCTTCCTGTGATTCTAAATATGGCCCAATATTATGAGCATAGGGATAATGAAGAAAAAGACAAAACTTATAAAAGAAATAAGGATTTGAAGATGAAGGTATTATTGCAACAGGCCTATCGAGGTAACACTAGAGGACGGAGACCCCGACAACTTCCACGCACTAGACACCTACCTATGACACCTCTGGGACAGAATCAGTGTGCTTACTGCAAGAAAGAGAAGAGGGTCACTAGCGTAGTCTGTGCCCTGTACTTTTTGCAAAATGCTTCGTCCACTAGAGAAAGGGGTCCTGGAAACAGGGGTCATTGGACCAATAGACAACAACATACTACTGCCTTTGAAGGGCGTTTCCATAATAACTTCACAACCCCAGAGAACGACAGTACTACAATGACGATTATGATGTTGATGACGTGGCAGGAATGTCTTTCAGCTAGGACAGCCATGGAGAGGGTACGGGACCAGTTAACATGCCGGTAGATCAGCATGGCCCTTATGTCTAAGTGGATCTGCAAGAATCTACTAAGGAATTTTTGGTTGACACAGGTGCCACAAAGAGCTCTGTTTCCTGACACATGTTCCCTGGGGCGGCCCGGTCTGGTCATAATAATATTTACGTGGGTTTTTCAGGAGTACTGGTTGTAAGCCCCATCTCGCACCCCCTTGCTCTTACTGTTGGTCCTTTTACTGTGGATTCTCCATTCCTTTTAACATCTAATTGTGTTGAAAATCTAATGGGCTCGGACTTACTAAAGTAGCTGCATGCTACTATATATTGTTCGCTATATGGTGGTTATGTTACCATAGGTCCTGACGTGGGTACTAGACAATCCCTATCCAAAGATGCTCCCCTTCCACCTGAATTTGATCCAGTACCACCCACATTATGGGCCACTGGTGACACTGACGTAGGCTTATTGCACTCCTTAATATTGTTCAGGACCTCATACATAAGAAGTTGTTGAGGAGACCACTGGTAAAATATGCAATAGTCCTATTCTTCTGGTCCTAAAAGGGCGCCTCAAGATTCTCCCTATAGCGCTGATGATGCCTATCATTTTGTGATTGATTTGAGAGAGGTTAAGAAAATAGTGGTCCCGCAATTTCTAGTGGTTTCCGATATCACCACACTTTTAACAATAATTCCATCCACTGCTAAGTTTTTCTCTGTCATTGATTTAAAAAACGCATTCTTTAGTGTTCCCGTACACCCAGACAGCAGGTATTTGTTCAGACTTTCACTGGCTGGCAAAATTTTCCGATTCTGTAGAGCTCCTCAAGGCTATACTGAAAGTCCTAGCATTTATAGTCAAGCATTGAAAGGTCAGTTGGACTCACTCTCACTTTCTCCAGACAATGCATTGGTACAGTATGTCGACGATTTGTTAATAGCTTCTGATACTGAACAAGGTTGCAAGGATAGTAGGGTGACATTATTGTTACACCTGGCACATCATGGTCACAAAGTTTCTCTTTCGATGTGCCAGTACTGTTGACAGGAGGTCACCTATTTAGGTCACCTGCTGTCGAAGGAGGGTAGAAGGTTAACGCCAGAACGCATGAGTACCATTAATAAAATGCCCTGTCTGCAAACACAAAAAGAAATGCGGGCTTTTATAGGCAACACTTTGTACTGTCGACAGTGGATCCCTAACTATTCCTTACTAATCAAACCCCTGCTTGCATCAACAACAAAAGACGTCCATGAGCCTTTACCTTGGACGCCAGATTGCCAGCAATCCTTTGAAGGATTAAAAAGTGCGCTTTGCTCTGCTCCAGGAGTAGGCACGCCTGACTACAAGAAGCCTTTTGTGTTATACGTCCACAAGATAGCTGGTTGTGCTCTTTATCAGTCTTGAGTCAAAAGTTTGGCGATAGACAAGAGACCTTTCGCTTATTCCTCTACTTTGCATGATCCTGTTGCAAGGGCCCTCCAGAGTTGCCTGCGAGCGGTCGCGGCCGTGGCCACTTCCATAAGACAATCGGCTGGACTTGTACTTAACACTGACCTCACAGTTATGGAAGCCCATGCTGTGGACGCACTTTTGAATAAAACAAGGACACAGCACCTCACCAGTGCACGTCTTACGGGCTATGAATTGACATTGTTTGCCAAACATATTACAATCAAAAGATGTGCCACTCTGAATCCAGCCAAGTTACTACCCCTCCCTTCCGAGAATGATGCAGCTGACAAACATGATTGTACTTTCCGAACAGACGAAAGGACAGTAGACTTGACTGATGTTCCCATATCTGATGACCAAGGAGAACTATATGTCGATGGCTCTTGTTTTAAATTATCAGATAGCACCACCACTGCAGCTTAAGCTACCACTACATTTCGCACAGGCGTAGAAACAACACGGGTCTCCTATCAATCTGCCCAAGAAGCAGAACTTGTTGCCTTATACAAGCTTGTGAATTGAGTACAGGATTAGTTGTCAATATTTACACAGATAGCCAGTATGCATTTGGGGTTGTACATAACTTTGGACGACTGTGGGCAGAGAGGGTTCCTTACTTCGCATGGTACTAAGATACAACATAGACCATTGATATCGCGATTACTGTCTGCACTTGCACTTCCTAGGAAAATGGCTATTGTGAAGTGTAGTGCCCACAGGAAAGTGACAGATGATGTAGGCAGAGGGCATGCGTTCACTGATCAGACAGCCAAAGAGACGGCTCAGGGTAAGATGAAGAGAATGTTTGTTGCAGGTCCATCTAGATGGGTTCTCGAGAACACTATGTTTGAAAACACAGTTGAGAGTGTGAAAGAGATACAAAGCAAGGCCACGATAGAAGAATTAGCTGTGTGGCAAGAGAGTGCAGCACGTTTAGATGAAGAAGGGTGTTGGATAGATTTGTCAGAAAAACAGAAATGGATGTTTCCTAATGCATATGTACTCCCTGTGGTTACTATGGCTCATCGCATAGCTCATAACAGTGCTAAAGTATTTGTAAACTGTTGGCCCCAGTTTGATGTAATGACAACATTTCCAAAATAGCTCCACACTTAGTGAAAAACTGTATGATATGTTTGATGCACAATCCTAAGAAATGTATCCCTACACCATCCGGTGTAACTTTGCACCACCTACATTCCCCTTTGACGTCCTTCAAATGGATTTCCTTGAGCTAAAACGTTGTAATAATCTCAAGTATGTTCTAGTGGTCGTACGTGCATTCAGTAAATGGGTGGAAGCTTACACTACTAAAGACAATATGGCTATCACAACAGCAAAGGTACTCATTAAAGAGTTCTTTCCTCGATTTGGAATGCCCAGTATTATTTGGAGTGACAATGGCTGTCATTTTAATGGGAAAGGGATTAAGCTAATATGTGAAGGCTTGCATATTAAACAGAAACTCCATGCTGCCAATCATCCGCAGTCGGCGGGTCTTGTTGAAAAGTATTTTGGGACACTGAAACTGAATTTGGCAAAAATTCAGAAGACAACAGGATTGTAATGGCCAGATGCTCATCCTTTGGCCGTATTGTCCACTAGGACTACAGCACATTCTAGAGTAGGTTTACCTCCCTACGAGGTAGTTTTCGCTGCCCAGCAAATATCTGGGGGTCCCTAGGCCGAGAAAATTCTCAGATATTGAATATCCTGTGTTGCTTGATTACCTTGGGCAATTGATGGAAAGTTTGCGTTCTATTCATCAACAGGTGCAAGACTCCTTACCTCCTAAGCCAGAGTGTCCTGGCCACAGTATCCAGCCCGGAGAGTATGTGCTAGTCCGTAATTTTCAGGGGAAGAACATTTTTGAGCCCAGATGGAAAGGTCCTGTGCTTCTGTCTACACAGACGGCTGTTAAGGTTTCTGGTCAAAAGAATTAAATATACACGAAACCCACTGCTAAAGAATACCTTTGCCGTTGCCTTATGACCAGTGGGTCAAGGAGGGAATAGAGAGGTCGAATGTGAGCAGGTGCCCAGATTTGTGCCTTTCAGTGATGCAAAGTTGTTTTGGACCCAAACAGACAAAGAGAACGATGATGTTTTGAATGAGGCTGTCCCACCAGAAATACAAGCTATCCCGGAGCCTCTGTTCAGTGATCATACAGTGCCTGGAGCTGCCAGGTACAACTTACGTCCTCGGCTGAGGACCACTGAGTCAAAGCAAAACAAAGTCTTGGGATGGACTGCACAAGGTAGGAAAGTGCTGAGTAGCAGTATCAACGAGGGTGTGGATAAATGAAAGAATAGCCTCAGATTTGCTCGTTGTTTGAACATTAGTTAGAAAAGTATACTTCGAAAAGTATACCACCTTTATCGACATGGGATAGATTAGGAATGAGCTTAGGACGGAGCAAGCTCCACCGCCGGTTCTCAAGAGTGCCAACTGATGGACGATAGGAGCCTGTACCAGTGAGGTTCTGACGGACACTGGGAACATTTATATTTCTTTTTCATTTTTGTGCTTTTCCTTTGTTCCATTACGCATCCTTTTGGTAGGTAAATTAATGAGGAGGAGCAGCCAATTGCCCCTAGACAACGCAGCGTGATTTGGTCCACACAAAGTAAGATTGTGTGTGTGTCAGTTCTTGTAACTGTGGTAATACTAGTATGTGGGGTATCATGGTTCCTGGAAGATACACATAGTGTACATACACTTAGCATAACTGAACACCTCCCCATGAGACGCAACAGGAGGGCTGCCATGAATAATGTGTTTGTGAGTACTTATAAGAGATTCTTTGGGAAGGGGACCGCCTGCAATCCTATCCGATCCGTCACTGGTCTTTGGACTGCGTACCCATTGTCCCTTGTTAACTACACGTACACTCCACCACCACAGTTTGTGAACGTAAAAAGGAACATACAGATTTAGTTACCCAGGACCATGTCTATATCACCAATAGCCAAAGGGTGAGGGTTACCCTGGCTGTGATAACAACACATTTTGTAATATTTGTTATATGGAAGAACAGAATATAAATCTCGTGGGTTAGCATTATGAAGAATTAACAGTACCACGAGAGGCTGCCTGTTGCCCCATAGTGAATATTACAGACGCTTTTTTGTACATTAATTGCTCAGGGACAATACTGTTTAAAAACACCCTTTCCTTAGTAAATAAATCAGATCCAAATACTTCTGGAATGAATTCCAGATATGCTGCAGTGGATTATGGGGGGCCGATATATGCCCACCCAGGGTTTCTCTTTCTGTCCAATGGGACTTATTCGAATGTCTACAATGGTACTGATGATGTGGCTCTCGGAATGGTACTGCCCTTAGGTGTACCATGTAAAAATGTCCAACCTAAGACAAGATGGGTATAAAGGACACTGACAAAAGAATTTTGTGAAGGGGTAATTTTGGGGAGAGGTGTGGCGCCGCGGCCAGGGCGACTGACGCTGGAATCTGGGGATCAGTGTTCGATCCCCGGCTCCGGCGGCAGGTTAGCCCAGCACCATGTGACTCTGGGCAATAGCTTGCTTAATCTTCCCGACGGCCCCCAGCGCCTAGAGACCCTTACGGGTGATTGTGCACTTTACAAATGTGGATTATTATTATTATTATTATTATTATTATTATTAAGGGGTAACAGAGTGGGAAGGGAATAGCTATAGCAACGGTATAACATTTGGATACATCCTGTCCTTCATATTTTCCTTGGGTGGCACTGCTATGGCCAGGGATGAAAAAGCTAGAAAGTATTTCGGATGTAAATTGCATATTCTATCCAACTCTACAGTGGTGGCCTTGATAGATATTACTACCCAGTTAGAAGGCATGCAGGTATATTCAGTACAGGTTAAATATGCGGTGGATTTTATGTTTGCCAAAAGCGGTGGCGTTTGCGCAATAATTGGCGACTAGTGTGTTATGGGTATAGAGAACTTGGAAAAGAGCATAACACAACATATTTATTTTTATTTATTTTATTTATTAAACTTGTATTGCGCACAGCTACCCTCAATGGGTTTCCCGGCGCCAGGGATAGATGAAAGAAAGGAAACAGCAAAGCCCAATAGAACCAACAATGCAGAGGGATCAGTTAAACAGCAAAGTCTTCAGTTTTTTTCGGAAAGGGAGGAGATCAGTCTCAGCTTTCAGGGCCAGCGGAAGAGCATTCCACATCCTTGGACCGAGATAAGAGAACGAACGGCCGCCCATTTTGGCCAGTTTTATTCTAGGGACCAGGAAATTGCCATGTGGACTGGGGGTTGCGGCGGACCGGAATAACAGGCGTGGAGGCCGTATGTATTGGGCTATGGTAGATGTTTTTATTATTCGGTGGAACAAGGAAAACCGGAGTCAGTACAGAGGGTTGGGGTGAAGCTGTAGTCGCCTTTCTGGTATACACCGGCTGATGGATCGTCCGGAGGTCTTCACGTCTTCCGGGCGTTGGGATAACCTCGGAGGGAGATAGAGAAGCAGGGGTTAGTCCTTTCAGTATGGACTATACATGTACCGTTACCAACACCAGGGTCGTGCGGGACTAAAGAGGACCGTGAGGATGGGAACGGGAAGGGGGTAGACGGGAAGGGATCAAAGTAGGAGGGGAAAGGGTATAGACGAGGTGCTCCGGTGATGGGTCGGGGTGTAGGGACTATGATACAAGGTCTAAGTGCAGTGTCTCTAAGTTCTAATATATACAGTGCGTAAGGGTGCTCTATCAGTGCATGCAATATCTATACAATTTACAAGTAGATACAGCTATATACAAAGGGGACACGGAGACGGTAACAAGGTACTCACGTGCCCCGCCGTAACTCTCCCGAGAGTTACGGCCGCTCTCCAGCCACCTCCAGAGGACTCCACCACTCCTCGGTCCAGACGTCCTCCAACTCTCCGTCTTCTATCCTCTCACTCCTTCCACTCTCCGCCAAGGGTTCGCTGCGCGCTGTCTCCTGCCACGAGTCGGCTATCTGGAACGTTCTCCTCTCTTCGTCGTCGGCTCTTGTACGTCCAGGTCCTGGGCAGGGGGAGGGACTTCCGGTTTCCCGGTGGACTGCTTCCGGTTCAGGATTTACGGTTCCCCTGTAGGCTGTTTCCGGTTCGGGTTTTCCGGGTTCCGGGTGTTCGGGGTTCTCCGTTTCTGGGACGGGCTGGTGTCTGTTCCTCTGGTCTCGTACCTGCACAGGACACAAAGAAGAAGGACTCCCGGTCGTCAGAGACGCGGGAGGGTTAGAGGTCGTGGTACCCCCACACGGGCGTCGCCCGGTTGAGGTAGGTGGTATCCCCCTTCCACATGCCACTAGTGGACGATCGTAAAGTACGACCAGGCTTGTAGACTTGAACCAGGTTCTGCAGATATTTAGGGGCAGAACCCTGCCGGATTTTAAAAAGAAGGCATAAGGTTTTAAATTTTACGCGGTTCGGGACTTTAAGCCAGTGAAGATCGCGCAGAGCCTGAGCTGCGGAAGATCTCCGGGGTACATTACACAGTAAGCGAGCTGAGGAGTTTTGCACCACCTGAAGCTTATTCATTGTGGCCTTATCGGCCCGAGATAAAGCACATTCCCATAGTCAATACGGGAGATCACAAGAGCCTGGACGACAGTTCTCCGAGTAGAGCAAGGCAACATCCATAGGATCTTCTGCAACCATCTCAGGATGGAAAAACAGATTTCAGCGACCTTTGTTACCTGCTGTCTCATAGAGAGCCTGTCGTCGATGAGGAAACCGAGGTTGTGGGCTACGGGGGCTGGATTCGGCAGAGGACCCATATCGGAGGGCCAATGTCGAGGGCCCCACAGATCTTTATTCTTGCCCAAGATGACGACCTCGGTCTTGTCACCGTTGAGCTTGAGCAGATGGTCGTGCATCGAAGCAGCAACGTGTGACAGGCCAGATTTCAAGGCAGAGACCTCATGGCCCTCACTGCTAGAAAGAGAGAACACAATCTGCGTGTCATCAGCATACGAATAAATTGTCAGGCCGGCGTCCTCAACGATGGTAGCAAGGGGTCTGATATAGATATTAAACAGCAAAGGGCTGAGAATCGACCCCTGGGGGACGCCGTGTGCCGATGCGTAGACAGCAGATTCCGCTTCTGTCGAAAACACCTGAAAGGTACGTCCACCTAAAAAGGAGGCAATCCAGGCCAGCGCAGATCCAGCAACACCAAGGGAGTGGAGAGAGTCAAGAAGATTAGGATGAGACACGGTATCGAACGCTGCACTCAAATCAAAAAGGATGAGTGCAAAGGTCTCCCCGCGATCGATGCCGTGCCGAAGCCTCTCCGTCACCCCGAGGAGTGCGGATTCAGTGGAATAATGAGCGCGGAACCCGGATTGGGACGGATGGAGATATCCCACGTTTTCGACAAATGAATTAAGCTGGGTGTTCACGTGTCGTTCCAATATTTTGGAACATGCAGGCAGCAGGGATATGGGCCTAAAATTGGCTAAATTAGTGATGTCCGCACCGGTCTTTTTAACAAGGGAACGACCATGGCATGCTTCCACTCCTGTGCCACCATAGACTCTGTAAGAGATGTATTCAGAAGTCTCATTAGGACTCTTCGAGGTTCGAGATCCAACAGTTTTAGAATTTTCATAGGAACAGGGTCCCGAGGGGAGCCTGATCTTATACTGTTCAGGCACGATAGAAAGGTAGTGTCATCAAACAGTAACCAATCGTTGATGAACATTGAAGGGACGGGGGAGAAGACTACCAGGAGTGGTCACCGGTAAGGACTCAACAGATGGCGGAGGAGTAGTCAAAGATTCATAAATACGCTCCACTTTAGAGATAAAAAAATCTGCAATGGCATCACACTGTGGTTTATCCAGGGCCGGAGGAGAAGGTACTGTATCTGCTCCCGTTAGCCTCTTCACCACTGCGAAAAGAGTCCGCGGATAATATCAAAGGCATGGAAAGCAGAAATTGGAGTTGGTCTTTATTGGGTGATTCGGGTTGGATCTTAGAGGAAATAGTTTATTTCCCAGCAATATTTAAATTCTGCTGTATTCTCATCCAATGTCTCCCGCTTTGTTGTTCCTATTGTGCCACTGCTTTAATACCCAAACAGAAAATATCTGGCCCTGTTACGAATGCCGCTATGATGTTACAGAATGATATTGATGATCTTGTGAATATAGATGAGGGGATATTCGAAGAGACATCCCTACTCGCTGCTTCACTATCAGATGACAATTGTAGACCAGCCGGGACGCCGAGGGACCAGAATCATGTTCATAATGGAGGACACTGCAATACCAAATCGGTCATACCCAGTGCCTCCTCCCCGAGCCCCGTATGCTGCTCTACATCCCTGTAGCATTGAACTTTTTTCGCTACTCAAAAGTGTCCGTAAGTACGTGTCTGTAAGTACGTCCACACTCTTCTTTTATTAACCGCACACCTTAGCTCGTGTGTAGGAATAACACTGTTTTTTCATGTGGCTATTACCTCTTTTTGCCACTCACTTTTCACCACTGGTCCTGAAGAAAGCCCCGTTAAACATCTAGAGAGGGCTGAAACATGTAGACCGCCACACATAAGCTAACTCATAGGAAAATTACTCCTCTAATAGTTGCATCAGACATACTTTTACCAATACCCTGGGCCGCCAATAGTAAAAAAGATAGGCAAGGACTCCCAGAGGTATTTTTTATCCATCACTTTCACCCACATCACACTGTTGCACTAACACCCGCTCTGCTGTAGTCAGGCATCGAAGTACAACCAGGTGGCATTCGGCCGCCTGGTTGGGACCCCGATGATGAAGAATGACACCAACCAGGTTGGTGAGTGAGGGGTCTTTTAATAACACCTAATGGGTCTAATATCCAGGCCACAAAAACAGTGACTAAGAGAATCGCATAAACATAGTGGGCCAGTCCACATTGTTTTCAACAAATTGTAAACAGTGTCCCTATCAGCCCCTTGGTCATATGTCTACTTATGATACTGTATCAAACAATGATGGTGCCACCGTTACCCCCTCAATATAGGCCAGTCATAACTATCTGCCATATAGACAATGTCTTTAGCTCATGCTCAAAGGAGGGTTTGTTAGATTATGATCGCTGATGTTTTTTAAATGCCATGTATAAGTTAACATTCGCTATGCCATGTTCCTTCATGCCGCCATTTTGTTCACCATTTGAAACTAATCCTGTTTAATTCTGAGAAATGATCCGTGCTAAGTTTCCTTTCTGCAACAAAGAACTGTTAGTGTCAGCGCATACTTTCCCTCTCGGTCGAGGCCCTCTCCCACTGTCTGGCAGTTTGATTGCAGCGCAGGGTGGAACGGCCTAAAAAATGTTCTGAGTTGTGCAAGATACGAGATTAGAAGTTTTTTTTCTCTCTATGCTGTTCATCCACATCTGTTGGAAAATTCCACTGTGGGCGTGTCATTAGTTGACCATGCAATGCATATAATGTATCTTAGTGCTTACAGTTTTTCAGTTCCCTCTGTAACACTCTCTCGAGACTCTGCAGACGGGACCCGTTCTGAGTGAATATAATAAAAGATTATTGGTGTATATTCTCCACAGTTTCTCTGACTCTTCATTTGGCATGGAAGGCTGAGAGGGGGTCAGTGGTGACCCGGGTGGCCCTAATCGGGTCACTTTCTTCACTCGCTCCAGGCATCATATCTGTCAAGATTTTAGATTACTGTGTGCAACATTTTCATAATTTCAGTGTAATTATGAGTGACATTTCAATGACTATGAGTGATATTTCTTGCAAGCAAAATCAAGCAACAAAGATGAGGGAAACATATAAATACCAGAAATTACACCCATTTGAGCAACGAGAAACTAAGAAGATCTTGAAACTGATTCAAAGCAACTGATCTTTGCAGCATGCATTTTAACCATCTGCCCTACTTTATGGTGAGTCAAAACTGATACTAGACAAGTAGCTCTCCAGCAGGAGCATTTATACCCATAAATTATGTCTAAGCACAACCCCGCTCCCGTTGGCGGTTCCTCCACTAAAGCAGAGGAGCGTCGCCCGACTGCTATTTCAGCACTGCAAAAAAGAAAAAGAAATCATAATAACAGGACGTTATTATCATTTTATTTTTTTATGCAGGCGTCAGGGCGGGCTGCGCTCTGACGCTAGAGCAGGGGAGGAGTGGTTTGCACTCCTCTAAGCGCACATGACAGTGGTCTTTTGAACTTAGCATGTTCTCGACTGGGTTGTGTTGCACAGTCCTGTGAAGAACATGCCAGGGTCCCAGACATTGCCTGAGCATCCAAACAGGATGCTGAGACCAATCACGACGCTGCTCCTGCAGCGTTGTTATTGGCTAGGAGAGTCCAGAAGCCTGGGTGCTCCCGGTGCTTCCAGCAGACCTTCCTTCCTGAACGGATGAGAGGCGTGCGGCGACGGGAGAGGCCGTGCAGCGGAGAGGATACGTTTATTATTTTTTTTTTGTTTTTAATCCGCCCCCTGCCTCATCTAAGGCAGCCACCACTGCCCCCTCCCACAGCTCAACCACAGGTGTGGCTGAACCACAAGTAACAAAAGGATCTCTGTGGCAAAATTAATAACCCACTGAGCTGTCTACATAAAATACAGTTCAGTGATGTCTAGCTACACGTTCTTTGGTGCAGGCAGGTTAAGCCTCAGCACTATTACATAGTAAGACAACTCAAAACTGCCACTCACCGCCGGCACCGAGGGCACTGAGTTAGGGTGACCAGGCGTCCCCGTTTTGCCAGGACGGTCCCAGTTTTTAACCAGCTGTCCCAGCAAATTTCAAGAAATGTAGCTCATGTCCCGGTTTTTAAAGAGGGTCGACTGAAAACAGTGGGAGGTGTTTTTTATGTTTTACAACGCAGGGATAGTTAGCAGTTGTTTCAAGAAAGCAATGTAATTAACAGGCATGCTACTGGGTTTAAAAATGGCATTTTATGTATGTTCTTACTGCCTGTTTTGCATCGCTTGAAGTAAAATTGTAGTCCTTCTTCTATTTTTGTGAAATGTCCCTGTTTTTTGGCTTTAAAATTCTGGTCACCCTACACTGAGCGTTTTACAAAACGAGTCAACCCTAATAAAACTGTACTGGAAGCAGTAAGGCTGGGTCGGCACGCCGCTACCTGCAGCCCAGTCCCGCAGCCAGTGGCCCAGATGAGCTGCTTCGGTAATGAGTTATTACACTAACTCATGCACTTGACCGGCGCCGCCGCGGGCATTGACTGGGGACATGAGGCTGAGGCACTCCCATAGCCGGGCGGCAGGGGGAGCCAGGGCGTGACGTATCATTTCAAAAACGTTGTACGAAGCTCGTGAACACATACTGACCAGACGACATAGGGCCGCTTGCCTCTGAGTCCTCCTGGCCTCGACGACTCCTTTGGCAAACGCGCCGCCCAAGGCATTCAGGCTCAGCAGCAGCTACGCTCCACATGGGGGTGGGTCCGGCGGCCGCGCCAGTGATCTTGAATTTAAATTACCGCGCGGCAGTATGAGTAGTGCCATTGCCTCTGCAGTCCCACAACTTACCTTCAAAACTGCAGCCTGCAGCCACCCGCTCACTGCACCGCAGGCAGCACCAGAACGTGACATACACGGTCCTGAGCCTATCACAGCGTCACTCACAGCCGGAGTCTGGTCGGCTGATGTCTCGGTAGTAGTAATTCGGCACCGCCTCTCCTGACATCGCAGAGTCAGGCGCGCTGCAGTAATCCTGACCTTCCTATATCGATACATTGTAGCGCGGTAGCTCGACTAGCCCCCAAGCCTGCATGGAG
Organism: Lissotriton helveticus; assembly: GCF_964261635.1. Taxonomy (NCBI): domain Eukaryota; kingdom Metazoa; phylum Chordata; class Amphibia; order Caudata; family Salamandridae; genus Lissotriton; species Lissotriton helveticus. The sequence goes on along the minus strand of NC_136073.1, from coordinate 10,469,600 downwards.
CAGTGCCCTCGCCACACCGGTTTCATAGTTTCAGTCAGCATAGCAGCGCTAGGGCTTCACAGCGAGGCAGGCGCTATGCCTATTATGCGTGCCTTTGCATTTCAGTACGCTGAAATGCGTTCCTCTAACGCCTGATGCGTGGTTCTTGGGAGGGTGCAGTAAACGCAGCTTCCCTCTTCTTAAGTTTGTGCACCCCTTGTGAACCAGAAGCACACGCTGCACACAGACACACTGACTGAGGACTTGTCAGGAGTCGGTGGGGCCGGGGCAGGGTCAGTGTCATACGTTGAGACTGCGTGCAAGCGGGGGTGGCTCCCAGCCTGCACAGTACATGTCTAGTGTGACACTAAGGCTGTAATGACCACAGTACCTTTTAAAGACCCCGCCGCAGCTACGCAGGTCGCTTAGAATCAACATACCCTTATTAGCACTGCCTCGGTTTAAGTTCATGTTGAAATCGGGCCCCTGGGTTCCCGGGCCTTGTAATCAGGCTGTAAATCTGCCCCCCCCCCCCCCCCCGGCGCCGCTGCCAGTACCCCGCAGCCGTACATTCCTGTTTCCGTTTTTAAATACATACAGATGCGCAGAGATTGTTGCTGCCTGCATGCACATGTGGCTCACTAATGAGCCTGGACGGGCTGCAAGTACCCCTTTGAACGCTGGGTGGCGTTACAGGCCCGGTTCTGCTGGCTGGCCCGCTTCCAGGCCTCAGCAGTGCTGATGACGCAGGGATATAGCGCTGAGTGACGCTGGCACACTTCCCGGCCTCTGCCAGCAGCGGTGATGACGCAGGGATATAGCGCTGAGAGGCGCTGGCTTGGCGGTGCTGTATGCGCGTGAGTGCGGTTACCCTTCGGCCCCAGCTCTGCCGGAAGTCTTAGGTGGTAGAGTCTCAGGGTGACCAGGCCTCCCGGATTTGCCGGGACAGTCCCGGTGTTCCGGGCATATTTCAGGAAATGAAGCTCCTGTCCCGGTTTTTAGGGAGGGTCGGCTCAAAACGGTGGGGGGAATCTTTTTATGTTGATTTGCAAAGCAGGGATAGTTGGCTGCTGTTATATGAGAGCAGTGTAATGAACAGACATGCCACTGGCTTTAAACATGGCGTGTTATGTATGTTCTTCCTGCCTCGTCTGTAATTCTCTGCTCAGGAGGCGGCCATTCTGTGCGCTGGGTAGAATGGACATTGTAGTCCCTTTTCTATGTCTGGGAAAAGTCCCGGTTTTTGGCTTTAAAACGCTGGTCACCCTCAGGTGGAGTCCCCTAGCTGGGGCCCTTCCTGCTCAGACCAGCATCACATCCGGTGCCAGGAGGTGGGGCCCGTGTCCTGTGCCCCACACACCCAGGAGGCGAAGTCCACGTGCAGTGAAACGCCCAGGCCTGGGAGGTGACATCCCAACAGTGAACACACACCAGGCCTCAGCCTCCACCTCTGCACACGGCTGTGCATGCAAGGACGGTGGCCTGCGGGGGACACCCTGCAGTGAAACGCCCAGGCCTGGGAGGTGACATCCCAACAGTGCCTCTGAACACACACCAGGCCTCAGCCTCCACCTCTGCACACGGCTGTGCATGCAAGGACGGTGGCCTGCGAGGGACACCCTGCAGTGAAACGCCCAGGCCTAGGAGGTGACATCCCAACAGTGCCTCTGCCTCTGAACACACACCAGGCCTCAGCCTGTCACCTCTGCACACGGCTGTGCACGCAAGGACGGGGCCTACGAGGAACAGTCGCTGGGCCACGTGCTGCCTTAAAAACATGCTTCCATTTTAGGGAGCCAAGGAAAGGGGGCGCGGGCAGTGACACGTCCCCGGAAGGGAGCTCGGAACTCACTGGGGGTTTGACTGAAACCACTGCTATACGCACTATGAGTAGCCACAGGGAGGGGGCGCCCCTCTCATGATGCGCATCCAGACGGACTGCACACCCTTTACACATCAGAGAGGCCTCTCAGCTGCTTCAAGGGTTTAGCACACAGCTTTGGGGCGTCTGCAGCCGCAAAACCTCTCCTTTTATAAAAGACTCCGTTTCCTGTGGCCCCTCAGCGCCCCCTTCAGAAAGAACCCTTTGTGGCGCCCGATCATCATTCACAAAGCTGGAATACAGATTACCAAACTTAAACCTGCAGAATACCTATCGTTTGAATACCTGGGTGTCGAACTCACTGCCAAGGGCACCTCACCCATCAAATTCCACACCATCTACCATCCTCCTGGAGAGCGTACCTTTTCCCCCGAAGAACTAACAGACCTAATAACACGGTTCTCCATGACAGACTCAAAAGACGTGTTTCTGGGTGACCTCAATATCCACTGGAACGACCCAGAAGACTCCACTGTCCAGATCCTATCCAACCTACTTGAAATATACAACCGTAAACAACTCTGCAATAAACCAACTCACATCAAATGTGCAACACTGGATGCCATCATTACCAACAACGAACTGGTCTCTCTGAAAGCGATTTCTCCCATTGACTGGTCCGACCACCACCTCATTCTGTTCAAGATTGATGCACTTGTCAACTACCAATGTATTTGTGATGACAAACAAAAGCACTGGACCAGAAACATCAAAGGAGTCCCTATATCCAAACTTGAATCCAGGATTCATGTCCCTTTTACAACTCCAACCCTCCTCCTGGACGGCCGATGACCTCACTACACACTTTAACTCAAAAATGACAAAGGTTTTAGACCAAGTAGCTCCACTCAAACTCAAACAAATGAGGCGAACCAAATCTAAACTCAGGTTCAACGTGGATCTTAATAACGAAAGGCGTCAACTCAGACAAACCGAAAGGTCTTGGAGACTAAACCCCACAACCTTGCACCTAGCGCAACTTAGATCTGCTCGGCAGAGGCCGACCCTAATGATCTCAACAACCTCAGACCGATCTCCAACCTCTTGTTTCTTGCAAAAACTTTGGAGAAATGCGTTCTCCACCAACTCAACAAACACACTGATGAATTCAACCTCCTCAACACCTTTCAATCAGGACTCAGGAAAGGCTGTAGCACTGAAACAGCTATGCTCAACGTCTCTGACGATATTCAGAAGGCTTTAGAAGAAGGTGATGCCTGCCTACTCATCCTTATTGACCTATCTGCGGCATTCAACACAGTAAACCATCCAGCTCTTCTGGAGACCTTAACGAAGCGCTACGACATTAATGGCACAGTACTAAAATGGTTCACCGCCTTCTCAGTGTCGTAACGAACCTTGAGGGGGGCCCCCCTGCAGGGTACGTGAAGGGGCACCCTCCGGACTTAATCTAGAGCTCCCCAGCAAAAGTGCGGTGCTGACGGGGCCCAATGGAGGGTGAGCCCCCCCCCGCACCGCGGGGGCTGCAGGGGCCTGTGTTCCGCCCCTGCTCCTTCCTTCAACACCGCTCGCAACAAATTAAAATCAACTCCTGTCTCTCGAACCCAACAAAAGTCACACTTAGGGTCCCGCAAGGCTCGATCCTCTCCCCGTCCCTCTTCAATCTCTTCATGGAGCCCCTCACAATCATCTTGAAACAAGCTGAAGTGAATTACCACCTTTACGCGGATGACACCCAAATCTATTTCAAAATCAAGTCTCCCAGCGATATCCGACTCCTCAATGTCACTCTAACCGAGATCCAAACTTGGTTCAACGCTAACCACTTAAAGCTCAACCCAGATAAAATGGAACTAATCCTATTCTCTCCAAAAAGCAACCACCGACCAATCCAAGACTGGCTCAAGAATCTGGTTGCCCTAAACTGCCCCCTCGTCCTATCTGACTCAGTTAAGTCGCTAGGCATTACCCTTGACAAAAAGTTAGCAATGGAGGCCCACATCAAAAACTCTGCAAAAGGTGCTTGTTTCTCACTAAAACACCTCAAAAAATTAAAACCTTTTCTTCCCCATGATGACCTCAAGACAATAGGTCAATCCCTAGTTCTCTCTAAAATCAACTACGGGAACGTGTGGTTCTGTAATTCTCAAACCTGACTGCATTTTAGTTTTGCCCTCACGTAGGCCTGTAAAGTAGGCCCAAAACAAGTGGCTTTGCCTTCTGAGTTCGTGCATATATTAATTTGGGTTTCTCTGACTCTGAATGAACTGCAGAGAAAGAGTAACCCTTTTCACCTGAAACTGACCTTTTGCAAAACCTGTTTCACTAGCTGATCGTTGTCTGAGTTTTTCAATCACTGTTCAGGACCTCGTTAACCTTTAAATTCCTTGCACATATCTTATCTTAAATAATATCTAAATGGTTTCTTTTCTTAAGACTTTCTTTCCTGAAACATGGGTTTTTGCCATGTGTCGTGACTGCCATCTGGTGTTACCTTTTATGTAGGCCTTAGAAGTTAGTCTGTGAGCAAAGCAGTCTGACCTATTGTGAATCATACACATTAACCAAGGATTTCTTCGTGCACTGGAGTTAATTTCAGAAGCTGGCCTTTAACCTGGAATTGACCCTGCCAAGCCAATTTCCCTGCAAGATCGTTATTTGCTTTTCCAATCACTATTCAAGACATTTGTTAACTTGTAAGTTTCTTTACGTCTCTGTTATCCTGCACATTATCTGAAACTACTTTTCTTGACTATTTCTTCATTTCATGGGTTACGCTTTCAATTAAGGGTTTGTGCGGGCCTTCCAGATTATTATTTAGATATGCCTAAATATTAACTTGTGGGTTGGGACACTGTAAAATGAGCTTTACTGTATGATGCTGTGTGATGTCATGTATTTTCTATTGGTTGAATTTTGGTGCAGGGGTGTGCATTTTAAATGTACCTTTTTGTGTATAAATAGGGATGTCTCGCCTTAGTAAAATTGAGCAGTTTCTTGAGTTGTACACCGTGTTGTGTTGCTGGGATTTCTGCTACTAGCTGCAGCTAATAAATTTGATCTCTGAAGCCACCTAGAAGTATTCCGTGTCTCTGTATACCAAGGCAAGGGAACCTAGAGGACTTTTGGGCGTGTCCCTGACGCCGCTGGGTACTTGAAAACCCGGTTCTTCAGTTGGCACCCAACGTGTGGCGACTTCAGTGGTACCGGTCCAAGCCCGAAGATTGCGAGGAGCCACGTGAGGAAATTCTGGAGGAGGGCCCCCACTTCATTGACCCCTGCATGTCGACGTGGACCAAAGGACTTTTCTGCGAGGCTTCCCGCTTTCCAACGGCTGCGAAGGACTGCTGCCCTGACTGTCGCCTTGTCTTGGACCCTCCGATTGATGTTTGTAAAGCGAGACGATAGACTGTCTTCTGGTGGCGCGACAGATATTTAGTTAAGTATAAGTTGGTCGCTCCCACGACTTTGTCTGGTTCCTTGGTTGGTTTTTATTTGGTTGCTGCAGTACCCAAAGCCGAAGGGCTTGTATATTTACGAGTGTATCATTTTTTGATTCCCTTTGAAGTTTGAAACCAGACTAGTGAGCAAGATGCCTGGTCTTGGTAAATTTGGTAATTGGTTTGTTTGTGGTAATAACAGGGATTCCCGATTGGAGGATTCATGTCCGATACCTCCGGTTGGAACTCCGACTTATGAACTGTACTCAAAACACGGAGTGGGCCCTATTACTTATAATGAAGTATGGGTCCGCTACACTAAAAAGGATGGTGCTTTGCAATGGCCCCCACATGGTAGTTTTGAAACAGAGATTTTAGACAATCTAGAAGTTAAGCTATTTAAGAAGAAAGCCCGGCCGGCAATGTTTGACTCTTTCCGCCTTTGGCGTAAGGAAGCCAAACAGAGAGAAATTAAGCAAGCAAAGAGAGATAGGAAAGATAAAAATATGTCAGTACTACAAGCTGCTTGGCAGTTTAAGGAAGATGGAGAAGAGCGTGCGAGTGAAGTCTTAGATAGACAGCGTTGCATGGCCATAGATAAATGTTATCCGGCCTTGCCGTCTTCTCCTCCGAAAGTGATGGAAGACCCTGAAAAAGATTCTTTGATCTCTCATTTACTGAGATTGCCTCCTCCTTATGTGCAGGGTGCTACTGCGCCTCTATTACCCCCGGTTGTTCCACCCTTTGTTGTTCAACCTCCTGCTGTTGTTCAGCCACCCGGTGTTCCACAGATGGTTTTGCCTTCTCCTGCGCAACCCATTCTAGGGTCGCCAGCCTTGCTATCAGCTTTGCCTCAAACTCCTTTGCCTTCTGCTTCTGCATCTTCGATTTCTACTGTTCTTGTCCCTACACCTTCCTTGCCTCAGAATACTTATTCTCCTGTTCTTAAGTCTACTTCTTCTCCTTCCGTTCGAAAACGAATGACAGAAACTGTTTCTAATTTATTGTCACCATTGTTTGGGTCACTGAATATGACCCCTGTTTCGGAACGTAAGCAGAGTCGTAGTCAGCTTCCTAGTTCTGAAGAACGGACAGTGTTGGATTTGTTGGCTCGTAGGTGGATTTGAAATGCTCCGAGGTATAATTTGCCAGCAGTTATGGATGTTTTCTTTCAGTGGGAGCCGCCTAAGCAAAGGTATGTTTTTGATGTAATGTGTACTTTTCTGCGTCAGGAATGGGAAGATAATGAGTTGGGTCCGATTCCGCAGGATGTGCTCGATGTTCAGTCAGATTTTGCCAAAGGGATGATAGTGGAATCGGATGTTACAGATGCCATAGAGACAATACTTGCTTTCAGATCTAGACTTCCGCCTCAGACATTGTATGAACCTGATTCCTCTGTTAGGAGGAAAGTGAAACAGTACCCTATGAGAGAAGTTCCACCGGTATGGAAAGAAGCAGTTCAGGCTAATGTAAATTTGGGTATTCAGGCCGCTCCGGCTCATTTTCAGCGAGTATGGGTACATGTCCCTTGGAAGAGAGCAGAGGTCTTGGCTCTTAAGCAGACCTTACCTGACCCTCGTAAGAATCCTGCTGGTTATTACAAGGAGTTGTCCCAGACAGTTGAAGCGTGTATTATGAATTTAGCTGACATAGATATGTTGATGGGTGATGTAGTCCCTCAACCCTTGTGGGCGAAGATTCGTCATGAGAATCATGCTGCTGAATTAGGTGATACCTGGGCGAATATTGTTGCTGCAGATGGTAGACAGGAGGGAGGTGCTAAACCTGAACCTCTAGTTTCAGAATTACCAGGTAGAATTATTAATCTGATGAAAACGATGATGCCCGCTTTACGAGTGAATTGGGATAAGTTAGCAGCATGTAAGCAGAAGAAAGACGAGAGTGTATCTGATTTCTTCACTAGGTTTGAAGAGACGTTTATTGATCATAGTGGTCAGGATATGAGTACGGAGGGTGGTCAAAGGTTGTTTGTGGATAAATTTGTCTTTAATTTGCTTCCCGAACTTTCTAATAAGTTAAAGGACTCTGAGAGTTCATGGGCTGTCTCTTCGTCGGCCCAGATATTGGCTACTGCACAATATTATGAGAATAGGGATAAAGATGAGAAGGATAAAGTGGAGAAGAAAACTAAAGAGTTAAAAACGAAAGTTCTTTTGCAGCAAGCTTATCCGCCTCGTCAGAATCAGCCTCAGTTTCAGCAACCTCCACAATTTCAGAGATTGTTACAGAAGCCTGAGCCTTATGTTCAGCGATTCTTTCCTGGCCCTAATCAGTGTGCTTATTGCAGAGAGGAAGGTCATTACAAGAATAGTTGCCCGGCTTTGTTACAGCGTGCGAATGGTGTATCTGGTCAGAGAGGTTGTGGTAATTTTCAGCAAGCTCCTAGGGGTAGGGGACGTGGTGTGTTTCCCCAGAATGAGCGTTCCTCTTCCCTACAGAATTCTGCAAATTATTTTGACAGACAGAATGTTCCGAGTGGTCAGTCTGCCCAGTATTATGTTGAGGATTACTATGTCGAAGGTGAGAAATCTGGTTATAATATTAACTAGGACAGCCAAGGACAAAGTGAGGGAGTAGTGTCAGTTCCAGTAGACCAGAGTGGACCTTATGTATAAGTGGTTACATCAGGTGTGGTAGAACCTTTTCTTTTGGATACTGGTGCGATGAAGAGTTCTATTATGCACTCTAAACTTCCTGGCGTACCTTTGTCTGGCTTGACCAATGTTTCAGTAGGATTTTCAGGCGCCCCAGTTCGTAATCCGGTTTCTAGTCCTTTGTCCCTTTCGATTGTCCCTTGTGAATTGGAAGCTCCACTTATTTTAACGACTGGTTGTGGTGAGAATCTGTTGGGTTTGGACTTGCTGAAAAGATTGTATGCGACATTACATTGTTCTCCTTCAGGAGTACAACTTACCCTCGGTAAGAAAGTGATTTCTCCAATGTATTTGTCTAAGGATTGTTTGCCACTGGAATTGCGTTAGCTTCCTGATACACTTTGGGCTACAGGTCCAAATGATGTTGGTCTTTTGCAGATTCCACCTTATGTTGTCACGCTTAAGTCAAATGCTAGGCTACCTCGTATTCCCCAATACAAGATCTCGAGTGATGGTGAGAGAGCTCTTTTAGTGATTGTTTATGATCTGGTTGAGAAGGGTGTAGTTGAGGAAACGAGAGATAATGTTTGTAACAGTCCTGTCTTGCCTATCCTTAAACGTACTGATGCTTCTCAGCCACCTGTGTACCGGTTTGTGATCGACCTTCGAGAGGTAAATAAGATAGTCGTGCCACAGTTTCCTGTGGTACCTGATATCACTGCTTTGTTGACTTTGATTCCTGCTTCGGCAGCTTGGTTTTCTGTCATCGATTTGAAGAATGCTTTCTTCAGTATTCCTATTGCTGAGGAGAGTAGAGATATTTTTGGCTTCTCATTAGGAGGCCGAAGCTTCCGGTTTAAGGGAGCTCCCCAAGGTTATTGTGCAAGTCCCTCCATCTATAGTCAGGCGTTGAAAACTCAGCTTGACGGTTTTGTGTTACCTGTTTGTGCTACTCTTATTCAGTACGTCGACGATTTGTTGGTTACTGCTGATGATGAAAAGATTTGTAAAGAGGCTACTCTTTCTTTGTTGCGGTATTTTGTCTGACCTTCATCATAAAGTGTCACCTTCAAAGTTGCAATATTGTCGCCAAGAAGTGACCTACTTAGGTCATCTCTTGTCGAAGGTGGGAAGGAGATTGACCCCAGAACGAATTCAAGCAATTGTGCAAATGAATGTACCATCCACACAGAGAGAAGTGCGTGCCTTTTTAGGTATTACATCGTATTGTAGACAGTGGATCCCCAATTTTTCACTGTTGGCGAAACCTCTGTTAGCATTGACTCTGAAAGATACTCCGCATCCTCTTCCTTGGTCTGACGAATGTCAGAAAAGTTTTTCTGAACTACGCGATGCATTGTGTTCGGCTCCTGTGTTGGGTACTCCAGACTATAGTAAGCCTTTCACGTTGTACGTGCACGAGAGAGAAGGTTGTGCTTTGTCAATGTTGGCACAACCATTTGGGGACAAGCAGCGTCCATGTGCGTATTTCTCCTCTACGTTAGACCCAGTTGCTAAGGCGTTGCCAAGTTGTTTTGAGAGCTACAGCTGCAGCGGCTGATTCTATCCGACAGTCTGCTGGTTTGGTATTGGGCAACACGTTGATTGTGATGGTCCCACATGCAGTGGATACCTTATTAAACAGGACTAAGACACAGCACCTTACTAGTGCACGTCTGTCAGGTTACGAGTTGACATTGTTGGCTAGTCATGTGCACATTAAAAGATGTAATGTGCTGAATCCAGCTACGTCTACAGAGACGGATCCTCAAGAACAGCATGATTGTTTTCTTTGTACAGAGGAAGAAACGAAAGCTAGAGTTGACCTCAGGGATACTCCCCTTGCGAATGTTGATGGTACCCTATGGGTAGATGGTTCGTGTTTTAAGCTTCCGAATGGTGAAACGACTGCAGCGTATGCTATTACAACTTTACATACAGTTGTTGAGACAGCACGCATACCACAGAATTCTGCGCAAGCAGCAGAATTGATTGCATTGACTAGAGCGTGTGTGTTGTCAGAAGGAAAGCGAGTGAATGTTTACACCGACAGTCAGTACGCGTTTGGAGTTGCCCATAGTTTTGGGCGTGTGTGGAGAGAGCGTGGATTCCTTACTTCGCACGGAACCAAAATACAGCATGGGCAGTTGGTGAATGAACTTTGGAATCTCTCACTCTCCCAAAGCAGATTGCAATTGTGAAGTGTAGTGCGTATAAGAAAGTTGTGGACGATGTTGGTCGAGGGAATGCGTTTGCGGATGAAGTTGCGAAGGAAACGGCGGAAGACATGATGAGCCGTATGTATGTTGCAGGCCCAGCTAATTGGGTTATGGCTGGTGGAATGTGTGAAGACACAATAGAAAGTGTGAAAATGATTCAGGCTGAAGCGACTGAGAAAGAAGTGAGTGTTTGGAGAGAAACTACGGGTATGTTGGATTCGACAGGTTGTTGGGTTGAGTTGTCAGAACACCAGCGATGGCTGTTGCCAGATGCGTATGTGCTCCCAGTGGTTACAATGGCTCATGGAATGGCTCCCATAAGTTCAAAGGGAATATGCAAGTTGTTGGCTCCAGTTTGGCAGAATGCTGGAATTCCGAAATGTGCAGAGAATGTGGTGAGACATTGTATGATTTGTTTGAAGTATAATCCTGGCAAGGGAACTCCAACTCCAGCTGGTCATTTTGCTCCTCCGACGTATCCGTTTGAGGTGATACAGATAGATTATATACATATGGAGAGATGCAACAATTTGAAGTATGTCCTTGTGGTTGTTTGTGCCTTTTCCAGGTGGATAGAGGCCTACCCCCTAAAGGATAATACTGCCTTGTCTACAGCCAAGGTTTTGCTGAGAGAGTACTTCCCTAGGTATGGTTTGCCGAGAATTGTATGGTGTGACAATGGGAGTGAATTTGTGGGTCAAATCATGATGAAAGTGTGTGCTGGATTGGGAATAAATCAGAAGTTCCATGCAGCGAATCACCCCCAGTCTGCTGGACTTGTTGAATGTTACAATGGTACCTTGAAGCTGAAATTAGCTAAGGTACAAGCGAGCACTGGTCTTACATGGCCGGATTCCTTGCCGTTGGCTCTTTTGTCAACAAGGACGACTGTGCATTCTCGAGTGGGACTTAGTCCATATGAAATCGTGTTTGGTCGTCCTGCGAATGTTTGGGGTGTGCCTCGTCCTAAAGAATACAGCAGTATTGAGTACCCTATGTTGGTGGATTACTTACATGACTTGACTGCTAAATTATGTGTTCTCCACCAACAGGTCTATGACAGTTTGCCGACAGCTGCTACAGATCCAGGACATTCAATCCAACCTGGTCAATACGTCCTCATCAAGAACTTCCAGCGTACCAAGAATTTGGAACCGAGATGGACTGGTCCCTACTTAGTTCTTCTGGTCACTAGAACTGCTGTTAGAGTAGCTGGCAAGAAAAACTGGGTGCATGCCACCCATACGAAAAAAGTCCCCTTGCCTTTACCGTATGATCAGTGGGTGAGGGATGGTATAGCTGATACAGATTGCGAGCAAGTCCCCGCATTCGTGCCTTTTAGTGATGCTCATTTGACATGGACACGGTCAGAACGCGAGGATGACAATGTGCTGCAAGAAGCTGTTCCTCCACGTTTGAGATTGGACACTACCGAACCTGAACTTTTGTTTACGGACCAAACAGTGCCGACTAAATCACGTTACAACCTCCGATCTCGGAATAAATAAAGAGACTTTGAACATTATTTTTTTTCCCACACTGAGACCAAAAAGAGACAATTTCTTCAAGTATTTTGCATTTGACTTTTGTTTTCTTTTTCTCTTGCTTTTTCTGAAATTGTATTATGGTTTTCTGTTAAATTTTTGATTGGTTACCATTTGCCAGTTGGAGGGTCACGTAGGAGTACCAACGGTTCAGTTTGTGACCTGAGTAGTGGCAGTAGGTCTGCAGGACTTGCAGTGTCCCTATGACCTGCTAACAATCACAGCTGAAGTACTCTGTCAAGATTGCGTGAGCGACATTAGAAAATGGAGATTGTATTGAGGAATGACGATAAAAAGCAAGAGATGAAAAACCGATATTATAGAATGTTGTTCTCTAAGTGTGGTATAGCTTTATCTATTTTAATACTTTTATGTATTCTATTAGCTATTATATTCTGGTTTGTTTCTTCTACACAATTGACGTCAGCACCAACTTCTCAACCTACTCTTTCTTTTTCTACTGTTTCTCCACATGAGTTTCATACGTTACCTGAACATGAACAGACACGAAGATCAGAATTTGTGAACAATTCGTTTATACAGATGTTGCATCAGCATCAGCTAGTCATAAATACCACGAATTGTTGGGTGTGTGGTCTTATGCCACATACTACAGATAAGGGAATGCCATATTTGGTTTTGCCTTTTTCGCCTAACCGGTCAGTTTGGGCACTCCAATCAATGTTTATCTATGCGAATGAAGCCTCTCCTGTACGATCCGTCAAAGACAATGCAAGTAATAATGCCTTGATACAGGGAATAGTTGATATGATTAGAGATATCGATGCGTATAACGCTATCCCTAGAGATGAGGTACGAGCATATGTCGGTTGGAATAAGACGCCATATAGTGCTAGCTTGACGGAGAAAGAAAGGCAGCGAAGGTCTCCTCCTATTTGGATTGTACCCCACCGAGGTCATCTTTGTCTGCAAGGTAATGGTCAGAATCCGAGGGCTCAGCTTGGTAAGAGTGTGTGTGTTCACACATACGTTTATACGTCCCAGAAATCTCCTCCGTTCGTGCCAGCTAAAGGCACGTATTTTGTTTGTCACAATAGAGCATACACATGGTTGCCATCTGATTTTTCTGGCACATGTTATGTGGCATTTTTGCTTCCCCCTACATACACTGCTGTTTTCGATTATCATAAGACAAGATATGGTAGAGGTGTAATCGATGTGAAAGATACTGTCGCACAAGAAGCTGGAGACTTCTTTAAGGGTTTCCTACCCTTTTGGGGCCCTATGGCTAATAGTAGGAATATTCGTCAGCTTACGAGAGTGGTTGAGGCCACTATAAATGATACTGCAGGTGCCCTTAGCAATATTACAGCTGAGCTTCAAGCGGATCGCCTTATGACATTACAGAACCGTTTTGTTTTAGATATTATACTTGCAGATAGAGGTGGGGTATGCAAATTGATTAGATCTAGTTGCTGCGTTTTCATACCAGATAATTCCCCGACAGTGTACCAAGCCATCTCTAGACTACATAAGATCTCTGAGTCTATTCATGTGGACGAAGGAGACTGGTCGTTGATGGGATGGTTATGGGAGTCGTTGTCCAAATGGGGATGGAAGATTCTGACGTTCCTTGGTATGGCGTTAGCTATCCTTTTCTCGTGTTGTTTATGCATCCAGTGTGGTCCCGCCATTTGTAGTCTTTGTGCTATGATCTGTGTGAGAAGACTAGCCCCGAGAGAAGAGAAGGATAATAAGATGATGTTACAGCAACACCTTGATGACCTGATGAGAATAGATATAGACCTAGATTCAGATTGACATGAGTTTAGGTTATTGCCTACGTAATGGCAAAAGGAGGGTCTGTGGTTCTGTAATTCTCAAACCTGACTGCATTTTAGTTTTGCCCTCACGTAGGCCTGTAAAGTAGGCCCAAAACAAGTGGCTTTGCCTTCTGAGTTCGTGCATATATTAATTTGGGTTTCTCTGACTCTGAATGAACTGCAGAGAGAGAGTAACCCTTTTCACCTGAAACTGACCTTTTGCAAAACCTGTTTCACTAGCTGATCGTTGTCTGAGTTTTTCAATCACTGTTCAGGACCTCGTTAACCTTTAAATTCCTTGCACATATCTTATCTTAAATAATATCTAAATGGTTTCTTTTCTTAAGACTTTCTTTCCTGAAACATGGGTTTTTGCCATGTGTCGTGACTGCCATCTGGTGTTACCTTTTATGTAGGCCTTAGAAGTTAGTCTGTGAGCAAAGCAGTCTGACCTATTGTGAATCATACACATTAACCAAGGATTTCTTCGTGCACTGGAGTTAATTTCAGAAGCTGGCCTTTAACCTGGAATTGACCCTGCCAAGCCAATTTCCCTGCAAGATCGTTATTTGCTTTTCCAATCACTATTCAAGACATTTGTTAACTTGTAAGTTTCTTTACGTCTCTGTTATCCTGCACATTATCTGAAACTACTTTTCTTGACTATTTCTTCATTTCATGGGTTACGCTTTCAATTAAGGGTTTGTGCGGGCCTTCCTGATTATTATTTAGATATGCCTAAATATTAACTTGTGGGTTGGGACACTGTAAAATGAGCTTTACTGTATGATGCTGTGTGATGTCATGTATTTTCTATTGGTTGAATTTTGGTGCAGGGGCGTGCATTTTAAATGTACCTTTTTGTGTATAAATAGGGATGTCTCGCCTTAGTAAAATTGAGCAGTTTCTTGAGTTGTACACCGTGTTGTGTTGCTGGGATTTCTGCTACTAGCTGCAGCTAATAAATTTGATCTCTGACGCCACCTAGAAGTATTCCGTGTCTCTGTATACCAAGGCAAGGGAACCTAGAGGACTTTTGGGCGTGTTCCTGACGCCGCTGGGTACTTGAAAACCCAGTTCTTCAAACGCCATCCTAACAGGGACTCCAAAAGCTCACCTAGCCCCACTAAGGGCAGTGCTGAACATGGCTGCTCGACTCATATCTGGAGTAAGAAGATTTGAACACATCACTCCAGCTCTCAACTCCCTCAACTGGCTTCCCATGGAACGGAGGTGTATTTACAAGCTGGCCTGCATCACACACAAAACCCTTCACTCTCCGGCCCCCAACTACCTGAACAACAAACTGGTAAGAGCAGGAAAATCCAGAACTCTGAGAAGCTCCAACTCACTCCTTCTTATCCCTCCGAAACTGAAAAAGAAAACCACCCAGTACTAATCGTTTTCTGGCAACGCCCCCAGGATGTGGAACGCTCTCCCTACAGTCCTCAGATGCAACCCCTCCTTCTCCTGTTTCAAAAAGGATCTGAAACTCCATCTCCTCAACAAATACTTTCCTGACGAACATCAACTAACCTAGACTTCAATATCCGAGTTGACTCGTCTCTCTCTTGACATTCAAGGATAGTTGGTGACCGGACTGTGTTAGCCACCTTCATTTGTTTTCTCTCCCTCCCCTGCACTGTTTACCTATTTTTCATGTTGTATTTTTTATCTCTGTTTTGCTTCCTTACTGCCTTCCTACTATGTAATGAAATTTCCTTCTGTTTTTACAGTGTATATGTAAAGCGCTCTGATATCCACGGGTCAAGCTAGCGCTATATAAAACTTTAAAAATAAAAATAAATAAAGAGGTCAGCGCTTAGAAGGAAGGCGCCATCAGGGCTACGTGAGGGCCATTGCACCCCCAAAGACCACATGGGGTGGGATCGGGTGCTCCCCCAGGCTGTCTTCCTGCTGGAAACCCACAGGGCCTGTAAATCCGAAGCCTCGGCCGCCTCTTGCAGCTCATTCACAAGAACTGAACTCCTCTGAAGGCACAGCTTGGACGGAGCCACCAGCGCACGCTCCCAGCAGAAGACTAAGTCCTTTCTTTCTTTCATTAACTTGAAAGCCTGCACTGTTGGAATTTCTATGTCCATCCTGCTCAGGAAATGTAAAGCAGGAGGCAAAGTGCTGCTTAATGGCAGCAACGCGTGAGAAGGTGAGGCATAACCCCTTCCCAAGGAAGGACCAGCGACCACATGTTATTCCCCAGAATGCTGACAAATATTGCATCCAATAAGGGTCATTTGCAATCAGGCCCTCAGAAGAGAATAAAAGGGCCCAGGCTTCTGTGAGAGCTGAGACCCCAGGTCTGTGGTTTGATGTCTACAGTGTGGGTTGACGCTCCTGTGAGAGCTCAGACCCCAGGTCTGTGGTTTGATGTCTCCACTGTGTGTTGAGGCTCCTGTGAGAGTTCAGACCCCAGGTCTGTGGTTTGATGTCTCCACTGTGTGTTGATGCTTCTGTGAGAGCTCAGACCCCAGGTCTGTGGTTTGATATCTCAACTGTGTGATGACACCTCTGTGAGAGCTGAGACCCCAGGTCTGTGGTTTGATGTCTCCACTGTGTGTTGATGCTCCTGTGAGAGCTCAGACCCCAGGTCTGTGGTTTGATGTCTCCACTGTGTGTTGAGGCTCCTGTGAGAGTTCAGACCCCAGGTCTGTGGTTTGATGTCTCCACTGTGTGTTGACGCTTCTGTGAGAGCTCAGACCCCAGGTCTGAGGGGATATCTCCACTGTGTGTTGACGCTCTTGTGAGAGCTCAGACCCCAGGTCTGTGGTTTGATATCTCAACTGTGTGATGACACCTCTGTGAGAGCTGAGACCCCAGGCCTGTGGTTTGATGTCTCCACTGTGTGTTGACGCTTCTGTGAGAGCTCAGACCCCAGGCCTGTGGTTTGATGTCTCCACTGTGTGTTGACACTTCTGTGAGAGCTCAGACCCCAGGTCTGTGGTTTGATGTCTCCACCGCGTGTTGACGCTCCAGTGAGAGCTCAGACCCCAGGCCTGTGGTTTGATGTCTCCACCGTGTGTTGATGCTCCTGTGAGAGCTCAGACCCGAGGTCTGGGGGAGATGTCTCCACTGTGTGTTGACGCTCCTGTGAGAGCTGGGACCCCAGGTCTGTGGTTTGATGTCTCCACCGTGTGTTGATGCTCCTGTGAGAGCTCAGACCCGAGGTCTGGGGGAGATGTCTCCACTGTGTGTTGACGCTCCTGTGAGAGCTGAGACCCCAGGTCTGTGGTTTGATGTCTCCACTGTTTGTTGATGCTCTTGTGAGAGCTCAGACCCCAGGTCTGTGGTTTGATGTCTCCACCGTGTGTTGACACTCCTGTGAGAGCTCAGACCCCAGGCCTGTGGTTTGATGTCTCCACCGTGTGTTGACGCTCCAGTGAGAGCTCAGACCCCAGGCCTGTGGTTTGATGTCTCCACTGTGTGTTGACGCTTCTGTGAGAGCTCAGACCCGAGGTCTGGGGGAGATGTCTCCACTGTGTGTTGATGCTCCTGTGAAAGCTCAGACCCGAGGTATGGGGGGGGAATATCTCCACTGTGTGTTGACGCTTCTGTGAGAGCTCAGGTCTGTGGTTTGATGTCTCCACCGCGTGTTGACGCTTCTGTGAGAGCTCAGACCCCAGGCCTGTGGTTTGATGTCTCCACTGTACGTTGACGCTCCAGTGAGAGCTCAGACCCCAGGCATGTGGGGGATGTCTCCACTGTTTGTTGATGCTCCTGTGAGAGCTCAGACCCTTGGTCAGGGGGTGGGGGGGATGTCTCCACTGTGTGTTGACGCTCCTGTGAGAGCTCAGACCCGAGGCCTGGGGGGGATGTCCCCACTGTGTGTTGATGCTCCTGTGAAAGCTCAGACCCGAGGTATGGGGGGGGAATATCTCCACTGTGTGTTAACGCTCCTGTGAGAGCTCAGAACCCAGGTCTGGGACGCGAATGTCTCCACTGTACGTTAATGTTCCTGTGAGAGCTCAGACTACAGGTCTGGGGGGGACGTCTTCTCCATTGGATGACACTCCAGTGAGAGCTCAGACCCCAGGTATGTGGTTTGATGTCTCCACTGTGTGTTGACGCACCAGAGAGAGCTCAGAAGTCAGGTCGGGGGGTGGGGGGGGATGTCCCCACGGTTAATTGACACTCCTGTGGAAGCTCAGATCCCAGGTATGGGGGGTAGAGTGTCTCCACCGTGTCTTGACGCTCCTGTGAGAGCTCAGACCCTTGGTCGGGGGGGTGGGGTGTCTCCACCGTGTCTTGACGCTCCTGTGAGCGCTCAGACCCTTGGTCTGGGGGTGGGGGGGTGGATGTCTCCTTGGTCGGGGGGGCTGTCTCCACTGTATGTTGGTCCTTGAGTGCTACATATGTGGTCAGACATAAACATCTCACGGCTGCAGGGCAGAGGGAGGGAGGTCTAAGGGGCTGTAGAGAAAGGAGTCTGTTCACATGTGAATATACCAGCACCTGGAGCCTTTCAGAATGACCAACAGCTAGACTGCTCCAAACAGCTATTGAGTGAGAGTGCGCTCGGAGACTCGCAGTTGAGAGGGAGAGCATAGTAAGGAGTTGGACTCAGAGGTGAGAGCGCGCTCAAAAGAGTGAGAGTCACAGCCAGTGAGCGACAGTCTAGTCTAAAGAGTGGGATTCACAGGTGAGAATGAAAGCGCACTCAAAGGAGTGAGAGACTCAGACAGTGAGAGAGATGAGACTGAGAGTGTGCTCAAAGGAGCGAGAGACACAGACAGTGAGAGAGATAAGACTGAGAGTGTGCTCAAAGGAGCGAGAGACACAGACAGTGAGAGAGATAAGACTGAGAGTGTGCTCAAAGGAGCGAGAGTCACAGCCAGTGAGCAGAACCGTAGTCTAAGGAGTGAGACTCACAGGTGTTGGACTAAGAATGCGTCTAGCTGACTCCTTCTAGCATTGTGCAAGTTAAGTTAGCATTTGCTTCACCATTTTGTATTCAGCCGCTATTTTGTACTATGATCGAAAGTAAGCTTCTGTCCCATACTGTCTGCCTCAGCAGAAAGCTGCCTCGATTGTTTCTCTTTATTATTCAAGGTTGAGCTTCACTGCACAAAAGAATAAATCATTCTGTTTTTTCATGCCTTTCCCAGTAGGTAGCTCTGCTCCCACTCTCAGAGAGACGGGCAGAGTAACCTTCAAACTAAGAAAGCATGTACCCGGTCTCAGGATGGTAGCTCGTCTTTCTGTACCTCCTTTGTTCATCAGCATCCCAGACTGGAAAATTCCAGTCTCCAGTCTGGGCGGGTCTTTAGGGGTGTTGGAAATGCATATCTTGTGTTACCATGTTGACGGGTGTCAGTCCCTCTACAGCATTCTAAGGAGGCTGGTCAGACTGGACTCCACTCGAGTGTATGACTAATAAATAAATTAGGTTTGTATTCTATACTGTCTGGCCGACTCTTCATTTGTATGGAAAGCTGACAGGTGGTCGTGAGTGACCCTGGTGACCCTAATTGGGTCACTTCCTTCAGTTGGCGCCCGAACAGGAACTCCATTAGGTGACCCATCCTCACCCGCGGATGGGTGAGGAGGACGAAGCCACATCGGGTTGGAAGGGCAGACTGGGGATCCCTGCACGAAAGAGTTTGTTACTCGCAGCTTTACCGTCTGTCTGACGGGGTGGTGCCCCATCCAGTGGTCATCCCGACTTGGGTCCTTAATAGCAAAACCCTTGGATCTGACCGATCCAAAGAGTCGGCAGTGGAGAATAACTTTGTTTGACCTGTGTGCACTAGGTGAGTTTGCCTTGGTTTTGTTTTGTGGCTATGGCGCCACTTTGGTTTGTGTTTGGTACGGTCTGAGGATTGTTTTTGGACAAGCGCTTGAATTTGTTTGAGTTCTTTGTGAACATGGTACCACTTTGATTTGAATTTGGTGAGGTCTGAGGACCAACTTTGGTAAGATATTTGAAAATATCTGCTCGGCATAAATAATGAACACGTTTTGTTTGGAAAATGCCCTGCCTTTGTAAATTTTGCTGTGTGAGTTGTCATTGTTGTTCTGCTGATGCTCGATTAGAAGGGCCTGCGCCTCCGGAAGGCACTCTGAACTTTGAGATGATGTTAAGCATGGCCTTGGCCCTATTATATTTAGTACATTGTGGCACAAATATAGGAGGGACAATGCTGAGTTGCAGTGGTCGCTGACAGGCACTTTTAATGAGCAAAAGCATAATTTCCTGCAGGAAAAATTGTTTGCGAAAAGAAGTAGGCAGTCGGTGTTTGATTCCCTTAGAACGTGGCAAAAGGAAGCTAAACAGAGACTAATGAAAACAGAAAAGGAGGCCCGAAAGGGAAGGATGCAGACAGTGACTCAGAAAGCTGTTGCGTATGATAAAGAGAAAACTGAGAAAGGAAGTTTGATTCCAATGTGAAAAGACTTATGTGGTTCGAGAAGAAAATGATACATTTGTGGAGGAATTGTTAGACCCCAACCTCCACCCCCATATGCCCCGCAGAGAATATACCCGGCTGTGCCACAACTCCAGTCGTCTGTCTCTTCTGCCCCTGTTGATTCTGTTTTTTCTGTTACTGACCCAGCTGCTTTGGTGGCCGCACCTCCTGCCGTTTCTGTGGCTTCGCCTTCTGCACCTGCGATAACTGTTAATCTCCCTACTACACCTACTGTGTCGACGTCTCTCCTCACTCCAGCCCTTACACCCACAACCCAGCCATTGACAACTTTGGTGTCTGTTCCTTCTGTTATTACTCCTTCGCTTTTCCTTCATTTCCGACAGTACTGGGTAGCGAGAAGCCTTTACGTGGTTCGGGAGACAGGGGCTGGGCAACTGCTAGGGAGCGACTGGGGCAGATATTGATACGATCGGATATGGGAGATGAGGAGAAAAGGGCGGTAGCCAATCAGGCCACTCAGTGGGCTTGTCACCCCATCTATAGTACGGAAGATGGATGGAGTGTGATAAGAGATTATAAGCCGTTTGTGCAGCAGCATGCCCTTCAGCACATGTCGGCTACACTGAATGGATTGTGGGAACAGTGCTTCAACGCTTTAGCACCTCTGATTGTTTATCATATCAGGGACAATCTATATGCTGCTGGTATGGCGACTGAGGAGGTTTTTGGTAATGTTGCAACGTTGGTAGCTTATCGAGGTAGGCTGTTTGAGAAGAGCCCGAAGACAGTATCCCAGTTTCCAATGAGGGAAGTCCATCCCATATACCAACCTGAATTGCCAGAATTACGAGATCAGCAGAATACTGTTATTAGACCGAGGATAAAGGCCAGTTTCCAAGAACAATGGGTGTACACTCCGTGGAAAAGGAGTGAGGTTTTGTCCTTTAAGACTCAGTTATTTGACCCTAGAAAAAATCCAACTGCATACTATAAGGAATTGACTGAGGCAACTTCATCGACTGTAATGATGCTTGCAGATATTGAAATGTTCTTTGGTCTGCTAGTGCCCGTCGACATTTGGAGGCAGGTGCACATCCAGGACCACGTTGTGGAATTGGATGGTACCGGGGATCAGATTAAAGCATGGATAAGGCGAGGAAGCCTGGGGAAAAGCCTAAGGCTGAGATACTAGCTTTGCCTGGTCGAATTACTACGTATATGCACGCTCTCATTTCACCGAGAAGGGTAGATTGGAACAAGTTAACGGCATGTCGTCAGAAGAAAGATGAAAGTGTGCCCGATTTTTTCCCCCGGTTTGAGGGTGTCTTTTTGGATTTTAGTGGACAGGATTTGTAGATGGAGGGGGTGTTCAATTGTTTGTTAATAGATTTGTTATGAACCTGCTTCCTGAGATAGCAACTCGTTTGCAGGCTTCGGAGAGCACTTGGACAACATCCTCCCCTTCTGTTATATTGAGTATGGCACAGTATTATGAACACATAGAGAATGAGGAGAAGGAGAGGGTAGAGAAGAAGCACAAGGAATTGAAGACGAAGGTACTGTTACAGCAGGCATGTAGGGGCAATGGAAGGGGACTTGGTGCTGGTCCGGCCCAGCAGTTTTCTCGTACTAGCAGGAACGCTGCACCAGTAGGGCCAAATCAATGTGCGTACTGCAAGGAGGAGGGGCACTGGCGTAGCGAGTGTCCAGTCTTATTACAGAAAGTTGCGCCCCCCAGAGGCCCTGGTTCTTGTAGAAGGGACCACGAAGAAAGTGATCAAGATAGAGTTCGGAAGGGTAGGACATCACAGGATCACACAGACCAGAATTATTTTGATGACCCTCGAGGGAGACAGTATTACCACAATGATTATGATCTGGACGAGATGACAGGGGTGTCCCACAGCTAGGACAGCCTGGAGCAGGGTGAGGGACCAGTCCAGATACCTGTAGATCAGCGCGGTCCTTATGTCACAGCGGATTTACAAGGCTCAGTTAAGAAATTCTTAGTGGATACAGGTGCAATGAATAGCTCTGTTTCTCGTTCGCGGGTCTGTCTGGCCAAAATAATGTTTCGGTAGGATTTTCTGGCATACTGGTTGTGAGCCCCATTTCCAAACCTCTTGCCTTGAATATTGGTCCTTTTACTGTGGATTCACCGTTCCTATTGATATCAAATTGTGGAGAAAATTGAATGGGTTTAGATTTATTGAAAACGTTTCATGCGACCATTTTTTGCTCTCCTGAAGGTGTTTACATGACAATGGGACTGAATGTGATTAGCTCTCAGCAGTGCCTGTCCAAAGAAGCGTCCCTTCCTCCAAGATCTGATTGAGTTGGGGGTAGTTGAAGAGATAGCGGCAAATGTGTCTAATAGTCATATTCTTCATATTCTGAAAAAGGCATCTCCAGACTGTCCGACCACTCAGAAGTTCATCGTTTTGTGATTTCCGCGCAGTTAATAAAATAGTGGTCCCCAGTTCCCGGTGGTCCCTGACATTACTGCCCTTCTAACAATGATTCCTTCCTCTGCTAAATACTTGACTGTCATTGATTTGAAAAATGCGTTCTTTAGTATCCCAAATCATCCTGACAGCCAACATTTGCTCAGTTTTACCCTAGCTGGCAGAAGCTTTAGATTCTGTTGCGCTCCTCAGGGCTATTCTGAGATCCCTAGTATATATCTAGTATACATAGCCAGCCTTGAAAGCCCAATTGGACTCTCTCACGCTTTCCCCAGGTAATGTATTGCTTCAATATGTAGATGACATACTAATAGCTTCTGGCACTGAACAGGGATGCACAGATAGTACGGTTAAGTTGTTGCTACATTTGGCTCACCATGGACATAAAGTGTCCCTTTCTAAATTTCAATATTGTTGACAGGAGGTCACCTATTGAGGTCACCTACTGTCGACGGAGGGTAGGAGATTGACCCCTGAGCGCATTTGCACCATTGTTACAATGCCTATCCCCAAAACTCAGAGGGATGTGCGCGTTTTTATTGGCATCACTTCCTACTGTCGCAATTGGATGCCTAATTATTTATTACTAATAAAGCTTTTGCTTGCATTAACCTCTAAAGATGTGCATGAGCCCCTGCCTTGGATGCCTGAATGTCAGCAGTCTTTTGAGCAATTAAAAGTTGCGCTTTGCTCTGCTCCTGTGCTAGGCACGCCTGATTAGGGAAAGCTGTTCGTGTTGTATGTACACGAGACGGCTGGTTGTGCGCTTTCTGTTTTAACACAGGCCTTTTGAGGTAAGCAACAGCATTGTGCTTATTTTTCTGCTTTGCTTGATCCAGTCACTAGAGCCTTCCCAAGATGTCTAGGAGTGGTTGCAGCTGTGGACATCTCTATAAGGCAATCGGCTGGGCTTGTACTTGATACTGACCTCACAGTAATGGTGCCCCATGCTGTGGATACCCTATTGAATACATCCAAGACACTGCACCTTACCAGTGCACTTCGGACTGGTTATAAGTGAACTCTCTTTGCACCACGTCACGATTAAACGGTGTGCCACTCAACACCCAGCCACGTTACTACACCTCCCTTCTGAGAGTGAGGAAATTGACATACATGATTGTCTTTTTTGGATAGAGGAAGAGAGGAAGGGACGGGTAGACCTGACTGTGTTCTCTTATCTGACCCCCAAGGGGAACTATATGTTGATGGCTATTCTTTCAAATTACCAGATGGCACCACAACCGCAGCATATGCGCTTACTACACTGCATACGGTAGTTGAGACATCACAAGTTCCTTATCAGTCAGCTCAGGCAGCTGAACTGGTTGCCCTTATTAGAGCTTATGAATTGAGCAAGGGATTGACAGTTAATATTTATAATGACAGCCAGTACCCCTTCGGGGTCGCCCATAATTTTGAGCAGCTCTGGACAGAGAGAGGGTTCCTAACTTCCCATGGGACGCGCATCCAACATGGCCCTCTTATACATAGGCTTCTGTCCGCCTTGACACTTCCTATGAAATTAGCTATGGTGCAGTGCCCACAAGGCAATTACTGATGATGTGGGAAGAGGGAATGCATTTGTGGGTCAGACAGCTAAGGAGACAGCTCGAACGAAGATGAAAAAGACGCTGTATCGGGTCCCTCCAGGTGGGTGCCCGAGGCCACTTTGTTTGAGGATAGTCTGGACCATGTAAAAGAAATCCAGAGTGAGGCAGCAATTGAGGAGTTAGCAGTATGGCAGGAAAGCACAGCACGCTTAGACAAGGATGGGTGTTGGACAGATAAGTCAGAGAAACAGAGAGGGATGTTACCAGATGCATATGTCCTCCCGGTGGTCACTATGGCGCACGGCCAGCCCACATTTGTGCAAAAGGTAGCTGTAAACTGTTAGATCCTGTATGGCATAATGACAACATTCCCAAGGTTACTGCTCATTTAGTAAAGTACTGTATGGGTATGCATGATGTATAATCCTGGAAAAAGCACCCCTACACCCCCTGGTAATTTTGCACAGCTTTCCTTCCCTTTCGAGGGCCTTCAGATGGATTTCATCGAAATGGAACGAGTCAACAATCTGAAATATGTGTTAGTAGTTGTTTGTGCATTCAGTAAATGGGTTGAGGCTTACCCCACCAAAGAGAACACAGCAATGGCGACGGCGAAGGCACTCCTAAAGGAGTTCTTCCCGCGTTTTGGTTTGCCCTGTTTGATTTGGAGTGACAATGGAAGTCACTTCAATTCAAAGATTATCCAGCTGGTGTGCGACGATCTGCACATCAAGCAGAAATTTCATGCTGTCAACCACCCCCAGTCAGAAGGTCTGGTTGAGAAGTACAACAGTACTCTCAAACTGACATTTGTAAAGATTCAGGAGACCACAGGATTGCAGTGGCCAGATGCTTTACCATTAGCTCTTTTGTCTACAAGAGCTACGGCTCACTCTAGGACAGGGTTGTCGCCATATGAGGACATGTTCGGACACCCAGCGAATGTCTGGGGCTTCCTGCCACCGTGACTATTTTCAGAAATGGAATACCCTTTGCTAGTAGATTACCTGTATGAGTTGACTAAAAGCTTACGTTCTATTCACCAACAGATTCACGAAGTCCTACCACCAGCATCCGAGGGGCCCGGACACAATATTCGGCCTTGGGACTTTGTGCTGACCAGGCATTTTCAGAGAAGAGGCAGTTTGGAGCCTCACTGGAAGGGGCCGACCTAAGTGCTCCTTGCTACCCGCACAGCCGTGAAGGTGGCCGGCCGGCCGGCCGGAAGAATTGGATTAATTCCCAACACTGCCGCAAAGTACCTCTCCCTTTAACCTACGATCAGTGGGTGCTTGATGGAGTAGGTGACTCCGAAATAGAGCCGGTGCCCCGTTTTGTTCCTTTCTCGGATGCTCGACTGACTTGGCCACAAACGGTGGAGGAAAATGATGCAGTATTGAACAAGGCAGTGCCTCCTGAGATCGAGGCCATCCACGAGCCCCAGTCTGCTGGCCCATCTGTGCTTGAGCCCCAGTCCATTGGCCTCTCTGTGTCTGAGCCCCTGTTTGCAGACCCCTCTCTCCCTGGAGTAGCTAGGTATGTTATGTTATGTTATGTTATCTGTTTTGTAAAGCGCAAACAGCTGCCCCAGCAACGGGGCGTCCCGGCGCTAGAACCATAACACAGCCATCTGAAACGAGAGACGAGACCTACAAAGAGGGAAAGAGATGGGTTTTGGTCGCTCTGCGGAAGGCTAATATATTGTCGATGCATCGAATGTGGAAGGGAAGGGAGTTCCATAACTTGGCCCCCAGTAGTTTGAAGGAACGCCCTCCGATGCGGCAGAACTTTATGTGGGGTACCATGGCTAGGTGTTGCCCCTTGGACCGGAGATTCCGTTTGGGAATATAGGGGGTCAACAGTGAACGGAGGAGCTCTGGACCTTCGTTCTTCAGGATTTTAAAGGCGAATATGAGGGCCTTGAATTGGATGCGGGCTTCGATGGGTAGCCAATGAAGTCTGTGAATGGTCGCTCTCGCTGAGCACCTTCTAGGAAGACCTACTATAGCCCTTGCAGCCGAATTCTGGATCCGTTGGAATCTCTTTATTTCAGCTTTGTTTGCTCCTAACAGCAGGACACTTGCGTAGTCCAGCCTGGACAAGATGGTAGATTGTACGATAAGTTGTCGCGTTTTGGAGTCAAAGTAGCCTAAGATGGGGTTAAGACTTCTCACTAAACCAATGCAAGTTGCGGCAACTTTTTTGGTGTGCGACTGGAAGCTAAGAGTAGAGTCCAGCCACACTCCTAGATTTTTTGCTAGAGTTTTCGGGAGGGGTGCTGGGCCCAATGATTGGGGCCACCAGAGGTCATTCCAGTTGTCACTGTTTTTCCCCATTATCAGCACCTCGGTTTTGCCACCGTTAAGTTGGAGGCAGTTTGCTGTCATCCATTTAGCGACGGCAGTCAGTCCATCCCTGAAACTAGTGGCCTCGGGAGATGGGGCCTCATTGAGGCTGATGACCAACTGAGTGTCGTCGGCGTACGACACCATTGTGAGGCCCCATGTCTTGGCAACCTCCGCCAAAGGTTGCATATATAGGTTAAACAAGGAGGGGCTGAGGGCAGATCCCTGTGGGACTCCTTGTCCTATGTCTTGGGGTTGGGAGATAAACGGAGGGGCAGATACCCTGAATGATCTGTTGGTTAGAAATGATCGGAACCATTGAAGCGCCGAATCTACGATCCCGATGTTTTCCAGGCGTTTTAGTAGGATGGCATGGGAGACCGTATCAAAGGCCGCGCTGAGATCGAGCAGTATCAGCGCGGCGCTTTTACCGGTGTCCATCATTTCCCGTAAATTTTCCGTAGAGGTGAGGAGTGCGGATTCCGTGCTATGGCCCGGCCTGAACCCGTGTTGGGAGGGGTCCAGGATGTTGTTTTTTGCCATGTGATCACTGAGAATTTTGTTCACGTGGGCTTCCGCTAGTTTTGCGACCCATGGGAGCAGTGAAACGGGTCGGTAATTCTCCGGTTTAGAGGGGTCTAGGGAAGGTTTTTTTATAATCGGCGTAACCCAGGCCTGTTTCCAGCAAGTGGGTACCGTGGCAGTGGAAAATGAGAGATTAAGGAGTGAGGTCAGAGATGGGAGGAAGAATTCCAAAGCTCCCAGGAAGTGAATTGGCCTCATCGGGTCTGTGGGGGCACCAGATTTCACCTTCCTACAGAGTTTGGTAAGTTCTTCACCGGAGATAGCGGGTAGGCAGGTGAGCCTGGAGTCTCCAAAGGTGGCGTTGGGGGGGCTGGTGTCCTGAGGACTATCCTGGGTGAAAGCGTTGTACATTTTCTTCACTTTTTCCGTGAAGAAGATGGCTAGGTCTTCACATTGCTGCTTGGAGGTGATGTGAGAAGCCGGCTTGTCTCCATTTTGCAATTTTTGCACGATTTGGAAGATAGTTTTCGTGGGGTTGGGGCTAGCTTTTATCTCAGTAGTGTAGAAGGTAGCACGGGCTACCCGGATTGCCTTGTGGTATATTCTGAGAGTGGCCAAGTATGCATTTTTGTCCTCCTGCTTGTATTCCTTCCTCCATTGCCGTTCCGCTTTTTTACAAGTCTTCCTCATTATTTTGAGGTTCTCATCGTACCAGGGATTGGAAGGGTTGTTTCGCCCTTTTGTCCACTTGGCTGGTATAATGGCGTCTAGTCCCTTGGTGATCCAGTCCTGGAAGGACGCATATGAAGTTTCAATGTCGTTTGTCTCCTCTAAGTTAGGTTCCCCTAGGTTGACTGCTAAATCACATTGTTGGAGTTTGTGCCAAGGTCTTTTTAGGCACGAGGTGGGTGATTTTTTTACGGGAGGGGAGTTGTTCGGGATTGAGAGGATTACTAACGAGTGGTCCGTCCAGGCCATGGGTTTGGGGTCATTAGCTTTGGCCTCTGGTATAATCTGCGGCCCGACGGAGGAACAGTACACCAAAGGAAATGCCATATTAGAAGGGATGAACTCGATAAGTCAGGCAACAGTAACATAGGGAGAGACGCGATTGGGGCATTGTTCAGACATTGGACAGGATTAATCGGGTGTGCTCTTCTAAGAAGGGGGGGTGCCTCATCCTGGGCGACGTGGGGTTCTTCAAGAGCTGGTCCGAGAGCTCCACTGCCGGTGCTCAACAGCGCCAACTGATGAATAGGAGCCTACCAGTGAAGCTTTGAAGGACACAGATATCCTGTGACCGTTTTGGTAGGTACAACGCCTGTTCCCCCTTAAAACGTGTGTTTCTTTGGACTCCACAAAGCTGAACACCGAAAAACATACGTAGATAATGTGCTTTTGCAAACACTCCACCAAGCACATGACACATCGAATGTCACCAAACTGTTGGATCTGAGGACTGCTCCCTTCTGTTACACGTAATAGTGATAGCTTGTTGTCGCTGCCTATGTCTTATTTAGGCAGCTGTGAGGGCTGGTTTGAGTTGTGCTCTATGGGAGGCCACAACGGCACCTCCACACTGTCTGATTGGCTGTGTAAGCTACAACTGGTGGAGATTTGTGTTGTATGTGATTAAGAGGAGGTCAGTCATAGGTGACAATAGGACGAAACGTTGGGTTGGGTTTGCAGGTAAGACAAGCTACCAGAAAAAAAGGAAATGTGTGGAGAGTTTGCATCTGGAGACCTGGAAAGCATTTATGATCAGACTGTCAAACTGGCCCTTGAGTAGCTCTTAGGCAAAAGCCTCATCGCAGGCAGGGTGTGTCAGACATGTTGCAGGCCCAGAAAGACGTGTTTCCAGTGAGATTGTGTGGTAAACCGCCCCTGTCCCCAGTCGATGGCCCTGGCTGAAGCTGGATCTGAAACTCTCTGGCCGGAGGGGTGCTATGCGTCAGAGAGCGGTACGTTATGCTGTTTGTTGATGATAACATCCAGTGGGCATTAACACAAAACGTGTGGAAGGTACCCACCAGGGTAGTTATTGAGTTCTTAAGTGTGAGGGAAGGCTCGAAGAGAGAATGATCGACCCCTGGCGCCCTTGTCTAAGGCTACAGGAAGTTGGAATCTAGAAACAGCAAACCTCACCTCAGGCAAAGCCACCCACCTTCTTGAAGAAGATATTTCCCGACATCACAGACTTTTCAGTGGAAGTTAAAACTCTGCCTGGACCTACTGTCATGCCCTTTGCAATGGAGCGCACACTGCCTGCTCATCTGTGACCAATTAAATGGTGAGTCTTGTGACAAATATAGGATGGATCCCCCTAGAGTCAAATCTTAAAAAGTAGGGGTTGTGGAGAATTGTGGAGACAAGATACATTTGACCAGTATGAAATAGAACTTACTTTTTTGGGATGCCCAGACCATACTTGTCTCTGTCATCTTGATCTCTGAGGCTAGGGTGCCGGCGTTTCTTGGACGTTCTGGTGCTTGGTCAGCTGTTCCCACCTGGGTCCCGTCCACGGCCCCTGTCTCTGTGGGGCTGAGGGCCACAAGCTCTGGCATGGTATCACTGGAGTTGTCATAGCATGGAACATGGCAAGTAACTTCCAGTCCATTCTGGCTTGTCTCGGACTCGCCTTCCACAATCAGGTGGTCAGATTGTCTTGAGATAAGCGACTGGAACTCGTTCAGAGATTCTGTGGTTGGCTGCTCGGCGGAAGTCGTATCCTGAGGCGTGGACATGATGGAGATAGGTTCACTGTGACTGTAACTGCCTGGACTCAAGCTAGTCCCATCAGGCTCAATGAAGCCACCACTCTCTTTGGCCACTTCGTCTCCTGAAGGCTTGTGTACTAGTGCAAGTGGCGAAGATGACACTGAGTGCACCAGATCAGTGCTGCAGGTCGCGATGACTGGTGCCCCGCCCTGACTTTGCTCCAGCTCCTGCTGCTCCCCTTCTGAGTAGAGATCCTTACTCCAAGAGTCGCCGGTGGTGTTGCCAGTTGCCTGTGAGATCTGGCCTTCTTCGTCGGTCTCACAAATGTCCCCTCCTGTCACTTCTTCCTTGACTTGTTGGTGGTCTGACGCTCCCACCTCAAGGCTGGGTTTGCGGTAGCGTGGAGCATACTGGCAATGCAAGGTGGGCGCGGAGTAGGGACAGATGCCCCCAGGGCCCATCTCGCAGCTTTTCTGTCGCAGCTGGAGCCCGTTCAGGTGGTCCTGCAGAGACGTGGCATTGCACACCACGTACAGCATGTCATTCTCCGACCCTGGGCCTGCACCGCTGGACTTGGAGCAGGACCTCAAATTCTGGCCCTCTGATGCCAGCTTATACTTCTTCGCTGGGGTGGCATGCTCCCCCTGCCACATACCATAAGAGGTGCGCCGTTTGTTCCTCTCCGCCATATCTTCGGGGTCTTCCACTCTTCCGAACACAGCTCCTTGGGAAGACCATTTGTAGGCATGGCCTGCGGCGCATATCCACAGTACGGTGTTGTCCCCCTGGCGAGACCGGACCCGCTGCACGTTTTCCATGGTGGGCATCTGGCTGCAGATAGTTCCGTGAGTATGCGCCCAGGTCATGAGATTAGCAAGATCTACGCAAGTTGTGCGGATTCCGTGGTCCATCTCATTAAACATGCTCCGTTCCTGCAAAACAAACATTCATGAGATGGTGGCACTTTCTGTTCAAGGGATGCAAAGACGAAACATGGATGGGACGACGTCTGATTGAACTGTACAAAAAACAAGTCTGTGTGAGTGGCAACTTCATAAGTTAGCAAGTGTTGTCAGAGACAAAATATGCTTTCTACGGTGTTGTGTACAAGAGGGCCGTTCTTGGTGAAATACCTCCTTGTCATTGACATAGGGTTAGCTATCATTAGTGGCAACAGGTTCAGTAGCAAAGAAGGCCAGGTGTCTTAAAGACCTAAGACCCAATACACCTTCATAAGAGCTGTGTTTTTTACATACCGGAGAGCAGGTGGGTCCATCTTCCTGCTTCCATGAGGGCATCACACCTTCATAAAAGCTGTGTTTTTATACCTACCCGGGAGCAGCTGGGTCCACCTTCCTGCATCCATGGGGGCATCACACCTTCATAACAGCTGTGTTTTTTACTGAGGACATCACTCCTTCGTAAGAGCTGTGTTTTTTACCTTCTGGGAGCAGGTGGGCCCATCTTCCTGCTTCCACGGGGGCATCACACCTTCACAACAGCTGTGTTTTTATACCCACTAGGCAGCAGCGGGGTCCACCTTCTAGCTTCCACGAGGGCACCCAGCAGTCTTGCTACTCTGCCTCTTAAGAAAAGCCCAGACACTAGTCATCCTCAGGCTGAATGCCAGAAGGGGACCCCCGCAGCATGCTAGCCTCTTAAATAACACCTGCTTGTCTGCAGTGGGAATCACTCAATCATGAGGCCACTAGTAAGCAGCATCAGGGAATATATCACCTGAGCCATACAGGAACTGCCCTATTGCCTCTATCGACTGTTGCAGAGTCCTCCGAGATGCCTAGGATTCTGTACCAGATTGTATGGAATAAAGCAGGGCACAAGTCCTAAAAAGAAGTGGGGGGGGGGCTAACCTAGTTAGGCAGCATGCAAGTGACATCACAGAAAATTGCAGACAAGCAATAACTATAAAATTGTTAGAACATGACGTACCCACAATAGGTGGCTGTGTTACCTTTGTGATTGAGGCACACAAAGTGTTCAGATCAGAAGTATTCTATTAATGGGTCCAGTTCCCACCTGCAGATCCACAGAATAAATTGTTTCACACATACATTGTAGTTGAACCACCGGAAGAATACATTCCATACGAATACATTGAAGTCCCGTTAACTTACCAGCAACACAGGAACTGGTTTAAATGTGCCCTCCCACACACAACATCAATTGTCAGACTCGGTCCACTCAGCATAGAAAGCGCAACTTGGCCGCTCTTAGCGACAAACTCCACATCCTGAGATACACCACCAAGTCCTTACAATATACAAAGACATAGTCTGGCTATACAGACACATTGTTCAGTTTGTCATGCGAACATTAACAGTTCAGTCTGCGAGAAATGCTCCAGTTGGTCATCATCAGACCACACCTACAATTACTAACATCAGTAAGGGGGACAATCGCCTCCAAATGGGAGCAAATTCTGTTCCGGATTGCACAGCTGGAAGCAGTATTTCCCCATATGGGCTAGCAGGAAAACAGAATACTAACATTTGCTTGCCAATGGGGATGGTTCCCTCGACTGAGGATTGTGCCACTTGGGGAAAAATCTTTGCTGGCGTCTACATCAGAATATATGGTACCCCTTCCAAAGCAGTCATTCCAGAAGTATTGAAACAGATACGATTGAGTACGGGGCAGGACCTGCACTGGAGTTGGGGATGAAACTGATGGGGAATTTCGCCCAAGTCTCTGCAATAATGCTGAGCAACATAAAAAAGGGAAGGCAGCAGCAGTGGCCATACACCGCTGCCTATGTGAGGTAGCTCCTATAAATAAGGAGCGAGAGTTATCAAAACTTATCGAGGAAACCTATGCCGCATTAGGGAGATAGTTTGGGAGCAAAACCTGGGAAACCACAAATGGCGAGTAGACAAGGACAACTCGAAGCAAGCACCCTCTTCTTCCAAAAAGAAATGGGATAACAAGCAATCTAAAAAAAACAATACAGAAAAGAATTCACGATCAAGGGGTGTGTCTCCCCAGTGGGAGTCCTCTGAAAAGACGGTCTAACCTTAGGAATTGTGATAACATTAGGAAACCTAACAGGTATCAGGACACTGACACACGTTCCTTTCGTTCCTTTCAGGGTTCATCAAAAAACTCGGAGAGGGACGGGCGATCAGAACAAAAGACAGAAGATTGACCAAAGACAAATAGGGAAACACACCGTAATTTAGATTACATTATCAAACAGGAAGAGCAACATAAAGCAAAGCCTCAATTCAAAAAGAAGAAAGTAGCTGGCTTGAAAATTAGAAATTCCCAGGTTACTGAGGACCCTGCTTCTGAACGGGGAATGGGCTCTGACGATGCTAGACAGTGCGGAAGAAGTAACAAAAGGATTTTCTGATGACAGCAGTGTTAAATGAACATATCACTGATACAAGAGTTAGTGTCCCACATAGACTGTACACAATTACACTCCAACTAGAGGGGGACATCTCAAGAAAAGTTACAGGTCTCTTTTGGGAGAACTTAGCAGAAAAAGATTGGTCACCAGAATTTGTGATGGATTGCCCAAAAGGGGAAAGCGCCATTTTGCCTGCTTTCTCCGACCTTGTTCCAGAATCTTTCAAACATTCATACGCGCAGGAGTGAGTTCTAGTGCTAGCTCCGGCATTATACCTCAAACATGTAGGGTGGGACATGGAATATACTCACCATGAAATCCCATTAAAATCTAATCAAAATCCACAGACACAGTACTCTATTAAAAACAATGCAAAAAGACAGGTCAAAGAAATCTTAGACCAACTTGAATACCAAGGTGTGATTGAGACTTGCACCTCCCCAATGAACAATTCTTTGTTTCCCGTAATAAAACCTGACAACTCATATCGTCTAGTTTTGGATGACTGACATTTAAACACATGCACACAAACATTTGCAGTTCAAAACGCACATAGTGCTGCATTAATGAATAACACTGTGCAGAAGAAATACAAAACAATATTAGGTATCTCGAATGGATTTTTCTGCCAGAATATAGCTCCAGATAGCAGCATTTTTTGCCCTTGGAAATCAGCGTCGCTTCTGTCATTTGCCCCAGGGATATAAGAACAGCCCAGAGCTATTCTCGGCAAGAGTGTCAGAATTATTACAAACATGCGACGAGGAGGCAGTGTCCTATGTGGATGACATCTATCTGACGGACGATTAATTACTTGAACACTTGTGCAGGGAGAACAACAAAATTGAGGGATTCTCCAATTTGGGCTACAAATTTAATTTTAAAAAATCGAAAATTGCCCATGTCAATGTCCAATTTTTGGGATATAAGCTATCAAGTGAAGGCAAGAGCCAGCCAGTCAACTTTTCAGAAAAGTGTGTGGTGCTCCAACCTCCTAAGACTCTGAAGGGTTTGCAATCCATTTTAGGATTTCTACATTTTGGCAGAACATACATTCTGGAATATACAGAAAGAGTAAAACCTTTCTACAACGTAATCAGACCTGATTTCACAGCACATCAGTGGACACAGGAACATACAGATATTCTCCGTTCCAATCAGGCTGACATGATAGCATCAAAACATTTGCACACACATGGGAATTCTACCAACTTGAAGCTCTGGGTGGACCCGGGTTTATCAGGATATATATACATCACTTTCAATGAAGGTGAGACAGTCCCAATTGCATACAAATCACATTTATACACAAATGCTGAAATGCAATTTGCAGACACAGAAAGAATGCTGACAGCAGTACAGACTGCTGTAGTGAGCAGGGACAGATGCAAGCGACTAAGGAAAGCAGAAAGATGGAGCCGTAGATCCCGAAAAAGAATGATGCAAAACTAAAGATAAATACAAGTTCGCGGAAACACTGCCGAGACGTGTCCGTACAGCAAGCACGAAAACTGAGAAATTGAAGAAAAACTCCACACTGAATGCAAATATTAGAACAAGCACCCCTGAAGCGAATTAGCTATTTAGGAAACAGCGTGTAAATACACGATCACACAACTTCAGCATCAAACCAAGGGTTCCACACAGAAAATAAAGCCGAAAGAGTCGTTTTGGAATAGCTTAAGGTACCCAGTATTGCCCTGAAGAAAAACCCGAAAACACAGAACGGGTTTGGAAACCCGTCGGCATTTATGGAATTAATCCCATAAACTCACCGAAGGATAATAACTTAGTACTGTCTATCTTGATTAGTTATGGTAGAATGAGGATAACAACAAGCCTAGTGTGAGAACGGTCCTAAAATCTTGAAAACGAATCATAGATAGGACCACTTGTGTTTAAAAATTCTGGCGTACCAATGTAATTTTGCCAACGATTTCTTAATTTGTCTGATGTATGATTCAGTATTAAATGTCTACAATTGATTGTATATGATTTAATTTTGTTTTAAAATTTGCATTTTGGTGTTTTGAAATGTGACATGCTAAAATGATGTAACTCTTCAAAAGTAATAAAGAAGTAGAGATATGAGTAATGACATAAGTGCCTTAGAATTAATTAATCAAGGTACGCAGTCTGCTACAGAATAAAGAGCAGCTGAACCAATCCGAGACCAGGTTTTCACTTATTTTCAGAGTAGTGCGAGAAAGAGCATTAGCAGAGGGAAAACGCATAATCGTTGTAACCCCGGTACCAAATTTAGAAGCTGTGACCTAAAAGAGCATTTGAAATGCGAACGCACTGCAGCCACGATGGATACAATTGGCTAATTCCTTCACTGCAACAGACGTAGATTACAAATATGTTGCTACCCTAAAAACATAAGCATTCTTGCGGTACGAACAAGAATACCCTCTCCCAAATGAAATCTTTCCTTTAGAAAAATATGAGGCATCATTTACACTGAGGGTTCTGCTCAGCCTGCCATTGGAAGTAAACAGCAGTATAGCGCAGCATGTGCTATAGTGAAGGGACGTATGCAGGATGGTAAGTTCCATCCCAGCAATACAATTACACAGGAGATTGCACAGTGCAGCTGGCAAATCTGAAAGCCCTGATACTAGCACTACAATATTTGGATCGGGAATTCCCCACAGTGACAGTGTGTGATTCGTTCTACTGTGTACCGTCTTATTATGAATATCTTCACTACTGGGGCCAGAATGGGTTTAGAGAATCCAAGGGTTGCACAATTAAGCATAAATTATTAGGGGAACAAGAGGAAAAGCTGAAAGAATGCCTGCCACAGGCTCAAGTTATTCACACCTTGAGTCATCAGCGTGTTGGCGTACATGTTGAAGGGAATTCACTGGCTGATGAAGCTGCCAAGACAACAGTGCAAACTACTGCCGTTGCTGCAATCACTCGTTCTAGCACAAGGATAAGCGGAATACATAGTGATAGCTGTCAATGCCTCAAAAATCAGCCCTGCCATTCCAAAGAGCTTTCCACTCAAGTACTCCTATAAACTAGATGCGCAAAATACACTGTATGCTCAAATTCCAGGAGTGGGGGTAGAGTTATACCAGACATAGATCGCAGATTAGGTTTAATTCTAGCTGCACACGAGGGTCTGGGCTCAGCACACACAGGAGTCACTGCTACAACTTCATTGTTGAAACAGCGATACTGGTGGCTAGGTTTGACTAAACAAACCAAAGGTTATGTCTTAAAGTGCGACATCGGTCAGCAGATAAAAGGTTCCACCATCACACGGCCACATCAAACAGCATCTGTCTATTTGGACCACTGCGGCCCCTTAAATTCAGATGGGGTCTACAAGTAATCTTGGTGGGAGTGGATTCATGCTCTAGATTCCTGTGGGTTTGGCCCCAGCGCTCGGCTGACGCCCAAACTGTTATAAAGGATTTGTGAGTCTTCTTCGAGACAAACGCAATTGGCACATTACACTCCGACCGTGCCTTGCTTTTAGTTAACAGGCTTACAAGGAAGCCATGGGAGGTAAGGGCGTGCCCTTGCGGTACTCCTCTCCCTACCATCCTGAGGGAAATTCAGTGGTGGTGAGGAAAAAACTGGACCTAAAGCAATCCTTAACAGCAAGTGTATTAGGTGTGGGCGTTAGTTGGGTCAATCTATATGGGGTCCTGAGGGCCCTTAACAACATGCCAAG
The DNA here is from genome assembly GCF_964261635.1 of Lissotriton helveticus. Taxonomy (NCBI): domain Eukaryota; kingdom Metazoa; phylum Chordata; class Amphibia; order Caudata; family Salamandridae; genus Lissotriton; species Lissotriton helveticus. The sequence continues at coordinate 10,433,123 of NC_136073.1, read as the reverse complement.
AAAATCCTTGAGAGGACATACCCCCTATGAGATCCCGTTTGGGACAAGAATGTGGGTACCTGACCTCGTTTGTGCCAGCGCTGTGGCGGGTGCAAAACTATTTGAATTGAATGATCGTTTGGCTGTTTTAAAGGAGCTCATTGAATTCCAGGCATTACAAAGCAACATCCAAGTAAAACGCACTGCCACTGGGGAAGTGAAACCAGTTCAGGTAAGACCTGCCTGGGCCCCGACGATTGGGGACCTGGTCAGAGAAAAGATCGTGGACAAGAAGGAATTTGGCCATCTTACGGAGCGCCCGTACCTGTCCTGGAAGTCAAAGGAACAAGAACAGTACTTCCTCTGCCTCTTGCAGGCAAAAAAGAAAGAAGATTAGTCTCCATTGATCTGATCAAACCACACTATGTGGCAGATTCTCAACAGTAGGCTGCATGAAATCCTGAGTAGTCGCAAATCTCTTGTTGCTACTATACAGGAAGTTCAGATGGAAAGAATAATAACATTTCAAGACTACTCTGCGCAAAAAGCAGGAGTATCAAATAACGGAGTACGAATTACACCAGTTGAACTTGAACAACATCCAAATACAAATGAAACGCAAATTGCAATTCGGCCCAATAATGGCATCTACATCAAGCTGCCTTCACAAGAGACACTTGCCAGTACTACAAACCCTGCAGAGCTACCAAAGATAGATCGAACTGCATCTGGCTACTTCATCAACTTCGATGACATTTCTTCAGATACAAGTGAACCTGAGCAAATGCCCCCCATTTCCAAAAAAGAGAAATTTTGACAATTCTATCTCTGGCTGAAAAAGACTTACTTTGTGTCCCCTTGGTTGCATCTTTGGTTTGCATTGGGAATCCTGTTCCTGTTAATTTGGATTGGTATAGTAACTGTCTTTTTCCTACTACTGAATGGACATTACCTCCCACATCGCTCTACAGTACAATTTGTGAACTTAGACTTGAAACCTCATACGTCACCACACCGTAAACAGAGGGACCTGTCCCTAATGAACATTACAGCAGTTCCAGGACCGGATGGTATGGTATTGGATAGGGTTTCATATGATGTATTTGGTCCTACTGAACATTTGAAAATTCCACATGCATTTAAAATGTAATTGAATGATTTCATTACCCAGAGTACACTCTCTGATGATTGGGACACTGAAACTGTAAATACTATGCTCTCAGACTTAGAACAATCTGCTGCGTTTACATACAGGGAATTGTATGACGATACACCTGATTTTTATACATCTATTGTTACCAACACTATGGTCATCACTTTTTGCACAAAGCATGTGTTCCATGCACTGTTAACACTTAACATCAATGGGAACATTGCCCGACACCATCGAAAGGTAGTTCTGCCACATTCACACAGAAATGTGCATACTTTTCTGGGTTCAATACATCAGACCCAACGTCATAATACTATAAGCTTGCACAAACGAATGCAACTGCGAAGAAAATTATGCTGACAAACACCAAGCTGATATATTCAGCACCTTTAATCTCCCAACTGTCTATACAAGGTTTTGACTATTGGAGGGACATGACAGACACAAAATCTATCTGGAGGACGAAAGAATGGCAGGTTCAGGGAACAGAGGCTTTATTTAGTGCTTGCCTCATACCATTACAGATCATCTCTCTGAACAGCATAGCGCAACAGACTACGTGCTACGGGTTTGCAAAAATAAAAGACCTGAAAACACCATGCACCCCATCGCCCACACCTATTGAAGGTATATCGAATAATACACTGATAAGTGAGGAGGTACTGGGTACAATGATACAGAATGGTATGTACAATTCATCAGCTCCCAATTGGAAGGCATGGTTGGTTTGACCGATCAACACAAATAGGTGTCAATCAAGATTCAGGGGTACCACCGGAGGATTTAGTATTCATAGGCCTGACCCACATTATGTACAAACAGACGACCCAGGGGTAGTGACTTCTTATAGGGTTGGGAAGTTATGCCTAGAATGGCTAAAAACCTCAACACTATTACAGGCGAAACAACACTTGTTCCTTCTGTCTGATAACATGGATCTTAAGGATTTCTTGCTAGGTCTCAAGAAACTGCGTAAAAAAACGCTTCTTATATGCCATTTATAATGAACTGTGGAAAATCTCCCAACAGGAAGCTGCTGCAAGTTTACATGAGATTAACAGAATTAACCTAGAAAAGGTCTTGGCTGTAGTACACAATGGAATTACCATACTTTCTTCACATATTTATTAACTGGGAACATTGTGCACTCAGCAATTGACATAATGGAACACGATTTGTCTATTCTACAACATGGGCAATCTCAATTACGCTCCATTATGCTTTTAAGCGGGATGCTACAATCATTGCATTCAGGCCACGTGCCATGGCGGTACATTAACGGCACAAATCTGTTTTCGACTTATAATCTGACGACAGACAAATAACCATGGCATGCAGAGATGCAAAGTACACCAGTAGTAGAGTCACCGTCTACAGAATGCCATTCACGACATTACAGCTCTAATACTGCCTTAAATATCAGGTAGGCTGGTATGAAGCGTTGGGTGAGGGGTACATACAGGAAACATGGGAGTTGCCATACAGATATAGGTGTAGAAATAAGAACACTGAAGTATTCTTAAGTGCTATAGACTGTGAGAAGGGTTTAAGTGGGTCTTTAGTGTGCAAGGAGGTCTCACTCCACGGAGCGTGTAATGCTTCAATAGCGAACTTATCTTGCTATTTGAAAGGCTCCCCGGCTGCCGTGATTCAGACGGTTTTCGAGTTACTCCCGAATGGGAGTTATTTAATGCTGAATAATCAAGGCTGTTGCGGGATGGCACCAGGCATCGCATATCTAGTCACAGTAAACTCCACGGTTGTCTTTTGTAAGCAAGTATTATTTTCCCCAGCTCACATAGTTAGGGAGGCACCACTGTGGCCTTCATTGAATGTTTCCAGTATAAGGTTTTATTCTCTGAGCAGACTGAAAGCCATTTTGTTCCGACAAAACGTGGCCTTAACTTCAGCCCAAGAGACTTTTGATCTCCAGGTTGCAAGGTCTTCGGAAGAGATACAGGCCCTGGTCCATACGAACTTCCCGCTCCATTTAGGAGAAATGGTTAGTCGTATCTTTAACATGTCTGATACAAGGGGGATCGACCACTTATTTAAGTGTATTGGTTCAGGTCTGTTAACCACCTTTCAGACCATCTTCAGAGTAATTCCAGCTTTCATGCACTCCGTACTTGGAAGCGTTTTTGGAGGGTTTCCTTTGGTCCTGCTATCAGTGGCGGGCATCCTGAATTTAATCCTATTGTTTGGCAATGGGCGTCTCAATCCCTCAAGGCATGGAGAGACCACTGTTGGAATGACGTTGTCGTGAGCATATGGTGTTCTACCTGGGTACGCCTTGGCTTCGAGAGCTGAGTGAGCCTAGACTGTGTCCTGCCGCTGCCTCTTCTGCAGATTTAGATGCGTGTTGGACCTGTGTTTGAAACTTCCCTCGATTGCGCACCTGGACAAAGATGTGCTCCTGGTACCCTTGCAGGCCCACGTGTACAGTTGTCCACAGCGTATTCCAATGTTGATGACAGCATTTTTAGATCCTCAAAGGGATGCTTCCGCTCCTATTGGAAGGGAAATCGGCTCTGCTCCAGAGGAACAGGCATCGGTTCCAGGCATGCAGGCTTCTAATTCTTCCCCGGCGGCTGCTGTGGGAACCAGAGATGACCATCTTTGCTCGCTCAACATGATATTGGAAGTGCTGGAGGTATTGCCACCTGCAGATGCAATGTTAAGCGATGTTGAGTCTTCAGCAGAGGATTCATAAACAATCCGGCCTTCCCTGTGCTGGGAACTATTTGGCAATTTTTAAACATTTAACAAATTGAAGGACTAAACTGACTTTGTTTTATTTTTTTTTCTCGCTCCTTTGCTCTAACTAAGCATAATGGCTTTCAAGGTGCTCAGTGTAATAATAACCACATATACAAGTTTAGAGGACCTTTTGAAAGCTTTTAGGGAAAATGGCTTTTCTTTTATGGACACTTTTTACAGGCTTTTTAAGTACTGGTAGTGTTTTTTAATTATAAATGACTTTATGCTTTTAATGGCCTGACGTTTGGTGTCAGAAGTGGGATATGTGGACCAGCTCAAACCTTGGAAAACAATAATTACATATGAATATAGTTTCAGGCATTGAAGGATTGTACCTTTTTTGTATTGTAAACTTCCTTTGTAGTTGATGATTTACATAGATAGGAAGTTGCATCCGAAGTGAGGGCAGAAACAGTACTGTTGATGTTACTGATCTGCATGTACGAGGAGCAGTGTCAGGTTTTGCTTACTTGTGGTAACCCATTGTATCTGTAGTGAGTATCATTACACTCCATCACACTTACTGGGTGTATTAGCCTGCGTTCCTAAACATCATTGCGAAACCTACGGAGGATGTGCTTTCACTGTTGCTGCAGCAAGCAAGTGGTGTCCCCTGCATCCCTCCCTTCGGCAGGAAGACAATACACGTAACTTCAGGAAAGCCTTAAAAACCTGACTGATTCCTTTTCCTTGTCGATCTCAACTTGCTGACCTGACATGACATGGCCGACAGCCAGCTGGCTCGACCACTTGATTGGACTTAGCGGCAGATACCCCTATGGGTGACCGCTACACTACATAAGTACTAAACCTAACCTAATCTGATTTAACCTTAGTCTGTGGCTTATACAGAACAAAAACTCCCTTTGACTGAAACCTTGGCTCAGGCAATTGTCCAACTGCTAAAGCAGGATGTTCGGGTTCTTTGCATGCTGACTTATAGGATATTTCCATTCGCAGATCGTTTCGTTCACAGAAACATGTCTTACCACATATGACGGTCAGATGTCAGGAAGGGTGAGGACCGATAGGGATCTTCCATGTGAAAGTGAAGTACAAACTTTTTATCAAATGAGTAGCCAAGAATGTACATTCCACTCAAGAAAAAAAATTGTGATTCCCCCAACGACCCCAGCGTACCATGATGCAGTTTGTTGGCGGGCAGCATCAAAGATTTCAGGAGGAATCAGCTCACCGAAGGTACAAGGGCCACCATTTCGTCCAACAGTATTGCATTGTTCTTCTTGTCTGAAACATAAATAATAGAAAACCATCATTTCTGGTGGGTCCTGAAGAAGGACACTTCCTCACTCAACTCATGCTCAATCAGCATTCACTCAAACAGAAATGTTATAGAAAATCTGTAAGTGTAGCAGCGAAATTGGTGCAGAAGGCTACCGCATGGAGTTTCTACTCTCATGCAAAGAACATCTGTGTATAAAGGGCCCTGTCAATAAAATAAACGTGTCAGACACTTTTTAGGGGAAAAAAGAAAATTGTATAACTATTCACATACTATGAATTCATGTACGAGACAAACCATAGTTAACGAGACCCAGGGTGTTCTCGCTGCGATACAATGAAGAACTCTAAATACCTGTTCAAGGCTAGTCAAGGAGGAATGCGGCAAAATAAACCAATGGCGTGGAAGCAGAGAGGACTTACGAGGCATCTAGATCCACACAAACTAGATCCTACAGCGATCTGCACAAACCAGATCCTACAGCGATCTGCACAAACCAGATCCTACAGCGTTCTGCACAAACCAGATCCTACAGCGACCCGCACAAACCAGATCCTACAGCGATCTGCACAAACCAGATCCTACAGCGTTCTGCACAAACCAGATCCTACAGCGACCCGCACAAACCAGATCCTACAGCTACCCACACAAATCAGATCCGACAGTGACCAGCACAAACCAGATCCGATAGTTACCCACACACCAGATCCTACAGCTACCCACACAAATCAGATCCGACAGCAACCCGCACAAACCAGATCCTACAGCGACCCGCACAAACCAGATCCGACAGCGACCCACACAAACCAGATCCTACAGCGACCCACACAAACCAGATCCGACAGCGACCCACACAAACCAGATCCTACAGCGACCCACACAAACCAGATCCGACAGCGACCCACACAAACCAGATCCGACAGCTACCCACACAAACCAGATCCTACAGCTACCCACACAAATCAGATCCGACAGCGACCCGCACAAACCAGATCCTACAGCGACCCGCACAAACCAGATCCGACAGCGACCCACACAAACCAGATCCTACAGCGACCCACACAAACCAGATCCTACAGCGACCCACACAAACCAGATCCTACAGCGACCCGCACAAACCAGATCCTACAGCTACCCACACAAACCAGATCCTACAGCGACCCGCACAAACCAGATCCTACAGCTACCCACACAAACCAGATCCTACAGCGACCCGCACAAACCAGATCCTACAGCGACCCGCACAAACCAGATCCTACAGCTACCCACACAAACCAGATCCTACAGCGACCCGCACAAACCAGATCCTACAGCGACCCGCACAAACCAGATCCTACAGCTACCCATACAAACCAGATCCTACAGCGACCCACACAAACCAGATCCTACAGCGACCCGCACAAACCAGATCCTACAGCGACCCGCACAAACCAGATCCTACAGCGACCCGCACAAACCAGATCCTACAGCTACCCACACAAACCAGATCCTACAGCGACCCACACAAACCAGATCCTACAGCGACCCGCACAAACCAGATCCTACAGCTACCCACACAAACCAGATCCTACAGCGACCCACACAAACCAGATCCTACAGCGACCCACACAAACCAGATCCTACAGCGACCCGCACAAACCAGATCCTACAGCTACCCACACAAACCAGATCCTACAGCGACCCACACAAACCAGATCCTACAGCGACCCGCACAAACCAGATCCTACAGCTAGCCACACAAACCAGATCCTACAGCGACCTGCACAAACCAGAACCGACAGCGACCCGCACAAACCAGAACCTACAGGAGAAGAACAAAGCAAACAAACTACTTTCTAGCACTGTACAGTCATTATCTTTTCAGACAACTGTGAATAATTCAAACAGAGGTCAAATACAAAACACTGCAATACAGCAACAAAATATGCCATCTCTCCTTTTAAAGCAAGTTAATAACTTAAACCTCAAAATAGTCCCCATGCGACCCACCAAAATGGCCCCCGTTTGAAAAATAAAATGGAGCCTAGAGAAGCATTGCATGGATTGTTGCTTACACTCCTTCATTTGGACTTGCTGGTTGATTCCAGTAATCACCAACATGAAAAGCTGCCCTGAAGCCTGAAAGATGAGAAATAAATCAACTACATCGAGTACTCATATTCAGAATATACTCATGGCATGCGCACAATACCTTTCGCCTCACTCATGAGCACCAGAAAACAACTTCTTTGCAGTTTTTTTTGGAACCTGAACCTAGCCCATGGGTATTAGGATGCTTAACAACAGAACCAGACTAGGGGGCTGAATTAGAGTTTGGTGGATATGGTACTCTCCCAAAAACGTGACTGACTGCCCTGTCCACTAAACTGCTGGTCATGTCAGGTGGACCGCCAGCTCGCCGCCGACTAAGCCCCCCTCCTTGGGGCCGTCAACTGAAAGCTTCCGCCAATTGCCCGATGCAGTAGGGGCCGACAGAGGAAGGGCATTACAATGTCTACACTGTTTAGATATTTACGAGGGATAGCTTGAAGTCTTTTTTTCTGTCCTTTACTGGTGGTGAGAGACAGAAAAATACAAATAAAGACCCTCAGGCCCTGTGAGAAAAACTCCCTGGGTGTGGGGTCATTCCGATTTGGGGGTTTCAGTAATGTCTGTTTTGAAAAGCAAAAGCTTCGTTAAAGTTTGGTGGCTAACCGTCTAAGCCGCCGGCACCTCACACTTTTAGCCCCCCTGACGGCGGTTCCTGTCAACTTACAGTATGGCCAGACTGACCTCTAAATTTGAGAGACGGAAGCCTGTCAGAGTGCCGACCTAATGTCCTCTGTCACCCAAACGGACGATACTATACTCCATTCATCAAACTTTAAATTGGGTCTATTTTACACATGTATTTAAGGCTAGGAGGTTAAGCGACTCGCCCAGTGCGCTATATTTTCAATACTCTAACAAAGCAAATATAATCTCCCCATATGTAGTAGGCCTGGGCGGTGAACTCCGCTCCGTCTGCGGAGTTTGCTACCCTCTGCAGAGCACGCAGAGTTCCAAAAATAAACCTCCCAGTGAGATTTCTCAATGCAGGCGTCGCGGATAGTCGCGGCCGCTCAAGTTGATAAACCTTTCGTTCGCGTAGAGGAAGCGGCTGCTGCAGAAGAACTTCTACTCAATCGGCAGAAAGAACCAGCGCCCGCTTGCGATGCGCATGGGGCAGTTCACGCTGATTTTACAGCACGGGACAAACACCCGGTGCCAAAAATCAGCGCTAACTGCGCAACCTAATGCACCCCGCCACTTGCGTAACTCCGCATAGCGCGGCAGCGTTTTAGTTGCTTCGCAGAATTCCGCTTAGCAGAACTTCGTGCAATCCACCCAGGCCTAATATTTGGGCCGCTGTTTATTCCTACTCTTTGATAAACTAGATTGTGTCGGCGCTGGGTCCGGCTGGTATAGTTCTTACTCCATCCCTAACCATTTGAAATACCCTCAAATGCAGGGTTCGAAAATTCCACTCGACCGCTCGTATAGTCGAGCTAAATTTAACAAGGTCGAGCTGTTTTTAGGTCCTACTCACCAGAAACAAACCAACTTTTGTACTCTGTCTGTAAAAACAGAACAAATGTGACAAGATAACAAGATTTAAAGGCATTTTAATTGCTCACAAAGGTAATGAGCAATAAAGATGCCTTTAAATCTTGTTATCTTGTCACATTTGCTCCGTTTTCAGAGACGGAGGTCAAGTAGGTTGCAGTTATGTCGAGGACATTTTTTAAGGTACTAGACCTGCAGGACTAGTAGCATTTTATGGATTTTTCGAGTCCTGAAATGGATACATTTCCCCAAAATATCCCAGAAGTACCGCTGAAAACCGGTGCCAGTTGGACTTAAACTGTGTTTTGAGTTTGTTGTCATGTGTCCCTTGGCCGCAGGGATGGGACAAGTTCGGCTTGAGTATTTTCGAGATGAAAATTCCAGGTTATTTGCTTTCTAGGGTCTTTCCAACAGATGTCAAAGGCATGGGCAATTACCCCGGGTCCCCACCTTTCCAGGGTGGCCCTTGTCTTTCTCTCTGTTTATCTCACCTACAAGTCCTACATCAATTTCTTTACCTCACCCACCCCCTTTTCTCTACCTACCCCTCCCTGGCTCTATCCAGTATCATATTACAAATTTTTAGAATCCTAGCCAAGCCATTTTTCAGCTGGTTATTTTTTAGACTTCATTTATGAGAATGTAACTATAATTCGGTATTGCTTGGCATCATGGGGGCTGAAATATGCAGAAAATATGCAATAGAATTAGTGGTTGTTCCAAATCGGGGGCGGGACCCCCAAATGCTTCAAATGAGAGTGCTGTAAGAAGTTTGCTAGAGGTCGTTGTCCTGTGAACAGTCCCTGTTGTTGCCTCGTCATGGGTACCCCTGCCTCCCCCTCTAAGTCCTACCTGACCCGGAAGTGACAAAGAATAAATCCCACGTGCCAAGCCTCTTGCGTAAGCACGTCCTTACACCCTGGAGGTACCCTGGCTTCACACTCACAACTGCCCCCGGGAACTACCCGAGACTGCACATGCCCCCCCGCCAAAGCTTTGTAGGCTGCAGGCTCCACCCACTTCCGGGTCTGGGCTCCTTTACCTGCCCCATGGCATCTGCACCCCCCCCCCCCAGGTCTGGGCTCCTCTACCTGCCCCCAGGCCTCAGGAACTGTTTTATCTCCCTCAAGGCCTCACCCCCACCCCAGGACCGAACTTCTGTACCTCTCCCGATGCCTCAGTACTGTCCCTCAGTACCTGCCCCCAGTCCTCAGTACCTGCCCCAGGCCTCTGCTCCCGCACCTGCCCCTACGTCTCAGCACATGCCCCAGGCCTCAGTACCTGCCCCCAGGCCTCAGCAACTGGCCCCAGGTCCCAGCACATGCCCCAGTCTTCAGCACCTGCCCCCAGGCCTCAGCACCTCCCTCCAGGCTTTAGCACCTGCCTCCAGTCCCCAGTACCTGCCCCCAGGTCCCAGTACCTGCCCCAGGCCTCAGTACCTCCCTCCATGCCTCAATACCTGCCCCCAGGCCTCTACTCCAGCACCTGCCCCCAGGTCTCAGTACCTCCCTCCAGGCCTCAGTACCTGCCCCAGGCCTCTGCTTCAGGACCTTCCCCAAGGCCTCAGCACCTGCCCCCAAGCCTCAGCATCTGCTCCCAGGCCTCAGTACCTCCCACCATGCCTCAATACCTGTGCTTAGTACCTGCCTCCAGGTCCCAGTACCTGCCCCCAGGCCTCCGCTCCAGCACCTGCCCCAGGCCACAGTACCTCCATTCAGGCCTCAGTACCTCCATTCAGGCCTCAGTACCTGTCCCCAGGCCCCAGTACCTCCATTCAGGCCTCAGTACCTCCCTCCAGGCCTCGGTACCTCCCTCCAGGCCTCAGTACTTGCCCCCAGGCCTCAGTACTTGCCCCCAGGCCTCAGTACCTGTCCCCAGGCCCCAGTACCTCCATTCAGGCCTCAGTACCTCCATTCAGGCCTCAGTACCTGTGCTTAGTACCTCCCCCCAGGCCCCAGTGCCTGCCCCCAAGCCTCAACACCTCCCTCCAGGGTTCAGCACCTCCCTCCAGGTCTCATTACCTGCCCCCAGGCCTCAGTACCTCCCTCCAGGCCCCAGTACCTGCCTCCAGGTCTCATTACCTGCCCCAGGCCTCTGCTCCTGCACCTGCCCTCTGACCAGAGTCTGAGTCAGTAACTGTCAGTGAAGCCGCCCAGGCCCCCCCCCTCTCAGATCACGTGACTAGGCCCGGAGTTAAAGGGACAGGCGGTGGGGGGGCTGAGCTGAGCAGCACAAACTAACACAACACCGTGCAATACAACAGAGTACAGCCCAATGGATCACAGTCTAACACAACACCGTGCAGCACAGTGCTACACAGCACAGACTAACACAGCACAGATTAACATAACACACACTACCACTAACAAAACACAGCACAGAGTAACACAACAGAGTTGGGAGTAACACAACGCGCACGAAAACACCACAGACTAACACAACACAGAGTAACACAGTACAGAATAACAGAACACAGCACACAACACAGCACACTACACAGCACAAAGTAACACATCACAGTATAAAGTATCACAACACAGGAGAGAGTAAAACACCACACCACAGACTAACACAACCCCTTGCAGCACAGTTCAGGGGAGCACAGCACGAGGCGACACAGCACTGACTAACACAACAAAGAACAGAGCAAAACAGTACAACACAGCACAGACTAACACAATACAGCATAGAGTAACACAGCACAGACTGACAACAAAGCACAGAGCAACACAGTACAACACAGCACAGACTAACACAATACAGCACAGACAAACACAACACAGAGTAACACAGCACAGACTAACACAATACAGCACAGAGCAACACAGTACAACACAGCACAGACTAACACAATACAGCATAGAGTAACACAGCACAGACAAACACAACACAGAACAGAGCAACACAGTACAACACAGCACAGACTAACACAATACAGCATAGAGTAACACAATACACCATAGAGTAACACAACACAGCACAGACAAACACAACACAGCACAGACAAACACAACACAGAGTAACACAACACAGAGTAAAACAACACAGCACACAACACATCAGAGAATACCACAACAAAGCAAAGAGAGACAGGGCACTCCACAGACTGACACAACACAGGGCAGCACAGTACAGAGGAGCACAGTACAACACAAAACCCAACTGCAAGACACACCACACCACAAGGCAGTGCTGCTAGAGGTACAGACCCTCCCTGCTGGGACCCCTCAGATCGCTGCTGCCCCCCTTTCCCGGAGACCAGTGAAGTGGGGGTGACTCTCCAGACACCTTCATTTCCCGCCAGGCTCGAGTTTGCCCTCTTTTATTTCACACAGCGTTACTTCCTGTGCTGTTTGTGGGACAGACACGTTGTGTTTTTTTCTGGCATGATATCTTCCAGCAGATAAGGCAGCGTCTGCTCTCCCACTGGTTATCGTCATTTTCTGTGGCTTTTGCTCTTGAGTTTCGGTTCTTTTCGGTGTGTGATACTTCACTGGACATTTCAAGGCTGCACACGCCGCGTCCCTCGCACATTTCACGCAACAGGAATGTATTTTTCTTGTGGGGGGCGAGATTAGGGACTGCATTTACCATTTACTTTTAATAACTGCGGTGCAGATTCTCCCACACGAAATATTAACAAATAAATAAAGTGCAAATGTAGATTCTGTTCACATCGCCATATCCGTGCCTACTTCAGCAGCCAAGTAAGCAAGCACTGGCAAAGCCAAGAGATCTCTCCTAAGCAAGAGCTATTGGCTTGGCCAGTATGTTTTAGCCCCTTTTAATGCCACCCAACTTTGGCATCATTAGGTCGGACAGAACGAGTGGTCAAGGGGGAGGCATCGCATGCCTACTTCGTAGTGATCTAACCGTGAAAGTCATTCAGGCCGACCTCCTGCTGTCCTGCGAATACCTATTTATTGAAGTGGCCGGGGCAAATAACCATTCATGCAAACTGCACACGTTTTACCAACTCCCCTCCCCCCCACCCCCTACCCCCCACGACAACCTTCCCTTCACAGAAACGATCATGGACATTATCTCGGCCAATACTGATTTCCAGGGCACTCAGATCTTCCTGGGAGATTTCAACCTTCACTGGAACGATGTGAATGATGTGGTGGCCAACAGCCTTAAATCCTTCCTACTTGACCTCAACCTAATCCAAATCTGTGACAGCCCTACTCATACCAAAGGAGCCACGTTAGATCTGGTCATTGGTAAGCCCAACTCTTTCCACCTGCGGTCGATCCTCCCGTGTGACTGGACAGACCACTATTGCATCACCTTCCTCGTCCATGAATCGGTACGAGCAAGCGGATCCCAACCTAAGAACCCAAAACTGCTGAAAAGATGTTTATGGAACATTAACTCGCAAGACCTGTCGGCGCTTTGTGATAACATATTACCCCCCTATGAACATGTCGGATGTCCATGACGTTACGGCCCACTACAACCACGCAATGCTTAATGTACGTGACTCGGTGCCACCACTTCAGCTTAAAAGAGTGTCCTCTAAACTCTCCAAACCGTGGTTCAATGAGAGCCGTAATGCCGAAAAAAGACATTTAAGACTTGCTGAAAGGAAGTGACGATCGCATCCCTCTCTTGTACATCTTTGCCACTTGAGATCCTTCCGGAGCATATAGAAACCAAATGCTGATCCACGGACCTTCCTAATTTTTCGCCCTATCACTAACAACCCCACCGTGGCAAAACTCCTGGAGAAATGTGTGCTCGCCCAACTGTGTCATCACATCGACCATTTCCAACTCCTGGATCAATGCCAATCTGGTTTCTGCCCAGGCCACAGTAGAGTCGGCGCTAACGCACATCGTGGATGATGCACTGAGTATACTGGATCACAATGAGTCGTGCATACGGATCCTTCTTGACCTTTCGTCAGCATTTGATACTGTCAAACATGATCACCTAATTGACCTCTCAGAACACAGGATGGGATTGTCTGGGCCTGCATTAAACTGGTTCTCTGCGTTCCTTCAGAACAGATCCCAAAGCTTCAAGGGGAACCAATCCGTGTCCCATCCTAAACCGGTCACCTTGGGGCTCCCCCAAGGTTCAGCACTGTCCCCCACGCTCTTTAACCTGTTCATGGAGCCTCTGACACGAATCCTAAAATCATCCAGCATTCACTATCATATGTATGCAGACGATAGGCAGCTATACCTGAAGATGGCTTCCCCCGAAGACATTCAGTCCCTCAACTCAGTCTTGATGGAACTCAAAGCTGGTTGACACGTAACCATCTGAAGCTAATTGCTCTTAAAACCGAATTCTTACTGATCTAACCCCACAACAAATCCCTAATCATGGATCAATGGCTGAATCAGCTGACTCCCCTCAACTGTAGTCCTCACCTCGTGGACTCAGCATCCTCTCTAGGCGCCATTCTAGACGAAAGCCTGAACATGCAGAAGCACATCAGTTCCTTCACCAAAGGAGCGAACTTCCAACTCAGCTTACTTAGGAAACTCAAACCCTTTCTCCCTGCTAAAGGTTGCAGTTCAAGCATTTGTGATCTCAAAGCTGGATTATGGTAGCGCAACACTTTGCGGCCTGCCTAGAGGGAGGACGGCTCCTCTTAGGGCTACCCTCAACTCCGCTGCTAGGCTCGAAACTGGCACAAAAAAATACCACCTCACCTCTCCGGACCTGTGGAACCTGAATTGGCTCCCATATGAAGCTTGGATACAGTTAAAAATTGCATGTATGGCACAAAAAAGCCATCCCCGTTGTACGGTTCTAGAGCCTACAGAAGCTCCAGTACCCTTTTGCTAAAACCACAAAAATTCAAGAAAAAAAAAGACACATAACCGAGCCTTCTCGGGTTAGGCTCCCAGGATCTGGAACGCCCTTCCTCTAGTTGTCAGTGTGAACCCTTCCACCGTCTTTTGATGAAGAAATTTCTGCCTTAGCCTGGCCCCCTCATCTGATTCTGGGACCGTAGCCTTGACTTAGTCCCAGCCACCTGGTTCTCGAGTTTGTCGGACAATTCTAAAATGTGTTTTTGTCGCTGAGTTGAATCTTTTGTTTTTGCTTTTCCCTCACGAGAACATTGGAAACTTTTAGACGTCGACTTTGTTGCTTTGTATATTCTGTTTTGTTTGCTTATACCCTTAGTGATGTATAATCGTTAAGCGTTCTGATACCTTCGGTGGTCATGCTCGCGCTATATAAAACTTTCAAAATAAATAAATAGCAATGTTGAACACCAGAGCGGCTGCTGTTCACATGGATGAAAGATAGTAGGGTAGAGGAGTGAGTGGAGTGAATTTAAATGGAGTAGAGTGGAGTGGCGTGGAGTGTCCTGGAGTGGTGTACCGCACACTGGAGTGGCGTAGAGGCTGCTGTGGAGTAGAGTGACATAGAACGGAGTAGATTGTCGTAGAGTGGAGTGGCATAGAGTGGAGTAGTGTAGGAGAGTGGAATGGCATAGAGTGGGGTAAACTGCGTAGAGCAGAGTGGCGTAGAGTAGAGTGGACCGGCATAGAGTGTCAGAGTGGAGTGCGGTAGTGTGGAGTAGAGATGGAGTAGTGTGTCTTAGAATAGAGTGGAGGACAGTGACCCGGAGTGGCATAGAGGAAGTTGCGTAGAGCGTCGTGGAGTAGTGTCGTAGAGTGGAGTTGAGTGTTTTATAGTGAGGTGGCACAGAGTGGAGTTAAGCGTCAGAGTGGACTGGAGTGTAGTAGAGTGCACTAGAGTCAAGTGGTGTAAAGTACAGTAGTGCAGCAGAGTAGATTGGTGTAGAGTGCATTGGTTTTGAGTAAAGTGGTGTAGAGCCCACGGAATAGAGTGCTGTGGCATAGCGTGAAGTGGTACAGAGTAAATTGCAGTGGGACAGAGTGCAATGGTGTAAAGTGGAGTGGTGCAAAGTGGAGTAGAGTGACGTAGAGTAGATTGTTTCAGACTAGAGTAAAGTGGCGCAGAGTGGAGTGGTGCAAAGTAGAGTGCAGAGGTGCAGGGTATAGCGCAGAGGCGTAGAGTAGAGTGGCGTAGAGCGCAGAGGCGTAGAGTAGAGTGGCGTAGAGCGCAGAGGCGTAGAGTAGGGTGGCGCAGAGTGCAGTGGCGTAGAGTGCACTGGCGTAGAGTACAGTGGTGCACAGTACAGTGGTGCAGTTGTGAAGAGTGCAGTGGTGCATAGTCTATTAGAGTGGCGTAGAGTGAATTGGTGTACAGTGTAGTAGCCTAGAGTTCATTGGAGTAGGGGGCATTGGCAAAGAGTGCAGTAAAGCAGTGTTGTACAGTGTAGAGTAGAGTGGTGTAGAGTCCATTTGTAGAGAGTGTAGTGGCATAGTGTAGAGTGTTTTAGAGTAGAGTACAGTGGCGCATAGTGCAGTGGCATCGCGTACAGCGGCATTCACTGAAGTACAGTGGCGTAGGGTAGATTTCGTGGCGTGGAGTGGAATGACACAAGGTGGAATAGAGTAACGCAGAGTGCAGTGACGTAAAGTAGATGGTTTCATAGAAGAGTGAAGTGGCGTCGACTGCAGTGGCATAGAGTAAAGTGTTGTAAAATCCAGAGGTGCAGAGTAGAATAGAGTGGTATAGAGTGGATTGGCATAGAGTACAGTGGCGAAGAGTGCAGTGATGCCTAATAGAGTAGTGTGGGGTAGAGTGCATTTACAGGGAAGCTTTTCAAATGTCCCAAGATGTCCTTAGCAAACCAGAAGGCTGCGCTGTCTGGTAGGCTTTGACCTAAAAACACAGTTTACACTTCCAAAGCACAAAGAGACGCGACGGGAAATCATTCTCACTTGTGGGGGTTAATTCGATATCAGACTTCGAGAAGTGTGGTAATATTTCACATACTCATGATTTCCCCCTTTGCGTATTTCCCCAGGTAATACCAGGAGAAACCTTTTCAGGAAAAACAAGTTGAAAGATGTCAAATGTGCAGAAATTGAGTGGTGCGTTTTGGATTCTCTACATTGCGGATATTTTATAGGTTTTGTGTATGTAGATATATATATATATATATAGTTGCTATGTATCTTGTAACGTTAGTGTGGTTCTCTTAAGAAGTTCAGAACCATCTCCTACCAATCACATACAGGGGCTACTCGAATATGGCCCTCTCACTGTATGACAGTTCAGCTCACTATATGTCACTCCGGTTCACCATATGCCACTTTGGCTAACTGTATGTCACTTCGACTCACTATATGCCACTTCGGCTCACTATATGTCACTTCGGCTCACTATATGCCACTTCGGCTCACTATATGTCACTTCAGCTCACTATATGCCACTTCGGCTCACTATATGTCACTTTGGCTCACAATTTGCCACTTTGGCTAACTATATATCACTTCGACTCACTATATGCCACTTTGACTCACTATATGCCACTTGGGCTCACTATATGTCACTTCAGCTCACTATATGCCACTTCGGCTCACTATATGCCATTTCGGCTCACTATATGCCACTTCGGCTCACTATATGTCACTTCAGCTCACTATATGTCACTTCAGCTCACTATATGCCACTTCGGCTCACTATATGCCACTTCGGCTCACTATATGCCACTTCGACTCACTATATGCCACTTCGGCTCACTATATGTAACTTCGGCTCACTATATGCCACTTCGGCTCACTATATGCCACTTCGACTCACTATATGCCACTTCGGCTCACTATATGTCACTTCAGCTCACTATATGCCACTTCGGCTCACTGAGGCTTGGCTCAACGAAACGAGAGTCCTAGGAGGAGAAAGACCCAAGGTGAAGAAATGGTGACTCCACACTTTACAACTGGAGACCTCCGCCAATAATCTCTAGTCAAAATCACTCTTCAGATCATAGCATGTACATTTAATGGCGGGAAAGTCTGGCACAATATTTCTCTCTATTTGCTATTTAGAATCTAAGCTCCCATTCACTAGTGGGGGATATTCTGTTTTTAATTACAAGCCCAGTGGTCCAATCACTGTGGCTTCAAAGAGCATCATCTACTTGACGTCACAGGGACAGGCAGGCTTTACGTGGAGAAGTGTGGCTCAATGGTTAGAGCGGCAGACCCTGATGCAGAGGTCTGGCCCGGACCAGGGTTCAATTACGGCCTCGGCGGGTCTTGGGCTCAATCTCCCCGGACCTGATAATTCTCGCCTCGGTGCCTAGTCTATTCATGGGTCCCACTCTGTGACTCTGGGCAATAGCTTGCTTATTCTCCACACCGGCCCCAACAGCGCTAGGATGCCTGGCTTCACCTTGGGGGTGCCCAGGAGTGGACACCTCAGAGGAAAAGCCAGGATGGGTTCCACAGCGGTATGTGTACAGCGCCTTGATACCCCTTCGGGGGTGATACGTGCGCTATATAAGCACTACTACTACATTTACATTTACAAACCAGTGGGTTGAAGCCTGGCACCAGGTGGCCTTGTGCTTCCAGAAGGTTACAGTGAGGTGAGGAGACTTCCTGACTTCAGGCTGTATCCACGCTGCCTCTGTTCTGAGAGAACTGTGTGAGGCCACTGGACCACCTGACTCCAGAGCTCCATCCAAAGGAGGCTCATAGTCCTTCTTCACTGTCCATGCACAGCTCAAGGTGAGGCAGGCAGGCCCTCTGTCCCCTGTGAAGCCAGGTCTTTCCTGGAGGTGTAGCTGATCCAGAGAGCTCTTCTGGGGGTGCCTGAGGTCCAGGCCCCTGGCGTAGGACCAGAGCAGTGTCCAAGAGCACGATGAAGGAAGACCCCTTACTACCTTTCAGCCCTGTCGTGGCTGGGGAGGATACAATTCAGAGTCGATGGAGTGAGGGCAGCGACCCCAGCCCCGCCGACCTCACTGCAGAGAAGGGCATGGTGACAATCTGGTCTTCAGGAAGACATGACACATAAGGGAGTCCACTGATGGGCCCCTACAAAGAACTCATTAAATCACCCAGGAATGCTGCTTGATTTCCTGAACCGGAGAGGTAGGTGAGACAGAGGCTGGCGAGAGTGCAGGCAGCGATGTAAGGGTAGGGCTAGACCCCAGATTCCTGAGTTCAAAATGGACCAGAGGATGCATTTTGCACTAAGAAAACAGCTTTACGTGCAACAGACCATGAGAGCCGCAGCCAACATCTGCTTGCGCTCTGTTCCTGAGCTCTTGCATTAGGCATTTTTGCCCCAAATTACTCTCAATTACATAAGTGGGAGCAATTACGTAATCTTCAGTCATTTTGCAAAAGTACATATGGGTCGTGTTGATGCTTTGCTACAGAAATCCAGACACAAAACATTGAAAGCTTAGCAATGTAGGAATCCGGCTCTTTATAGGATATACCAAAAAGAGGCATACAGTGCAAAGAGTCCAGGTATTCCCTTACGAGTGGACCGGGACTGGCTCTAGCAGTCCCAAGGTGCTCTTCCAGGGAGTAGTGTGGTCGAGTAGCCTTAGGCGTTTCAGAGAGGAGTGTGAGACATCCGCCAATACACACACTAGTCAATAAATGATACACACGACTCAATAAGGAGATCCACACCAATTTATAAAATAACACTTATCTTTCTATAACTTTAGGCACCAAGATCAGGTAAGTAATTTTTAAAATAGGAGGTTTAAGGAAAACAAGTTTTTGATACTTAAAACCGTGATCAAAGCACTTTGCGGTTATGTTAAGCTATGAAGAAAACATACGCTGCATCCAGTCACTTAACAACGACTTAAAGGACCCTTCCCCGGGACATAAGGTGAGTATGGGGCAAGGTCCAAAATCAGTACCAACAGGTCATCTCGGGAGGCACTGGGGCAGCCTGGGGCAGAGGTGCCTTCCAGCACCGGGTGCTCCATTGAAGTCTATGGACATTGGTCAACTGGAAAAGAGGCTGCAGGCCCGGACTGGCTGAACCAACAAGGGGGCTCAACGCTTGCGATGTTCGGGATCACTTTAGTCCTGTTATCCAGGGGCTAAGGGCGACGGGTGCAGAGGTGTGTTTAGGCATTGGACTTTTGTCACCAGGAGCCCTCGCAGTAGAGGGGCCTGCAAACAGAGGCTGCAGGCGGCCTCCGAAAATCCACAGTGGGCAAGTCCAAGCTGGACTTTGTCTCTGGAGGGCTGGGGGGTCACGCTGACACCGTTAGCCCACTCCAGCTCAGGCTCGGAAGCTTGGGTGCAGTGTTGCTTTGCAGCATTGGGTTTTTGCAGTTCTGGAGTCTCACAGTCTTCTTAGGGGTGCCTTCCAGATGCAGGGATGCAGCTCTACTGCTCAACAGGAGTCCCTGTCTTTTTGCTAAAGGCAGACAGTCCTTCCAGGCCTCGGAGGCACAGGAGCTGCAGGATGAGAGGACTTTTGGCACACTTCGACGGGACCAGCACACAGGCCGGCACGCTGGTGCTGGGTCAGTTGCTTCTTCCACTGTCTGTGCTTTTGCGGCTCTTCAATGTCCTTCTTCTTTGCAGGTCAGCAGGAACCTCATTTCCTGGTGTCAGGGCTCCACACAATACTGAATTTAGGGGTGTTAGGGGACTGTAGGGTAGTAGCTAATGGGTTACTTACCCCTGGGGTCAATAAGCCCCCTACATGACCACTTCCTGGGGGAAGTGGGCATAGCCCTCTCCCAGAGACCCTAATGTTGCCATCACCAAGATGGTCACTTCTGAAAAGTTGCATCCACTTCAGGTAGCCCAGTTCAGGGGTGGTGCTCGCCTGAGGGTTGACATGCCGGTCTTACCTAGCTAATTTCCCCTCCTATCCAGGTGCCAAAGGGCTCTGGAAAAAGGGGGTTGGTTTCCTCATCTGTGAGAGAAGCCAGATTTGCATACCAAAGGCGGTGGGCCTCTTTAAAGCTCCCGCCCCTGGAATGCTAATCTGCAGGTCATCCCGTGGGTGGGGGGCAACCCCAGCTCCAGCAGGCTTGGTTTATGGTCCACGAAGAGCAGAGGCCGTCACCCTTAGGGTTCAGCAACTCGTCTCTGGTGACAGGCTGGCGAGAACCAGTCAGCACACCAGTGGCCCGTAGGGTTTCCAGCGGCACCTCTAAGGTGCTCTCTGAGTGCATGCATTACTAAACCGGGCACTGGCATCAGAGTGGGTTTATTAATAGGAGATGTTTGATTACAAAAAGTCCTGTTTTTGGTGAAGCCATCATGTAGTTGAGCAACTCGTTTTCACCAGTGTCCAACACAAGTTTTAAACAAGCATTAGAAATGCAATCGGGCTCGGATTTATTTGAGTTTGAGCTAATGGCATTGTAAATGGCAATGTATTGTTGCTATGTGTTATGGAGTGTGTCCATGTGGTGTGTAGTGCCAGTGATTTCATTGTGAGTGTGAGAATATTGCACCGTTACTGCCTGTGTTGTCCTTCTTGTGAGTGTGAGAAGCTTGCACCTCTGCTGCCTGTGGTATCCTTGTGAGTGTAAGAAGCTTGCACTGCTGCTGCCTGTGATGTCGTTGTTGTGAGTGGGAGAAGCTTGCACCTCTGCTGCCTGTGGTCTCCTTGTGAGTGTAAGAAGCTTGCACTGCTGCTGCCTGTGGTCTCCTTGTGAGTGTAACAAGCTTGCACTGCTGCTGCCTGTGATGTCGTTCTTGTGAGTGTGAGAAGCTTGCACAGCTGCTGCCTGTGAGTATGAGAAGATTGCATTGTGCATCTCTGTGCTGTGCCTGTTCTTTATAAGGGACTCTTGGTCTGTTGCTGCTACTGCCTTGGCACAGTACCTGCTGTGAGTGGTAGTGGAGAGTGGTAGTGGAGAGTGGTAGTGGAGAGTGGTAGTGGAGAGTGGTAGTGGAAAGTGTTAGTGGAGAGTGTTAGTGGAGAGTGTTAGTGGAGTGTTAGTGGAGAGTGTCAGTGGAAAGTGTGAGTGTTAGTGGAGAGTGTTAGTGGAGAGTGTTAGTGGAGAGTGTTAGTGGAGAGTGTTAGTGGAGAGTGTTAGTAAAGAATGGAGAGTGGTAGTGGAGAGTGGTAGTGGAGAGTGGTAGTGGAGAGTGGTAGTGGAGAGTGGTAGTGGAGAGTGGTAATGGAGAGTGGAGAGTGGTAGTGGAGAGTGGTAGTGGAGAGTGGTAGTGGAGAGTGTTAGTGGAGAGTGGAGAGTGGAGAGTGGAGAGTGGAGAGTGGTAGTGGAGAGTGGTAGTGGAGAGTGGTAGTGGAGAGTGGTAGTGGAGAGTGGTAGTGGAGAGTGGCAGTGGAGAGTGGCAGTGGAGAGTGGTAGTGGAGAGTGGAGAGTGGTAGTGGAGAGTGGTAGTAGAGAGTGTTAGTGGAGAGTGTTAGTGGAGAGTGTTAGTGGAGAGTGTTAGTGGAGAGTGGAGAGTGGTAGTGGAGAGTGGTAGTGGAGAGTGGTAGTGGAGAGTGGTAATGGAGAGTGGAGAGTGGTAGTGGAGAGTGGTAGTGGAGAGTGGTAGTGGAGAGTGGTAGTAGAGAGTGGTAGTGGAGAGTGGTAGTGGAGAGTGGTAGTGGAGAGTGAAGAGTGGTAGTGGAGAGTGGTAGTGGAGAGTGGAGAGTGGTAGTGGAGAGTGGTAGTGAAGAGTGGTAGTGGAGAGTGGTAGTGGAGAGTGGAGAGTGGTAGTGGAGAGTGGAGAGTGGTAGTGGAGAGTGGGAGTGGAGAGTGGTAGTGGAGAGTGTTAGTGGAGAGTGTTAGTGGAGAGTGGAGAGTGGAGAGTAGTAGTGGAGAGTGTTAGTGGAGAGTGGTAGTGGAGAGTGGTAGTGGAGAGTGGAGAGTGGTAGTGGAGAGTGGTAGTGGAGAGTGGTAGTGGAGAGTGGTAGTGGAGAGTGGTAGTGGAGAGTGGTAGTGGAGAGTGGAGAGTGGTAGTGGAGAGTGTTAGTGGAGAGTGGAAGTGGAGAGTGTTAGTGGAGAGTGTTAGTGGAGAGTGTTAGTGGAGAGTGTTAGTGGAGAGTGTTAGTGGAGAGTGGAGAGTGTTAGTGGAGAGTGTTAGTGGAGAGTGTTAGTGGAGAGTGTTAGTGGAGAGTGTTAGTGGAGAGTGGTAGTGGAGAGTGGTAGTGGAGAGTGGTAGTGGAGAGTGGTAGTTCTATAGCCTGTAGATATGCTCTGCCATCGCTAACCTGTATATATGCTTTGTCATCGCTAGCCTGTATATATGCACTGTCATCGCTAGCCTGTAGATAGTGGAGAGTGGTAGTGGAGAGTGGTACTGGAGCGTGTAGAGTGTTAGTGGATAGTGTTAGTGGATAGTGTTAGTGGAGAGTGTTAGTGGAGAGTGTTAGTATAGAGTGTTAGTGGAGAGTGGTAGTGGAGAGTGTTAGTGGAGAGTGGTAGTGGAGAGTGTTAGTGCAGAGTGGAGAGTGGTAGTAAAGAGTGGTAAGTGGTAGTGGAGGGTGGTAAGTGGTAGTGGAGAGTGGTAAGTGTTAGTGGAGACTGGTAGTGGAGAGTGTTAGTGGAGAGTGTTAGTGGAGAGTGTTAGTGGAGAGTGTTAGTGGAGAGTGGTAGTGCAGAGTGGTAGTGCAGAGTGGTAGTGCAGAGTGGTAGTGCAGAGTGGTAGTGCAGAGTGGTAGTGCAGAGTGGTAGTGCAGAGTGGTAGTGGAAAGTGTTGGTGGAGTGTTAGTGGAGAGTGTTAGTGGAGAGTGTTAGTGGAGAGTGTTAGTGGAGAGTGTTAGTGGAGAGTGTTAGTGGAGAGTGTTAGTGGAGAGTGGTAGTGGAGAGTGGTAGTGGAGAGTGGTAGTGGAGAGTGGAGAGTGGTAGTGGAGAGTGGTAGTGAAGAGTGGTAGTGGAGAGTGGTAGTGGAGAGTGGTAGTGGAGAGTGGAGAGTGGTAGTGGAGAGTGGAGAGTGGTAGTGGGTGTTGTAGTGGAGAGTGGTAGTGGAGAGTGGTAGTGGAGAGTGGTAGTGGAAAGTGTTGGTGGAGTGTTAGTGGAGAGTGTTAGTGGAGAGTGTTAGTGGAGAGTGTTAGTGGAGAGTGTTAGTGGAGAGTGTTAGTGGAGAGTGGTAGTGGAGAGTGGTAGTGGAGAATGGAGAGTGGTAGTGGAGAGTGGTAGTGGAGAGTGGAGAGTGGAGAGTGGTAGTGAGCAGAGTGGTAGTGGCCATCTGAACTGCCTGTGGTCTCCTAGTGGATGTGAGAAGCTTGCACATCTGCACATCTGCTGCCTGTGAGTATGAGAATATAGCATTGTGCATCTCTGTGCTATTCCTGTTTTTCATTGTTGCAAATGTGGAAGTTTGCAGCTCTGCTGCCTGTAGTCTCCTTGTGATTGTGAGAAGCTAGCACTGCTGCTGTTTGTAATGTCGTTCTTGTGAGTGTAAGAAGCTTGCACAGCTGCTCCCTAAGATGTCAACTGCCTGTAGTCTCCTAGTGGATGTGCGAATTTTGCACTACTGCTGCCTGATCTATTCTGCAGTGCGCAGCCTTGCACCACTGCTGCTTGTGATGTCATTCTTGGGAGTGTGAGAAGCTTGCACATCTGCTGCCTGTGGTTTCTTTGTGAATGTGAGAAGCTTGCACTGCTGCTTCCAGTGGTCTTCTTGTGGCGCTGCAGTCGCGTGGGGCAAGTTGTCAGTGCAGCCTGATAGCTTCACTTCGCCGGGTGTGCAGACTGCACAAATATTGGCTGTTTTGCCAGAACACACTGAAGTGCCTCCTTTAATGTCCCGCGCTCCTCGTATAGCTCAGTGGCAGCGTGCGCCTGCTGCACTCGCGTGTGGCAAGTTGTAAGTGCAGCCTGATATCTTCACTTCACCCAATTTGAATAAAAGAGGGGACTGTCTCAGCATTTTATCCTTTTTATGTGGATAAAAGAAAAATAATTTTTTTATTGCGAAAATATCTGTTAAACTGTAACATATTGAAAGGAGGAGAAAACAGCAACACTGAACTACTGCAATGGGGCTGCACTACTGCACCCTGTAATGTCGTTCTTGTGAGTGTAAGAAGCTTGCACAGCTGCTGCCTAAGATGTCAACTGCCTGTAGTCTCCTAGTGGATGTGCGAATTTTGCACTACTGCTGCCTGATCTATTCTGCAGTGCACTGCCTTGCACCACTGCTGCTTGTGATGTCTTTCTTGGGAGTGTAAGAAGCTTGCACATCTGCTGCCTGTAGTTTCTTTGTGAATGTGAGAAGCTTGCACTGCTGCTTCCAGTGGTCTCCTTGTGGGTGTAAAAAATTGCACAGATGCTGGCTGTCATTTCCTTCTTGTGAGTGGGAGAAGCTTGCACCTCAACTGCCTGCGGTCTTTTTGTGAGTGTAAGAAACTTGCACAACTGCTACTTGTGATGTGCTTCTTGTGAGTGGGAGAAGATGGCATCAGAGCTGCCTGTGGTCTCCTAGTGGATGTGAGAATTTTGCACTGCTGCTGCCTGATCTATTCTGCAGTGCACTCCCTTGCACCACTACTGTTTTTTATATCTTTCTTGCGAGTGTGAGAAGCTTGCACATCTGCTGCCTGTGAGTATGAGAATATAGCATTGTGCATCTCTGTGCTATTCCTGTTTTTCATTGTTGCAAATGTGGAAGTTTGCACCTCTGCTGCCTGTAGTCTCCTTGTAATTGTGAGAAGCTAGCACTGCTGCTGTTGGTAATGTCGTTCTTGTGAGTGTGAGAAGCTTGCACAACTGCTACTTGTGATATTGTTCTTGTGAGTTGGAGAAGATGGCATCTGAACTGCCTGTGGTCTCCTAGTGGATGTGAGAAGCTTGCACATCTGCTGCCTGTGAGTATGAGAATATAGCATTGTGCATCTCTGTGCTATTCCTGTTTTTCATAGTTGCAAATGTGGAAATTTGCAGCTCTGCTGCCTGTAGTCTCCTTGTGATTGTGAGAAGCTAGCACTGCTGCTGTTTGTAATGTCGTTCTTGTGAGTGTGAGAAGCTTGCACAACTGCTACTTGTGATATTGTTCTTGTGAGTTGGAGAAGATGGCATCTGAACTGCCTGTGGTCTCGTAGTGGATGTGAGAAGTTTGCACTGCTGCTGCCTGATGTATTCTGCAGGGCTCCTCTGTCTCATCATCCTTCTTGACTATGCAAAGAACAGCTGCCTGGCACTGAAGCCTGATCTGTGCTAATGTAATATGCAGGGCTGCTCTGTGTCTTCATCCTTCTTGCGTCTGCAAGAAGCAGCTGCCTTGCACCACAGCTGCTTGTAATGTCTTTCGTGCGAGTGTGAGAAGCTTGCACGTCGGAGTTGGAGAAGATGGCATCTGAGCTGCCTGTGGTCTCCTAGTGGATGTGAGAAGTTTGCACTGCTGCTGCCTGATGTATTCTGCAGGGCTCCTCTGTCTCATCATCCTTCTTGACTATGCAAAGAACAGCTGCCTGGCACTGAAGCCTGATCTGTGCTAATGTAATATGCAGGGCTGCTCTGTGTCTTCATCCTTCTTGCGTCTGCAAAAAGCAGCTGCCTTGCACCACAGCTGCTTGTGATGTCTTTCGTGCAAGTGTGAGAAGCTTGCACGTCGGAGTTGGAGAAGATGGCATCTGAGCTGCCTGTGGTCTCCTAGTGGATGTGAGAAGTTTGCACTGCTGCTGCCTGATGTATTCTGCAGGGCTCCTCTGTCTCATCATCCTTCTTGAGTATGCACGATGCCACTGAGCTATACGAGGAGCGCGGGCCATTAAAGGAGGCACTTCAGTGTGTTCTGGCAAAACAGTCAATATTCGTGCAGTCTGCACACCCGGCGAAGTGAAGCTATCAGGCTGCACTGACAACTTGCTACACGCAACTGCAGCAGGCGCACGCTGCCACAGACCTATACGAGGACCGCGGGAAATTAAAGGAGTCACTCTACACTCACTGTCAATCTGCACTCACTGTCACTCTCCTGTCACTCTGCACTCACTGTCACTCTGCACCGCCACTCTGCACCGCCACTCTGCACCGCCACTCTGCACTCTGCACCGCCACTCTGCACCGCCACTCTGCACTCTGCACCGCCACTTTGCACCGCCACTTTGCACCGCCACTCTGCACCGCCACTCTGCACCGCCACTCTGCACCGCCACTCTGCACTCTGCACACAGACTCTGCACCGCCACTCTGCACCGCCACTCTGCACCGCCACTTTGCACTCTGCACCCCCACTCTGCACCCCCACTCTGCACTCTGCACCGCTACTCTGCACCGCCACTCTGCACCGCCACTCTGCACCGCCACTCTGCACTCTGCACCGCCACTTTGCACCGCCACTCTGCACCGCCACTCTGCGCCGCCACTCTGCACCGCCACTCTGCACTCTCCACCGCCACTCTGCACAGGCCGGTGCCTCAACGACTCACAGCGCCGAGAAAGAGTGGCAACAGCACTTGACAGAAGTATGTGCTGTGTAAGGCGGGAGCAGTTTGAAATCTGCCTCAGCCTTTCATCATTGTGTGTGACATATCAATGGAAATTCCAAAACGCGTGCCCTGAGCTCCACTACTCTCATGTCCACAGTTCAAGTGTTTTCGTGTGTGTGCTTAAAAGAGGCCCCCCCCCCCCTTTATTTTCCAGTTGTACTCGGAACCGTCTATGCTTCCGATGAACTTCCACTATGATGTGGGACCCTGGGCATATACGTACGGCCACCACGTCTGACATTAAAATAGTGCAGAGTTTGCATAGCGCTTACTAAGGCAGATTTCAGTGCTGTAATTAAAAGGTGCTATTTCCTCGTGCACACTGTGGTAGTCGGGTGGTTTGATGGGATTGACCACAGCGTTTGTTAATTCATGTGGTTCTGTTTTTAGGTGTATTCTTTGCTGTGTGACTGTATTTGCTGATGAATGTTTTTGTTAAGGAGACGACTGCTTTCGACATAAGTTTTGTTAGGTTAGAATTTGGCCAGTCTTGCCTAGGCAGTAAATATTCTGTGCTTATTCTCATAAAGTGCAGGCAGTGCTATGAAATTCCAGAAAAAAGCTTTGCACATGGGTGTGGTGGGTGGGGGGGGGTTGTGAGTATTTGCAAATGTGTTATGGTGGTCACAGAAACAGATTAGTTGTTAACGAAGAGCAGCTTTTCTTGGGTTATTGGAAAAAAACACCAAATAAATTCTGACCTGAAATAAAGAACAAAATAAAGAATAGAGAAATACGCACATACACACCACGTACACACACACACCAATCACAAAACAATACGTGCATCCACATGAACTACACACACGCACTAAATGTACACTACTTCATATGCACAGCTACACAACACACTCAACCATTCACACACCAATTCAAACAGATTTCACGCCTATCTCTTTGTCTTTTGTTGTGATAAGGAAACGATTGCAAAAACACAGTGATATAAAGCAGAACACAACAAATGTTTTGTTTTTTAAAAAAATGTTAAGTTACATAAAGTAAAAAAAAAACAGACTCTCGAACACTCTGGGCCTCATAAAAGTTAAGAGAACATCTGTTGTCCGTTAATTACTTCTAATCTCGTCTTGTCAGAGTGGTGTCAAATTCCTGGCCTGTTTCCTGACCTCAGGCTTCATGGAGACAGGGTAAACAGTTACAAAGCTTTCTTTTCCCACTAACTGAGTTCGACTTTTAAAAAATAGGCAGCATATAGTCCCAAACATAAGCCCCCTTAAAATGAATATTACATTTACAGAGCACAAAGAGGCACCCTTGCAGATCATTCAAGTTTTTACGTTCCCATATTTCCCTGCCTCTCTATTTAAGGTTGGTTTGCATTTGTTCATGTTCTCTCCTACTTTCCTCTATTGATCTCTGTCTGTTCGTTCATCCCTACGTTTCCCTTAACAACACTTTCTGCCTCCATGACCTTCGCTCTGTTTTGGCCTTTGTGTTACCCTTGCCTTTTGTGATTTCTTTCTGCCGTTAACGCTTATTTTGCCATCGTGTTTTTCCTTTTTTTACACCTTTCTCACACTTCTATTAACTTAAGTCCTCTCTTTTCCTCAAAATTTAGCAACTAATAAATGTCTGCGCCACACATGCCTTGGTTTGTTTACTTTCATGTGACGTGCTGTTCTTCTCATATTGACCCGGCCCTCTTCTCTCTCTGATTTCCGTCTGCCCTTTCACCTCACCTACAACAGTGCAGCCTGCATGAATATTCTCTGTTTTACCAGAACACCCTTAAGTACATCCTTTAATTTCCCGCGCTCCTCGTATAGGTCTGTGGCAGCGTGCGCCTGCTGCAGTCGCGTGGGGCAAGTTCTCAGTGCAGCCTGATAGCTTCACTTCGCCGGGTGTGCAGACTGCACGAATATTGGCTGTTTTGCCAGAACACACTGAAGTGCCTCCTTTGATGTCCCGCGCTCCTCGTATAGCTCAGTGGCAGCGTGCGCCTGCTGCACTCGCGTGTGGCAAGTTGTAAGTGCAGCCTGATATCTTCACTTCACCCAATTTGAATAAAAGAGGGGACTGTCTCAGCATTTTATCCTTTTTATGTGGATAAAAGAAAAATAATTTTTTCATTGCGAAAATATCTGTTAAACTGTAACATATTGAAAGGAGGAGAAAACAGCAACACTGAACTACTGCAATGGGTCTGCACTACTCAACACTGTAATGTCGTTCTTGTGAGTGTAAGAAGCTTGCACAGCTGCTCCCTAAGATGTCAACTGCCTGTAGTCTCCTAGTGGATGTGCGAATTTTGCACTACTGCTGCCTGATCTATTCTGCAGTGCACTGCCTTGCACCACTGCTGCTTGTGATGTCTTTCTTGGGAGTGTGAGAAGCTTGCACATCTGCTGCCTGTGAGTATGAGAATATAGCATTGTGCATCTCTGTGCTATTCCTGTTTTTCATTGTTGCAAATGTGGAAGTTTGCAGCTCTGCTGCCTGTAGTCTCCTTGTGATTGTGAGAAGCTAGCACTGCTGCTGTTTGTAATGTCGTTCTTGTGAGTGTAAGAAGCTTGCACAGCTGCTCCCTAAGATGTCAACTGCCTGTAGTCTCCTAGTGGATGTGCGAATTTTGCACTACTGCTGCCTGATGTATTCTGCAGTGCGCAGCCTTGCACCACTGCTGCTTGTGATGTCATTCTTGGGAGTGTGAGAAGCTTGCACATCTGCTCGCCGGGTGTGCAGACTGCACGAATATTGGCTGTTTTGCCAGAACACACTGAAGTGCCTCCTTTAATGTCCCGCGCTCCTCGTATAGCTCAGTGGCAGCGTGCGCCTGCTGCACTCGCGTGTGGCAAGTTGTAAGTGCAGCCTGATATCTTCACTTCACCCAATTTGAATAAAAGAGGGGACTGTCTCAGCATTTTATCCTTTTTATGTGGATAAAAGAAAAATAATTTTTTTATTGCGAAAATATCTGTTAAACTGTAACATATTGAAAGGAGGAGAAAACAGCAACACTGAACTACTGCAATGGGGCTGCACTACTGCACCCTGTAATGTCGTTCTTGTGAGTGTAAGAAGCTTGCACAGCTGCTGCCTAAGATGTCAACTACCTGTAGTCTCCTAGTGGATGTGCGAATTTTGCACTACTGCTGCCTGATCTATTCTGCAGTGCACTGCCTTGCACCACTGCTGCTTGTGATGTCTTTCTTGGGAGTGTAAGAAGCTTGCACATCTGCTGCCTGTAGTTTCTTTGTGAATGTGAGAAGCTTGCACTGCTGCTTCCAGTGGTCTCCTTGTGGGTGTAAAAAATTGCACAGATGCTGGCTGTCATTTCCTTCTTGTGAGTGGGAGAAGCTTGCACCTCAACTGCCTGCGGTCTTTTTGTGAGTGTAAGAAACTTGCACAACTGCTACTTGTGATGTGCTTCTTGTGAGTGGGAGAAGATGGCATCAGAGCTGCCTGTGGTCTCCTAGTGGATGTGAGAATTTTGCACTGCTGCTGCCTGATCTATTCTGCAGTGCACTCCCTTGCACCACTACTGTTTTTTATATCTTTCTTGCGAGTGTGAGAAGCTTGCACATCTGCTGCCTGTGAGTATGAGAATATAGCATTGTGCATCTCTGTGCTATTCCTGTTTTTCATTGTTGCAAATGTGGAAGTTTGCACCTCTGCTGCCTGTAGTCTCCTTGTAATTGTGAGAAGCTAGCACTGCTGCTGTTTGTAATGTCGTTCTTGTGAGTGTGAGAAGCTTGCACAACTGCTACTTGTGATATTGTTCTTGTGAGTTGGAGAAGATGGCATCTGAACTGCCTGTGGTCTCCTAGTGGATGTGAGAAGCTTGCACATCTGCTGCCTGTGAGTATGAGAATATAGCATTGTGCATCTCTGTGCTATTCCTGTTTTTCATTGTTGCAAATGTGGAAGTTTGCAGCTCTGCTGCCTGTAGTCTCCTTGTGATTGTGAGAAGCTAGCACTGCTGCTGTTTGTAATGTCGTTCTTGTGAGTGTAAGAAGCTTGCACAGCTGCTCCCTAAGATGTCAACTGCCTGTAGTCTCCTAGTGGATGTGCGAATTTTGCACTACTGCTGCCTGATCTATTCTGCAGTGCGCAGCCTTGCACCACTGCTGCTTGTGATGTCATTCTTGGGAGTGTGAGAAGCTTGCACATCTGCTGCCTGTGGTTTCTTTGTGAATGTGAGAAGCTTGCACTGCTGCTTCCAGTGGTCTTCTTGTGGCGCTGCAGTCGCGTGGGGCAAGTTGTCAGTGCAGCCTGATAGCTTCACTTCGCCGGGTGTGCAGACTGCACGAATATTGGCTGTTTTGCCAGAACACACTGAAGTGCCTCCTTTAATGTCCCGCGCTCCTCGTATAGCTCAGTGGCAGCGTGCGCCTGCTGCACTCGCGTGTGGCAAGTTGTAAGTGCAGCCTGATATCTTCACTTCACCCAATTTGAATAAAAGAGGGGACTGTCTCAGCATTTTATCCTTTTTATGTGGATAAAAGAAAAATAATTTTTTTATTGCGAAAATATCTGTTAAACTGTAACATATTGAAAGGAGGAGAAAACAGCAACACTGAACTACTGCAATGGGGCTGCACTACTGCACCCTGTAATGTCGTTCTTGTGAGTGTAAGAAGCTTGCACAGCTGCTGCCTAAGATGTCAACTGCCTGTAGCCTCCTAGTGGATGTGCGAATTTTGCACTACTGCTGCCTGATCTATTCTGCAGTGCACTGCCTTGCACCACTCCTGCTTGTGATGTCTTTCTTGGGAGTGTAAGAAGCTTGCACATCTGCTGCCTGTAGTTTCTTTGTGAATGTGAGAAGCTTGCACTGCTGCTTCCAGTGGTCTCCTTGTGGGTGTAAAAAATTTGCACAGATGCTGGCTGTCATTTCCTTCTTGTGAGTGGGAGAAGCTTGCACCTCAACTGCCTGCGGTCTTTTTGTGAGTGTAAGAAACTTGCACAACTGCTACTTGTGATGTGCTTCTTGTGAGTGGGAGAAGATGGCATCAGAGCTGCCTGTGGTCTCCTAGTGGATGTGAGAATTTTGCTCTGCTGCTGCCTGATCTATTCTGCAGTGCACTCCCTTGCACCACTACTGTTTTTTATATCTTTCTTGCGAGTGTGAGAAGCTTGCACATCTGCTGCCTGTGAGTATGAGAATATAGCATTGTGCATCTCTGTGCTATTCCTGTTTTTCATTGTTGCAAATGTGGAAGTTTGCACCTCTGCTGCCTGTAGTCTCCTTGTAATTGTGAGAAGCTAGCACTGCTGCTGTTTGTAATGTCGTTCTTGTGAGTGTGAGAAGCTTGCACAACTGCTACTTGTGATATTGTTCTTGTGAGTTGGAGAAGATGGCATCTGAACTGCCTGTGGTCTCCTAGTGGATGTGAGAAGCTTGCACATCTGCTGCCTGTGAGTATGAGAATATAGCATTGTGCATCTCTGTGCTATTCCTGTTTTTCATTGTTGCAAATGTGGAAGTTTGCAGCTCTGCTGCCTGTAGTCTCCTTGTGATTGTGAGAAGCTAGCACTGCTGCTGTTTGTAATGTCGTTCTTGTGAGTGTAAGAAGCTTGCACAGCTGCTCCCTAAGATGTCAACTGCCTGTAGTCTCCTAGTGGATGTGCGAATTTTGCACTACTGCTGCCTGATCTATTCTGCAGTGCACTGCCTTGCACCACTGCTGCTTGTGATGTCTTTCTTGGGAGTGTAAGAAGCTTGCACATCTGCTGCCTGTAGTTTCTTTGTGAATGTGAGAAGATTGCACTGCTGCTTCCAGTGGTCTCCTCGTGGGTGTAAAAAATTGCACAGATGCTGGCTGTCATTTCCTTCTTGTGAGTGGGAGAAGCTTGCACCTCAACTGCCTGCGGTCTTTTTGTGAATGTAAGAAACTTGCACAACTGCTACTTGTGATGTGCTTCTTGTGAGTGGGAGAAGATGGCATCAGAGCTGCCTGTGGTCTCCTAGTGGATGTGAGAATTTTGCACTGCTGCTGCCTGATCTATTCTGCAGTGCACTCCCTTGCACCACTACTGTTTTTTATATCTTTCTTGCGAGTGTGAGAAGCTTGCACATCTGCTGCCTGTGAGTATGAGAATATAGCATTGTGCATCTCTGTGCTATTCCTGTTTTTCATTGTTGCAAATGTTGAAGTTTGCAGCTCTGCTGCCTGTAGTCTCCTTGTGATTGTGAGAAGCTAGCACTGCTGCTGTTTGTAATGTCGTTCTTGTGAGTGTGAGAAGCTTGCACAACTGCTACTTGTGATATTGTTCTTGTGAGTTGGAGAAGATGGCATCTGAACTGCCTGTGGTCTCCTAGTGGATGTGAGAAGTTTGCACTGCTGCTGCCTGATGTATTCTGCAGGGCTCCTCTGTCTCATCATCCTTCTTGACTATGCAAAGAACAGCTGCCTGGCACTGAAGCCTGATCTGTGCTAATGTAATATGCAGGGCTGCTCTGTGTCTTCATCCTTCTTGCGTCTGCAAGAAGCAGCTGCCTTGCACCACAGCTGCTTGTGATGTCTTTCGTGCGAGTGTGAGAAGCTTGCACGTCGGAGTTGGAGAAGATGGCATCTGAGCTGCCTGTGGTCTCCTAGTGGATGTGAGAAGTTTGCACTGCTGCTGCCTGATGTATTCTGCAGGGCTCCTCTGTCTCATCATCCTTTTGGACTTTCCTCTCGGTTAATAACGCATTAGGGTAACTGAAAGGGCCGCAGAAGGAGGCAGCATCTCTTGAAATAGGTCTCTGGGTGTCCTGTTGAGATAATAGATTATGGAGAATTCTATTACAGGGCGCCTGCTTTGCAAATCCCACCCTGGCCTCTTTCAGTGAGTTATCACTGTTTCCATCTGCAGAAGCAGCCCCCCACTCCCTTTTATCTCGGAGTCTGCCAGGCTTTTCAAGACCACCATAAACAGTGCAGCCTCAAACACGTGACTTCACTCTAGCCGTCTAGTTCACTTTGTGTGCCCATACCATGTCCGCCGCTCACCCTCCTCCACTGTCACACTCACGGCCATTGCCGTTCCTTGTTGCCTTGCCGGTCCTTCAGTTAATAGGCGCTTCCAACTTTTTCCCTCAGCGAACTAGCATCCACCTGGAAACTTTCCAGAGAGGCCATGGACTGTATGGGCTTGGAACCATTTGGCGGTTATACAGCAGCGAGGGAAACTGTGCCTGTTCTGTTATGTATTAGTGAAGTGGCTGCATCAGACAGGGTTCAGAAAGTTCAAAATGCCTAAACTTCATTAGAAATTACGGAAATCACTCTGCTCACCCTGCATACTCGCACTCTGCTCACCCTGCATACTCACACACTGCTGACCCTGCACACTGACACACTGCTGGCCCTGGACACCCGTATACTGATCACCCTGTATACTCGTATACTGATCACCCTGCATACTCAAACACTGCTCACCCTGCATACTCACACACTGCTGACCCTGCACACTGACACACTGCCGGCCCTGGACACCAACGTACTGCTCACCCTGCATGCTCACACACTGCTGACCCTGCACACTCACACACTCCTGGCCCTGGACACCCACATACTGATCACCCTGCATACTTACATACTGATCACCCTGCATACTCGCACTCTGCTCACCCTGCATACTCGCACTCTGCTCACCCTGCATACTCGCACTCAGCTCACCCTGCATACTCGCACTCTGCTCACCCTGCATACTCGCACTCTGCTCACCCTGCATACTCGCACTCTGCTCACCCTGCATACTCGCACTCTGCTCACCCTGCATACTCGCACTCTGCTCACCCTGCATACTCACACACTGCTGACCCTGCACACTGACACACTGCTGGCCCTGGACACCCGTATACTGATCACCCTGTATACTCGTATACTGATCACCCTGCATACTCAAACACTGCTCACCCTGCATACTCACACACTGCTGACCCTGCACACTGACACACTGCCGGCCCTGGACACCAACGTACTGCTCACCCTGCATGCTCACACACTGCTGACCCTGCACACTCGCACACTCCTGGCCCTGGACACCCACATACTGATCACCCTGCATACTTACATACTGATCACCCTGCATACTCACACTCTGCTCACCCTGCAAACTCACACTCTGCTCACCCTGCATACTCGCACTCTGCTCACCCTGCATACTCGCACTCTGCTCACCCTGCATACTCGCACTCTGCTCACCCTGCATACTCGCACTCTGCTCACCCTGCATACTCGCACTCTGCTCACCCTGCATACTCGCACTCTGCTCACCCTGCATACTTACATACTGATCACCCTGCATACTCACACTCTGCTCACCCTGCATACTCACACTCTGCTCACCCTGCATACTCACACTCTGCTCACCCTGCATACTCGCACTCTGCTCACCCTGCATACTCGCACTCTGCTCACCCTGCATACTCACACACTGCTGACCCTGCACACTGACACACTGCCGGCCCTGGACACCAACGTACTGCTCACCCTGCATGCTCACACACTGCTGACCCTGCACACTCACACACTCCTGGCCCTGGACACCCACATACTGATCACCCTGCATACTTACATACTGATCACCCTGCATACTCACACTCTGCTCACCCTGCAAACTCACACTCTGCTCACCCTGCATACTCGCACTCTGCTCACCCTGCACACTCGCACTCTGCTCACCCTGCACACTCGCACTCTGCTCACCCTGCATACTCGCACTCTGCTCACCCTGCATACTCGCACTCTGCTCACCCTGCATACTCGCACTCTGCTCACCCTGCATACTCGCACTCTGCTCACCCTGCATACTCGCACTCTGCTCACCCTGCATACTCGCACTCTGCTCACCCTGCATACTCGCACTCTACTCACCCTGCATACTCGCACTCTGCTCACCCTGCATACTCGCACTCAGCTCACCCTGCATACTCGCACTCTGCTCACCCTGCATACTCGCACTCTGCTCACCCTGCATACTCGCACTCTGCTCACCCTGCATACTCACACACTGCTGACCCTGCACACTGACACACTGCTGGCCCTGGACACCCGTATACTGATCACCCTGTATACTCGTATACTGATCACCCTGCATACTCAAACACTGCTCACCCTGCATACTCACACACTGCTGACCCTGCACACTGACACACTGCCGGCCCTGGACACCAACGTACTGCTCACCCTGCATGCTCACACACTGCTGACCCTGCACACTCACACACTCCTGGCCCTGGACACCCACATACTGATCACCCTGCATACTTACATACTGATCACCCTGCAAACTCACACTCTGCTCACCCTGCATACTCGCACTCTGCTCACCCTGCATACTCGCACTCTGCTCACCCTGCATACTCGCACTCTGCTCACCCTGCATACTCGCACTCTGCTCACCCTGCATACTCGCACTCTGCTCACCCTGCATACTCGCACTCTGCTCACCCTGCATACTTACATACTGATCACCCTGCATACTCACACTCTGCTCACCCTGCATACTCACACTCTGCTCACCCTGCATACTCACACTCTGCTCACCCTGCATACTCGCACTCTGCTCACCCTGCATACTCGCACTCTGCTCACCCTGCATACTCACACACTGCTGACCCTGCACACTGACACACTGCCGGCCCTGGACACCAACGTACTGCTCACCCTGCATGCTCACACACTGCTGACCCTGCACACTCACACACTCCTGGCCCTGGACACCCACATACTGATCACCCTGCATACTTACATACTGATCACCCTGCATACTCACACTCTGCTCACCCTGCAAACTCACACTCTGCTCACCCTGCATACTCGCACTCTGCTCACCCTGCACACTCGCACTCTGCTCACCCTGCATACTCGCACTCTGCTCACCCTGCATACTCGCACTCTGCTCACCCTGCATACTCGCACTCTGCTCACCCTGCATACTCGCACTCTGCTCACCCTGCATACTCGCACTCTGCTCACCCTGCATACTCGCACTCTGCTCACCCTGCATACTCGCACTCTACTCACCCTGCATACTCGCACTCTGCTCACCCTGCATACTCGCACTCAGCTCACCCTGCATACTCGCACTCTGCTCACCCTGCATACTCGCACTCTGCTCACCCTGCATACTCGCACTCTGCTCACCCTGCATACTCGCACTCTGCTCACCCTGCATACTCACACACTGCTGACCCTGCACACTGACACACTGCTGGCCCTGGACACCCGTATACTGATCACCCTGTATACTCGTATACTGATCACCCTGCATACTCAAACACTGCTCACCCTGCATACTCAAACACTGCTCACCCTGCATACTCACACACTGCTGACCCTGCACACTGACACACTCCTGGCCCTGGACACCCACATACTGATCACCCTGCATACTTACATACTGATCACCCTGCATACTCACACTCTGCTCACCCTGCAAACTCACACTCTGCTCACCCTGCAAACTCGCACTCTGCTCACCCTGCATACTCGCACTCTGCTCACCCTGCATACTCGCACTCTGCTCACCCTGCATACTCGCACTCTGCTCACCCTGCATACTCGCACTCTGCTCACCCTGCATACTCGCACTCTGCTCACCCTGCATACTCGCACTCTGCTCACCCTGCATACTCGCACTCTGCTCACCCTGCATACTCGCACTCTGCTCACCCTGCATACTCGCACTCTGCTCACCCTGCATACTCGCAATCTGCTCACCCTGCATACTCGCACTCTGCTCACCCTGCATACTCGCACTCTGCTCACCCTGCATACTCGCACTCTGCTCACCCTGCATACTCGCACTCTGCTCACCCTGCATACTCGCACTCTGCTCACCCTGCATACTCGCACTCTGCTGACCCTGCACACTGACACACTGCTGGCCCTGGACACGCGTATACTGATCACCCTGTATACTCGTATACTGATCACCCTGCATACTCAAACACTGCTCACCCTGCATACTCACACACTGCTGACCCTGCACACTGACACACTGCCGGCCCTGGACACCAACGTACTGCTCACCCTGCATGCTCACACACTGCTGACACTGCACACTCACACACTCCTGGCCCTGGACACCCACATACTGATCACCCTGCATACTTACATACTGATCACCCTGCATACTCACACTCTGCTCACCCTGCAAACTCACACTCTGCTCACCCTGCATACTCGCACTCTGCTCACCCTGCATACTCGCACTCTGCTCACCCTGCATACTCGCACTCTGCTCACCCTGCATACTCGCACTCTGCTCACCCTGCATACTCGCACTCTGCTCACCCTGCATACTCACACACTGCTGACCCTGCACACTGACACACTGCCGGCCCTGGACACCAACGTACTGCTCACCCTGCATGCTCACACACTGCTGACCCTGCACACTCACACACTCCTGGCCCTGGACACCCACATACTGATCACCCTGCATACTTACATACTGCTCACCCTGCATACTCACACTCTGCTCACCCTGCAAACTCACACTCTGCTCACCCTGCATACTCGCACTCTGCTCACCTGCCCTCAGCGAACTAGCATCCACCTGGAAACTTTCCAGAGAGGCCATGGACTGTATGGGCTTGGAACCATTTGGCGGTTATACAGCAGCGAGGGAAACTGTGCCTGTTCTGTTATGTATTAGTGAAGTGGCTGCATCAGACAGGGTTCAGAAAGTTCAAAATGCCTAAACTTCATTAGAAATTACGGAAGTCTGGGAATGTGCATCAGTCTTGCAGTCAACAGCCTGTTCTAGAAACTGTGGGGCAGTGAAGTTTTTAAAAATCTGATTACGTAGACAACGTCTCTCTCCTCCGTGTTCTGGATCATTGAACTGAAACCTACACACATTCAAACAACGGACGGACACACTCCCCTTCCCAGACCCTAAAAATAAACAGTCAGCACACCATCACTCATTATTCTTACAGACTGTCACGCAGAGGCAGAAAAAAGACACCCCGTAGCAACTTAAAACAAGAACTACAGCGTGGACGAGCATGTATGAGTCATCTTCTGTGAGCCTCGCCTGCTGCCTCTTGTCATTTAACATTGAACGCGCTCACCGCTGTGAACGCGTTCGCATCATCTGGCTTGCATTACACGGGCACTCTGACAGCTCGTAATTAAGATTAATCACTCTGCCATGCTCGCTCTCGCAGACAAAATGCCACATCGGGCACGCGTACATTACTTACAGCCTATCACTTCAAGGCTACTACATACACAGCACAGGGAAGACGAATCACTGACCAGATGCCAGAAAAAGCAAAGGAATGTGTGGAATTCCTCTCACCAAGGCCCTTCTTCTTCTTCTTCTTTTTTTTCTCCTTTAACATTAGTTCTCTAACTCCTCCCCTTTCAGGGGAAGGAGTCCGAGCCCTAAAAATGGCTTCCTTAATCACTCGTATCAAATTCAGAAAGCGCTACAGTACCAGACAAATAGTAGAAAGCGCTTCACAAATGCTGGTAACATAACACAGTATATGCACGCAAAGGAGCCTTTCCTGCATCTTTGAAAGAAAGGAAACCCCCGGAGTGATTTCGTACACAGACAATCGAGGGTGGATGCCAATTTGCTCACATTGGCACAGTTCGCTGAGTCACAAGGATGCTGACGCGGCTCAGGCTGATTCCAAGAACGGATTATGTTTTCTGTGTGATTTAAAAACCAGAGGAAGTGCAGAAAAAGCCCTGACTGTGCATATTTTGTAATCAGTGGTTGCGGCCACTGGCGAGTCACCATCTTGTGAGATCTCGGCCTTTGAGCTCATGCAGGCAGTTTCATCTGCAGGCGCGTTTATAGTCCAGACACAAAAACACTCTGGTGCAAATAAGCTTCAGTCTAGTGCTTTATAGCAGAGTCTGCCATTTCTAGGTGCATTATATAACTGACTGTTCTATTACCCAATATAGCAGTAGTCAATGTATTGACCTTGGAAGGGCCTTAGTCTGAATACTCCACAATTAATGGGGTAAAGAACTGAGCAGGAGTTATCGATTCTGGTTGGTTTCTCCACCCCAAATGTTGAGCACTCAGAGTAGATGTCACTGTACTGGGGCTAACATCCTTGGCTCAGAATAACTGTGTCAAGAAACCCTGTTTTTTAGGTTTCGCCTGGCGTCCACTCCGCAGCAGTGTTCGCGCAGGCGAAATCTTTTGTTTAGCAGTACGGGGCTTTGTCCCGCCTGTCTCTTCCATTGGTTAAAGACAAAAATGGTTCTGTCGGGTGAGTAAATTGCTTTTACGTAAAGGCTAGATTAGCTCATAACAAAATATAACAAATAAAAAGAGAAGACCTCTCTGACAACAAATATAATTCAAATTGTTTATATGAAAGAGCAAAGTCACATTAAAACACCGGAATTACTTCATTCCATTTCAATTTCAATTATAGGTGAAAAAAGTGACTGTTGGTGAACAAAGTGAATAGTGCAAAAATCACAGTGACACTTATTTACAAGTATATACAAAATTTGTACAAGGAAGAAATGGGCAAGGGGAAAGGTTTTGGCGGTCAGAGTTCTAAGTTAATACTCCAAGGAGACAGATGGTGACTGTGCCCGTTCCTGGAGAGTTCTTGACCAGTATTGTGCGTCGACGTTTCGATCCTAATGTGCCCCGGTTGGTGGTCACGCGGATCTTTATCAAGACAGGGGGGGTACGGGGGGAAAAGGAGGGGGGTGACTAGGTTGTTTAGATTTCCGGAAACACAGGAGGCGAGAGTCACACACTGTGCGTAAGCCAATAGGTCAATCTAACATGGAGGAGCACTATCCAGAAAAGCAGGGTGCCGGTTTGCATCACTCGCGGTCGCTCGATCGAGCGACCGCGAGTGATGCAAACCGGCACCCTGCTTTTCTGGATAGTGCTCCTTGGAGTATTAACTTAGAACTCTGACCGCCAAAACCTTTCCCCTTGCCCATTTCTTCCTTGTACAAATTTTGTATATACTTGTAAATAAGTGTCACTGTGATTTTTGCACTATTCACTTTGTTCACCAACAGTCACTTTTTTCACCTATAATTGAAATTGAAATGGAATGAAGTAATTCCGGTGTTTTAATGTGACTTTGCTCTTTCATATAAACAATTTGAATTATATTTGTTGTCAGAGAGGTCTTCTCTTTTTATTTGTTATATTTTGTTATGAGCTAATCTAGCCTTTACGTAAAAGCAATTTACTCACCCGACAGAACCATTTTTGTCTTTAACCATACATACCCAGGTTCTGAGGGACACAGGGTTACCCCTTTTTGGTAAAAACATGTCTCTTCCATTGGCTAGCTCCATAAATGGAGGCTAGCCATTGGAAGAGAGATCTGTCCATTATTCTCTGACCAGATTCGTGGGCGTTCCGTAGATTTTTTCTCATTACGCCCCTTTTAGAACGCCATGCGGCGGTGGGCGGATGTTTTTTTTTTTTCTCTGCGTGTTTTGGCTATTTTGGACGTGT
The DNA here is from genome assembly GCF_964261635.1 of Lissotriton helveticus. NCBI lineage: Eukaryota > Metazoa > Chordata > Amphibia > Caudata > Salamandridae > Lissotriton > Lissotriton helveticus. Next base: position 10,391,754 of record NC_136073.1, on the reverse strand, counting down.
CTTTTGCGCGGGTGGGCTGCAAGATTTAAGTTGCCAGGAAGTACTTTCTATTTGCGATCAGGTAAGCAGCATTTTTTTTTTATAATTTTCTTTTCACGTCTACCCCGTCTCATGTCGTCTCCCTCTTTGTTTTACGTCTTTGCGTGTCTACAAGGCCCGCATTGTGCAGCAATTACTAGCCGTCACAGCCCAGGGGGCTTGTACATCTACCCCGTCTCATGTCGTCTCCCTGTTTGTTTTACGTCTTTGCGTGTCTCGTTGCTGTCGTCTCTGTTTTTCGTGCATGTAATGTGACTTTGTTTTCCGTCTGTTTTCCGTCTTCATCTTTGCCTCCGTATTCTGGTGTTCTGTTGTCTCCTTGTATTGTTGTGCATTTTCGTGGCTGACGTCTTTGTTTTCCGTCTTTGCATGGCTCGTGGCTGTCGTGCCACTGCTTGTTTTTCATTTACCTACCAAGTAGGTCCTGGCTGTTTTAACCTTTCCTCATCTTAACTTTCGTTTTCCCCCCTCACATGCTATATTCTGTTTTAGGGTTATTCTAGTTTTGCTTTTTCAATAGCTTGAACTTGTGACTGCAGTATACAGTCAGACCTCATGTGGTTGAGTGGATGCTTTGCGACGGTGTCAGTGGGAGGAAGCGGCCGGCCGCTACTACCGGACCCTATTTCGGTTGTCCCACTGGACATACTGCCCCACAACTTGCGATGGGGGAGGGGTGCTAGTGGGTCTCATTTGCATTGAGTGTAGTCCATGAGAACAAGGCCCGCATTGTGCAGCAATTACTAGCCGTCACAGCCCAGGGGGCTTGCGGCGTCTGAATTGTAGCTTTCTCCAAGTTTCCTGGTTGAAGACTGTTTTATGTTGCAGGGCATGTTTCTGTTGTCTGTTTAGGTCTCCAAGGTATTTTAATAAGCTCGCAGTGTATCCCATTGGTGTATTGTGCTTCGACTAGTTCAGCCTCGGTACACAACCAGCACGAACAGATACCTTGACAAGCCGCTCGGTTTATTGGCAGACTCCCACTGGCACTGGAGTGATTGTGCTACAGTTGTGCTCGCCACAGATTACTCGAGTGGAATGTCCCTTCTTGGTGTTACCTACTCTCCCTTGCAGAGTTTTTGCTTCTAGTTCCTCACCTTTTCCCTTTTAGGCCCTCTAACCGTTTGCCCACCAAGGGGGTTCATCTGGGTTGAACGTTGTTGGTGGAATCTTTCTGCGAGTCTCGGGCTTTTTACGGGACGTGGTTTGAGAGGTATGTTTTTCGGGTTGTTGGTTTAGTTTAGCTTAGTTTTCGCAGCTTGTATTTCTAGAGTGAAAGTATAATAATGCAGGACTGTTTTATCTGCGCTTGTTACGTTTTTGAGCAGTGCTGATTGTTATATTGGCAAATTACGTGCTTTTTTAAGGGGGTATTTTTAGTAGCAGTGGTTGCTTCGTACTTAAGTAAGGCCAATCATCGCGCGAGGCAGGGCGTTGTAGGTGGGGCAAGCGACTGTGCCGGTGCCCGGCTCCGACATAGCGCTCTTACCCCTTGGTCATCCCCGCGTCCATCTGCTCCACCCCTCTTGTGCCCTCAGCTCTGACCGGTGCCCGGCTCCGACATAGCGCTCTTACCCCTTGGTCATCAACTCTTGCCCCGTACCGCCCTCTGACCTCAAGCAGGGCATTCGTCCCTTGCCGCGTTGCTCTCTACCCTCGCAGGTGCCCTCAGCTCAGAATCCTCTGCCATCTGATCTCACCCCGGGCCCTCACTCACTTCTTACCCCTGTAGTCTCAGCTCTTACCCCTCTGCCCTCAGCTCTTACCCCTCTGCCCTCAGCTCTTCCTAGGCCCTCACTTCTGGCACATGTGCCCTCTGACCTCAACCCAGGCCTCCAGCCCTCACCACGCTGCCCTCTGCCCTCACCTGTGCCCTCACTGACTCCTGTGCCCTCAGCTCTTTCCCATGTGCCCTCAGCTCTTACCCTTGTGCCCGCAACTCTTACCCCTGTGCCCTCAGCTCTTACCTGTGCCCTCAGCTCTTACCCCTTTGCCCTCAGCTCTTACCTGTGCCCTCAGCTCTTACCCGTGCCCTCTGCTCTTACCCGTGCCCTCAGCTCTTACCCGTTCCCTCAGCTCTTACCCGTGCCCTCAGCTCTTACCCGTGCCCTCAGCTCTTACCCCTGTGCCCTCAGCTCTTACCCCTGTGCCCTCAGCTCTTACCCCTCTGCCCTCAGCTCTTACCCCTCTGACCTCAGCTCTTACCCCTCTACCATCAGCTCTTACCCTGCCCTGTGCCCTCAGCTCTTACCCCTTTGCCCTCAGCTCTTACCTGTGCCCTCAGCTCTTACCCTTGCCCTCAGCTCTTACCCGTGCCCTCAGCTCTTACCCGTTCCCTCAGCTCTTACCCGTGCCCTCAGCTCTTACCCCTGTGCCCTCAGCTCTTACCCCTGTGCCCTCAGCTCCTACCCCTCTGCCCTCAGCTCTTACCCCTCTGCCCTCAGCTCTTACCCCTCTGCCGTCAGCTCTTACCCTGCCCTGTGCCCTCAGCTCTTACCCTGCCCTGTGCCCTCAGCTCTTCCTAGGCCCTCGCTTCTGACTCCTGTGCCCTCAGCTCTTACCCCTGTGCCCTCGGCCCTCACTCGTGCCCTCAGCTCTTACCCGTGCCCTCAGCTCTTACCCCTGTGCCCTCAGCTCTTACCCCTGTGCCCTCAGCTCTTACCCCTCTGCCCTCAGCTCTTACCCCTCTGCCCTCAGCTCTTACCCCTCTGCCGTCAGCTCTTACCCTGCCCTGTGCCCTCAGCTCTTACCCTGCCCTGTGCCCTCAGCTCTTACCCTGCCCTGTGCCCTCAGCTCTTCCTAGGCCCTCGCTTCTGACTCATGTGCCCTCAGCTCTTACCCCTGTGCCCTCGGCCCTCACTCGTGCCCTCAGCTCTGACACCTGTGCCCTGTGACCCTCGCCGGTGACCATGGCCAGCATGGCGGGGGAGATTGTGGCCTTCCTGCTGGCCCTGTCGGGCTGGGTGCTGGTTTGCTCCACGCTGCCCACCGACTACTGGAAGGTGTCGAGCATCGACGGCACGGTCATCACCACGGCCACCTTCTGGCCCAACCTGTGGAAGACCTGCATCACCGACTCCACCGGCATCTCCAACTGCAAGGACTTCCCGTCCATGCTGGCCCTGGAGGGTGCATCCCGACGGGGGGGAGGAGGCGGGGGGGGCTGCTGGGGGCTCTGACCACCGCTGGAGGGGCTGCTGGGGGGCTGTGGCTCTGACCACCTCAGGAGCGGCTGCTAATGTAAAAACATCTTCCCATGCCATTATCTCACCTGTGTCTGTTGTGAAATATTATATAGCGCGCAGTTGTCTGTTTTGTGCCATTCAATTATATACTTCTCTTTTCTGATTGAGGATCATTATTGTAAAGTTGGCAGTAAGAGCAATGAGGAAGGGACAGACTGGCAAATCGATGGTTACAATGGGGTTTATTTACAAAGCTTTTATCTTGTTTAAGTTGCTTTTACACCTGGATCAAGGCAGAGCAAGTGATTGTGATTCATTAAGGTGTCATGTACTTGCACAAGTTTGTTTTATGTATTGTTTTGTAACTGTATTTATATAGTGCTTACTACCATTCACAAGGTGTGGTTGGGTGGATGGAGTCAGTAGATGAATGGAGTTGAGTGGTGGCTAGGTGGATGGACTTAGTGGGTGGATGAAGTGTGTATGTGTGTCTGTAGCTGTGTGTGTGTCTGTGGCTCTGTGTGTATGTGTGTGTGTGTGGCTCTGGGTGTGTGTGTGGCTCTGCGTGTGGCTCTGTAGGTATGTGTGTTTGTGGGACTCTGTGTGGGTCTGTGTGTTTGTGTGTGGCATTTGCGAGAGATTAAGCTATTGGCATTGTAAATGACAGTGCCATTTATTTATCTATTTTCAAAACAAACACATAAATAAAAATGTTGTCATTTACAGTGCCAATAGCTCTAACTTTTTCAAAGGCGAGACCGTTGCATTGTAAATGCTTGTCTGATTCTGTTCTGAGCAGGCAGTAAATGTGAGCAGGGGGTAAGACATAGACGCCTGCAAGGGGCAGGTACATGAGGGGTTCGTGGCCCGTGATACGCATGTGCCCTCTGCCCGCCCTAGTGCCACGGTGGTTTCACTGGGTGAAGGTCCGTAACACAAAGACCCAGACCCTGTGTTCTTGTACTAAGTGGTGAGCAGTGCTAGAATCAGCAGGGCTGGGGCTCCCCCACCCCCAGACCTGTGCACTTCCTTCATGGAGCAGCATCAGGGTTTCGGGGTACAGCAATGCGATAAGATCAGTGTGAGGGCGGTACTGATGATTAGTATCTCAAAAACACAAGAGTAGCCCATATGTCCATGTGAACTGGGTAATAGCTAATCAGCTGACAACAACTGAGTAACAATTTTTCCCAAGGAACTCGTTTAAAAAGTTCCTTGTGAACAATTGTTACTCATGATTAAGGCTCCCAGTTTTCCATTTTTACTGATTTTTACAGATTAATACAGAAACAAAAAAATGTATTTCTTGTCTGTATTTATTTTTGTTGCAGGGGTTCTGCACATACACAGAACTATGAGCAGGAAAATGAGACCTCGGTGTATAGGGGCGAAGCCTTCCCACCACCTCAGTGCCGACGAACCCAGGACCGACGAGCTATAGTGTCTCACTCACTCTCCTACTCAGTCATGAAGATGCAAATGATTAGACACCCCATAATACAACACTCCCGGATCTCTCAGGAATCGCGGTAACAAGACACACCTTTTCGCTCGCACTCTCGTACCTGTCCACAATAAGAACTGACCGAAACACGAATATAGTTTAAAAGCAGTATACCAGCCACAACCAGCAGCAAAGTGCATAATATCAATACAGTTAGCATTGCAGCAAGGCCATATATCATAAAGGGAAATTTCATCATATAAAGATAGCGGATAAAGGACTATAAGGCTGAACCACCCTCCTCTTGGTAAGAAGAAGTATTATTATCTAATAGATCTTTGGGCTCGGTCAGCAGACCCCATACCTCCGTGCCTAGATGGTATATCTATATAATAGGAACTGCATAGCTCTTCTCCCTGGAAACCTCCCTTTCCAAGTGAATGTGTTACCTAAACATGCATCCCCATAATATCAAAGCACGGGTTACCAGCATCAGCTGTGTTATCATGTTTTGTCTAGGTGCTGGGGACTGACCAGAAAAGGGGCATTGTTTATCGACCTTGCTCACAGTGTTCAGACTTAACGCCAGGAACAGGCAGAGAACTAACCAAGCAGGCGGAGCTCAAACCGGAAGCCCTACTCCCGACGCCCCAAAGCCTGGAGCAGGCCTGGTGGTTCTGTAAGAGAGAGGTCTTTTCATCGAGTGCCCCCCTGCATTGCAAGATCAGAGTATCTTGGGCTCCTCTTTTCAGAGTCTTTCTGCCAATTCAAGTGCAGGGGTTGACATTTTGGAAATGGACGCCCCTGTGAAGGGTTAAATAAACCCCCCTGTGTTTTCTGTCTTTAGAAGCCCTGGTGGAGTGGGCACCCCTCTCCTTCGCCCCAGGCATGAATGCTGCAGGATACAGGCCGCTTCCTGAGTTGGGTTTAACCACAGTAAGTCCTAAGAGTCTGTGCTGAGCAGTCTCTGTCGATGACCTCTCTGGGCACTCACACGCTCACTGCCTCTCACACGCTCACTGCCTCTCACACGCTCACTGCCTCTCACACGCTCACTGCCTCTCACACGCTCACTGCCTCTCACATTCTCACTGCCCCTCTCATGCTCACTGCCTCTCACTGCCTCTCACTGCCTCTCACGCTCACTGCCTCTCACATTCTCACTGCCCCTCTCATGCTCACTGCCTCTCACTGCCTCTCACTGCCTCTCACGCTCACTGCCTCTCACATGCTCACTGCCCCTCTCATGCTCACTGCCCCTCTCATGCCCACTGCCCCTCTCATGCCCACTGCCCCTCTCATGCTCACTGCCCCTCTCATGCTCACTGCCCCTCTCATGGTCACTGCCCCTCTCATGCTCTGCCCCTCTCATGCTCACTGCCCCTCTCATGCTCACTGCCCCTCTCATACTGACTGCCCCTCTCATGCTCACTGCCCCTCTCATGCTCACTGCCCCTCTCATGCTCACTGCCCCTCTCATGCTCACTGCCTCTCTCATGCTCACTGCCTCTCACATGCTCACTGCCTCTCACATGCTCACTGCCTCTCTCATGCTCACTGCCTCTCTCATGCTCACTGCCTCTCACATGCTCACTGCCTCTCACATGCTCACTGCCTCTCACATGCTCACTGTTAGACGGACCGGGAGGGTCGGCCGAGGATAAGGGGAGAGGTCTCCGGGGAGATCCGTCTCCAGCAACCGTACAGACAAATAACTTCCCCCCCACTGACGTACACCACACAAGGATAAGGTTCAACGTTACTTTATAAGCAATTCTTTAAGTACGGTGAGGTGGTACAAGGAGGTCTGGACTCCGGGGTCCCCTCTATTCTAGTCTCTTGGTTGGGTAAGGGGGGTAGCGGGACAGTCTCGTTACCACTCTGGGGGATGTGGTGGTAGATGAATTAGCTCACAATCCTCGAGCTCGGCGTTCTAGATGATCGGGCCGCGGCGGAGCCAGCAGGTCCCGGGATGGTTGAAGGTAGTGACGGTCCGCGGCGGAGCCAGCAGGTCCCGATGAAGATGGGTGCAGAGAGCCGCGGCAGCGCCAGCAGGCAGATCGGTAGTTCGCACGGCAGGGCTACGGCAGCGCCAGTAGTCCGTCAAGGACGAGTTCTTCACTGCGTCTCTCGACTCCAGGATACAACTGCCTTCCTGCTCTGGAGCTGCGCCAGTTATAGGTCTGGCGCCCTTTGATGTCCGGACCCTCGCACTGGGAGGTCGGGAGGTCCGGGATGAGGGAATCCAGACACCCAGCAGGGGGGTGGAGCCAGCGCCTGGGGGAGCTGGGGGCGATCGGCACCTGGCGGGGGAGAGCCATCGACACCTCTTTCTCCCATTGACCTGCCAAGTAGTCCGCTCACCTCCTGGGTGGATGGTGGTGCCGGGATGTCGGGGCCTGGCCAGGCCCAGGGTTAGGGTTGATCGGAGGCCACGCGGCCTCGTGGTGCCGTGTCCAAGATGGCGCCCAGGCCGGGCGAGAGGGCCGGTAGGGAATCGGGCCCACGATGTGGAGATGTTCAGGGGCAGGGGCCCTATAGGAGACGGGAAACGGGTTGTTGTTGCGTGTAACGCCTGAGGAGCGGGGCTCGGGCCTGGTCGTGCGGGGAGGGAGCAAGCCTTACACGTGGCCTGTCCAACACTCACTGCCTCTCACATGCTCACTGCCTCTCACATGCTCACTGCCTCTCACATGCTCACTGCCTCTCACATGCTCACTGCCTCTCACATACTCACTGCCCCTCTCATGCTCACTGCCTCTCACATGCTCACTGCCTCTCACATGCTCACTGCCCCTCTCACATGCTCACTGCCCCTCTCATGCTCACTGCCCCTCTCACATGCTCACTGCCTCTCACATGCTCACTGCCTCTCTCATGCTCACTGCCTCTCACATGCTCACTGCCTCTCACATGCTCACTGCCTCTCACATGCTCACTGCCTCTCACATGCTCACTGCCTCTCACATACTCACTGCCCCTCTCATGCTCACTGCCCCTCACATGCTCACTGCCTCTCACATGCTCACTGCCCCTCTCACATGCTCACTGCCTCTCACATGCTCACTGCCCCTCTCACATGCTCACTGCCTCTCACATGCTCACTGCCTCTCACATGCTCACTGCCTCTCACATGCTCACGGCCCCTCTCATGCTCACTGCCTCTCACATACTCACTGCCTCTCACATGCTCACTGCCCCTCTCATGCTCACTGCCCCTCTCACATGCTCACTGCCTCTCACATTCTCACTGCCTCTCACGTTCTCACTGCCTCTCACATTCTCACTGCCTCTCACATGCTCACTGCCTCTCACATGCTCACTGCCTCTCACATGCTCACTGCCTCTCACATGCTCACTGCCTCTCACATGCTCACTGCCTCTCACATACTCACTGCCCCTCTCATGCTCACTGCCTCTCACATGCTCACTGCCTCTCACATGCTCACTGCCCCTCTCACATGCTCACTGCCTCTCACATGCTCACTGCCCCTCTCACATGCTCACTGCCTCTCACATGCTCACTGCCCCTCTCATGCTCACTGCCTCTCACATGCTCACTGCCCCTCTCATGCTCACTGCCTCTCACATTCTCACTGCCCCTCTCATGCTCACTGCCCCTCTCACATGCTCACTGCCTCTCACATGCTCACTGCCTCTCACATGCTCACTGCCCCTCTCACATGCTCACTGCCTCTCACATGCTCACTGCCTCTCACATGCTCACTGCCTCTCACATGCTCACTGCCCCTCTCATGCTCACTGCCTCTCACATGCTCACGGCCCCTCTCATGCTCACTGCCTCTCACATACTCACTGCCTCTCACATGCTCACTGCCTCTCACATTCTCACAGCCTCTCACACGCTCACTGCCTCTCACACGCTCACTGCCTCTCACATTCTCACTGCTTCTCACATGCTCACTGCCTCTCACATTCTCACTGCTTCTCTCATGCTCACTGCCTCCTCACATGCTCACTGCCTCTCACATGCTCACTGCCTCTCACATGCTCACTGCCCCTCTCATGCTCACTGCCTCTCACATGCTCACGGCCCCTCTCATGCTCACTGCCTCTCACATACTCACTGCCTCTCACATGCTCACTGCCTCTCACATTCTCACAGCCTCTCACACGCTCACTGCCTCTCACACGCTCACTGCCTCTCACATTCTCACTGCTTCTCACATGCTCACTGCCTCTCACATTCTCACTGCTTCTCTCATGCTCACTGCCTCTCACATTCTCACTGCCTCTCACATGCTCACTGCTTCTCACATGCTCACTGCCTCTCACATTCTCACTGCTTCTCACATGCTCACTGCCTCTCACATGCTCACTGCCTCTCACATTCTCACTGCCTCTCACATTCTCACTGCTTCTCACATGCTCACTGCCTCTCACATTCTCACTGCTTCTCACATGCTCACTGCCTCTCACATTCTCACTGCCTCTCACATGCTCACTGCCTCTCACATGCTCACTGCCCCTCTCACATGCTCACTGCCTCTCACATGCTCACTGCCTCTCACATGCTCACTGCCTCTCACATACTCACTGCCCCTCTCATGCTCACTGCCCCTCTCACATGCTCACTGCCTCTCACATGCTCACTGCCCCTCTCATGCTCACTGCCCCTCTCACATGCTCACTGCCTCTCACATGCTCACTGCCTCTCACATGCTCACTGCCCCTCTCACATGCTCACTGCCTCTCACATGCTCACTGCCTCTCACATGCTCACTGCCTCTCACATGCTCACTGCCCCTCTCATGCTCACTGCCTCTCACATGCTCACGGCCCCTCTCATGCTCACTGCCTCTCACATACTCACTGCCTCTCACATGCTCACTGCCTCTCACATTCTCACAGCCTCTCACACGCTCACTGCCTCTCACACGCTCACTGCCTCTCACATTCTCACTGCTTCTCACATGCTCACTGCCTCTCACATTCTCACTGCTTCTCTCATGCTCACTGCCTCTCACATTCTCACTGCCTCTCACATGCTCACTGCTTCTCACATGCTCACTGCCTCTCACATTCTCACTGCTTCTCACATGCTCACTGCCTCTCACATGCTCACTGCCTCTCACATTCTCACTGCCTCTCACATTCTCACTGCTTCTCACATGCTCACTGCCTCTCACATTCTCACTGCTTCTCACATGCTCACTGCCTCTCACATTCTCACTGCTTCTCTCATGCACACTGCCTCTCACATTCTCACTGCTTCTCACATGCTCACTGCCTCTCACATTCTCACTGCTTCTCTCATGCTCACTGCCTCTCACATTCTCACTGCCTCTCACGTTCTCACTGCCTCTCACATACTCACTGCCTCTCACATGCTCACTGCCTCTCACATGCTCACTGCCTCTCACATGCTCACTGCCTCTCACATACTCACTGCCTCTCACATGCTCACTGCCTCTCACATGCTCACTGCCTCTCACATGCTCACTGCCCCTCTCATGCTCACTGCCCCTCACATGCTCACTGCCTCTCACATGCTCACTGCCTCTCACATGCTCACTGCCTCTCACATGCTCACTGCCTCTCACATACTCACTGCCTCTCACATGCTCACTGCCTCTCACATGCTCACTGCCTCTCACATGCTCACTGCCTCTCACATTCTCACTGCCTCTCACATACTCACTGCCTCTCACATGCTCACTGCCTCTCACATGCTCACTGCCTCTCACATTGTATTGTATTGTATTGTAATTGCATTTATATAGCGCTTACTACCCCTGACGAGGCGTCGAAGCGCTTTTTCGGCGGGTAGCACGCTACTCCGGGACCCACAGAGGATTAGTGTTGAATTAGTATAGTGAAACATGCAAGTACATTTTAAGTGGTGGATAAGTTAATCAGTTATTTGGATTTGGAATGATAGCAGAAGGATAGAGTAGGACAAAGGTTCGTATTTATCTATCGCTCGCTTGTTGACGCATGCTATTCAGGGAGCCTATAGAGGATTAGTGGTGAATTAATATGGTGAAATATGAGGTAATTTCAGTGGTGGATATTAGTCTGTTACTTGGAGTGAGAAGGATAGCGGATGGATAAAAGGGGAAGAAAGATTTGCATTCATATAGCACTTGTTACCCCTGATGGGCGTTGAAGCGCTTTTCTGGCGAGTAGCACGCCACTCCGGAACCCATAAAGGATTAGTGTTGAAAATTAGTATAGTATAAATATGAAGTAATTTGAGTAGTAGATATGTTATTCAGTTATTTAGGCAGTATATTAGTATAGCTGAATATGGAATTTGAGAAGTGAAACATGTTAGTCTGTTAATTTTTATTGAAAAAAGGATAGTGGAGGGATAAAAGAGTAAAAGTTTTTTTTTTTTTATATATATATTAGTAGTAGGAAGAGGCTTTTGGATGAGTAAAAAGGAGTTTTGGAGGGAAGGAGTCAGAGGGGAGAGTGTATTGCTGTATTTGTCGTTGTGGATGGTATGGGCTGGGTATTGTTAAATGAGAAAAAGGGCAGCATTTCTGGCCCTAGTCCCGACCAGGCTCGAACAGGCCCAAACAGGCAACTACCCTTGTTCTCTCCACCCTTAACAGGCCCAAACAGGCAACTACCCTTGTCCTCTCCACCCTTAACAGGCCCAAACAGGCAACTACCCTTGTTCTCTCCACCCTTAACAGGCCCAAACAGGCAACTACCCTTGTCCTCTCCACCCTTAGCCTCGACGCCCGGGCTGAGACGCCCTAAGCCTGGCCTTTTTTGTAGCCCTAGTAATCAGGTGACCCCTTCAGCCAATGGGAACCCTAGCCCTAACACTATCCAATCACAACACTAGCCCTAGCACCTAGAACCAATAGGAGACCAGGACCTTGCAGCCAATCTTAACCCTAGTCCAAGTATCCATTCATTTCAAAAACCCTGATCTCTACGTCCAATAAAGGCCCTAGCCCCATCAGCAGTCCCAACCCAAGTCAAAGCAGCCACTGGTACAGGTAGCCCTAGTCCCTACTTCCAATAGAAAGCCTAACCCTACTCTTAGTCCCACAACTGGTCCAACAACCAATCACACCAGAAACCCTAATCACTACTTCCAATTAAAGCTCTAACCCTAGCCCTAGTCCCAACCCTGCAATGATAGAATCACAGACCGAGAAACCAATCAGAACCCTCAAATACCCAACCAATGAGGACATTAACCCTAACCCAATAGAAATACCTGGTACAACCACCAATCAGTGTACACATGTGCCAACCACTAGCACACCATATAAGGTCCCAGCAACCTCAGACAAGGTTTGCTGGCCAGGGAGTTGGAAGCTGTTTGCTCCTGTTCAGAATCTCATAGGAGACAGACAGGCTCAATCCACAAATTTGGACTTCAACAGGTAAATGCTTCACTAACTCGAAATCTAACAATACTGATTGAATAAAGCTTTACTCCCCCTGCTGGCCAAAAAACGAAGTGCACAGGCCCCAGTAAATACAGTTTCAACAGCTCACAGAAGCACCCTCTGATGTAGAAAATCCCTGTTGCTGGGAGGGGGGAGGGGGGAGGGGGGAGGCAGGGGGGCTGGCCTCACTGGCTTGTGAACACAAAATGGAGGCTGGGGGTGCACTGTTTGAGCACACAGGCCTAAGCACAGAGCAAAGGAGAAATTTGGAGGGAAAACTGATTTGTCACCAAGGAATTAGAGGGGCAAACTACAGAGGTTGGACTGCAAATCCCACAATTCAACACAGTAAATGAAGGCAATCATGGGCAGGGAAAACCACACATTTAAAACACAACACAGGTGATAAAATATGCAATTACAGGCAGGCTAAAACTACAAATTTTAAACTGTAACAACCACAGGCATAGACAGTAAGCACAGAAAGGGAAAATCGTTTTTTAAACAGCTTTTTGTCTTGGGAAGAGACAGCACTAGTCTGTCTCCTTACCACTTCCTGGACTCTGCTCACTGCAATCTGGGCCACATGTAGGCTGCAACTCACAAGATGGAGGACATTCTCACTGCCTCTCACATACTCACTGCCTCTCACACTCTGTCTGTCTTGATAATCTGGCTCAATATTGTATCTTCAAATATTGTTTAATAAACAGACACCTGGCACCGCCTTTTCAACAAATGGCTCCTATGTCTTATAACATGTGAAAAGCCCCACCCCCCCCCTCAGTGTTCACACGTCTTAGCATGTGGCACATGTAAACTTTTTCCTCGAGGCTGATATGCACGTTTCAAATGTTTTTAAATGTTTATCAGAAGGTGGTGCTGTTATGCTGTTATCCTGTTGCTATGCTTAGCCGCCCAATGATCATTCTGTTACAGCTGTAAGCAGCCCAGCCTTTTTAAGCCAACATCACATTGCATTCTGGGACTCGTAGTACCGCTGTCACGACAGTAACCACAGGCTCAAGAACCCGAGCATGCAAAGCCCTGCTGCTGAAGAAGATTGTTCGATTAAAACCTCAGCTAAGGGTGGAGCCAGACAGTGCAATGCGGAACCAAGTCATTAAAACATGATGTTTGCACAAACATGGCCAAGAATTACAAACATAATGTAAGTTAAAACCGCAAGCTGCACTGAGTGAGGAAGTTAATTAAAATAGTGGAGAAAGTGCCAAGCGCAGAGAGCAGCAGACCACGGCGCCTTAGTTGTTAATGTTAATTGAGATTTCTAAAGCGCCTAATCACCGGCAGGTCTCTAAGCGCTGAGAGAGAGTAGCTATGGCCCCTCCCAATGAGTGATTGTTAGCCCAGGTCAACGCGTGCATTATGTCCAGGCCTCTGTAAAGAGGAGGGCTTTTTCTGAACGAAGGCTTCCTGGTGGCTTATTCCCAAGCCGCGGGACCCCCTTTGGTCGTAGTCTTGAACCGTGGACAGGCCGGCCGGCCTGCCTCGGATGACCGGAGGGTACGCCCGGGGACGGATCTCCCCAGGCGCTCCTTGATGTCTCCTGGAGCGGGTCCATGAAGGGCCTTATGGCAACGCAGAGGCCCTTGAACCTGGCTCGCTCTTTGACGGGGAGCCACAGGAGCTGTTGCAACAGCGGTGTTGCCCGTGCCCGTCTGGGGAGCCTGAAGATCAGCCTGGCTGCATCATTCATCGCTACTTGCAGCTGCCAAGCAGCTTTTCAGGTAGTCCAAAATATAGCGCAGTGCCATAATCTAGGCGGAACACGATCAGTGCGGTCACCACCGCCCACAGGGTGGAAAGAGAGAGGAGGGGTGATCATTTCCTCAACTGCCTCAGCAGGTCCACACGGGTCCCCAACCATGAAAGACACTTGGTTAGACAACGCGAGTTTGTTGTCTATTTTAATGCCCAGACTTTTTACGACTGGGGCTGGAGTGGGTGTGTCGCCCAGCTCCGGTGGCCAGAAGAGAAAAGTCCACGGGTTGCTTCTTGTGGTGATGGCTAGGACCTCCATTTTGTCCGGATTAACTTTAAGTGAGTTAGCTGTCATCCAGTTGACCACGTATCTAAGGATATTTTGCACGCGTGTGTGGGCTTGTGAGGTGTTGTCAATTTGCAGGATTAGTTGAGTGTCGTTGGCATAGGTGAACACCTGGCAGTCCATGCGGGCCAGACCCCCCACCAATGCTCTGTGCTGGTCAACCGGTTAGAGGAGGCAGACCCGGACGCAGAGGTCAGACCCGGGACCAGGGTTCAATTCCCGACGCGGCAGGGTCTTGAGCTCAAAAAATGTCAGACTCGGTAATTCTCGCCTCGGCGCCTACTCAAATCAAGGGTTCACACTCTCCAACTCTGGGCAATAGCTTGCTTAATCTCCACTACGGCCCCACCGCGATGGGATGCCTGGCTTTCACCTTGGGGATGCCCAGTAGGGGTATTCTCGCAGGGAAAAGCCAGGACGGGTTCCCAAAGCAAGTGCCTTGAGACCTTACGGTGAAAGGCGCTATATAAGAACGTATGATTTACGATTTTTTTTTACGATTTAACCACCGACACAATGACCCTAGTGAGATTGGCGAAATCCGTTCACCAAATTAGGTCAGCTTTAAAGGTCAATGACGAAAGTATTCCAACACATGGGAAGCCCACGGTGAAAGCAGCGGACTAAAGCTGATGTGATCTCGCTATGTAGGACCATTGACATTGCCCCTCCTGCAAGCCTCTTAAATAAAGAAACGTCCCCTGCACAGACTAATTCCAAGGCATATAAGGTTGGAAAAATGCCAATCATATGGGACTCAGTCAGGGGTGCCGTATCCTTTTAATACATTCTGCTTTTTTAAATTGTTTTTTAGCTCTTTTTTCCTTTTTTTTTTTATCCTTCTCCTTTTAATTGCCTGGTATAGTAACACACACCTTACCAAGCAAAGAAGCTTACAACCTTTGGTCTCTGTATTTTTTTTCCTTTTACTGTAAAGATTTTAATTAATTGTACAGTTAATAATAAACTTGAACTTGAATGCTCTGAGATAGATATTGAACAGAAACGGCGACTGTGCCGACCCTTGTGGGACTCCGCAGGTTAGTGTCCCTCTGTTGGACACGCAGTCGCCCATCTGGCTCCTTTGAGTCCCGTCTGTCAGGAGGGAGGTGATCCATTGATGTTCCATCCCACTGATGCCCATGTCCCTGATTCGTGCCAAGAGTCGGCTGCGGCTGACCGTGTCGAATGCCAACGAGAGGTCTAATAGGACCAGGGCACACGGCTTCTTGCTGTCGGCCGTGAGCCTGAGTTCATCCGGCACCGACAGCATCACCAGCTCTGTGCCGTGGTGGGCCCTGAATCCTGCCTGCCGAACCTCGAGTGACTAATATTCCTCCATAAATAGGGACAGGGTTTTAAGCACACGCTGATCCACTATTTTAGCCAAAGGACGTTGGGATATGGGCTTATAATTCTTCATGTTAGTGGCGTCTGCTCCCGCCTTGTTCAGTAGGGGGGTTACTCTGGCTTCCTGGAAGTTTCTGGAGACCCTCCCAGTTCCCAGCGATAGATTGATCAGAGCGAGGATCTCTCCCTCGACCGCTGGAAGAGCCATCTTGAGTATCCCTGGTGGACATGGGTCTGCAGGTGAGCCTGACTTAATTCGGTGCGCAATGTGGGACCGGGAGTCATGGTGTAGCCTCGGGAAGAAGGCGAGAGGCTCCTTTATGTCACATTGTGGCTCCTCCATAACCAGGAGGCTCTGACTGGTGGGGGTGATAAGTATGTCCGTTAAGGTGTCCTTTACTTTATCTAGGAAAAAGGTCAGGAAACGGCTGCAGTGTTCCTGGCTGGTGGCTGCTACCTGCGCCTGTTTTTGACTGAGTTCCTGAAGGTTTCTTTTTGTTTGTTATCTGCCTCCATGATCCTGGCCTCTTAGTACTCAGCCTTTCTTGTTAGAATGTTTTTTTTTTGTATGTGGCTAGCCTGGCCCTGTATTCTTTGAGCGCCTCAGGGACTTATGACTTGCAACACTACCTTTGGTGCCGGTGTAGGGTCCATTTCTGTCCCCTCAGTTCCTCCGTGAACCAGGGGGGCTTCCTTGCCCTTATTGCTCACTCTTTCTCTGCGAGCCGGTGCCCCCCTATTGATGGCTGCTCTCAACTGGTTGGTGATGGATTCACTCTTCTCCTCGAGAACCTCCGGCCATAATCTCCTCAGCGAGCTTCCTCGCAGAGCATCCCCTCGGCTGCCCGCCTCCAGCTTCGTACCATTCTCCATTCCGGAGGAGGTCGCGTGGGGAACTAGCTTGGGAGATCTGGAAGCTGATCAGGTGCTGGTCCGACCAACTACGAGGTCTGATATCCGTCAGTTTAGCCGGTGGCTGAGTGGACCGAGGTCTAGGGTATGTCCTTTCTCATGGGAGGGGGGATCCACGAGCTGCTGCAGCCCCGGTGTGGCTATGGTTTCCTCTAGCTGCCTGGCCTGTGACTCTCTGGGTATCTGGTCCCAGTGGTAGTTGAAGTCCCCCACCACCAGGAGTTGCTGGTACCAGCAGCGTAGGTTGGTGACTATTTCAGGGAGACGGTCGTTGAACCGGGTGGCTGATGGAGGGGGGACGATACACCACCAATACTGCCAGGCATGATGGCTTGGAGCATGCTTTTGCCACCTAGATTTCGGCACCCTCTAGGTTTTCTCTGGAAAGTTTTTCTATTGCTAGCTGTTTATTATAGAGTAGCGCTACCCCCCCCCCTTTCCCATCCTGCCTATTATGCCATACGGCATCGTACTCCAAGGGTAGTGCTGCTACAATGTCAGGACCTGAGCCGTCACCGAGCCAGGTTTCTGTGACTGCTAGGATGTCGAAGGGACTCCGCCTGAAGGAGGGTGAAGAGCTCTAGTCTATGCTTATGGAGGGTGCATGTGTTGAGTGCTAGTGCCGTTAAATTCTTGATCCAACTGTGGAACAGCAGCGGGCGACGAGGTTGGCTAAAATACTGGAGAAAGTGCCAAGCGCCGAGATCAGCAGACCACAGAGCCTTCGTTGATCCAAGGGTGGTGGAATAGCAGCGGGCGAGGAGGTTGGCTAAAATACTAGAGCAAGTGCCAAGCGCTGAGAGCAGCAGACCACAGAGCCTTAGTTGATCCAAGGGTGGTGGAATAGCAGCGGGCGACGAGGTTGGCTAAAATACTGGAGAAAGTGCCAAGCGCCGAGAGCAGCAGACCACAGAGCCTTAGTTGATCCAAGGGTGGTGGAATAGCAGCGGGTGAGGGGGTTGGCTAAAATACTGGAGAAAGTGCCAAGCGCCGAGAGCAGCAGACCACAATACCTTCGTTAATCCAAGGGTGGTGGAATAGCAGCGGGCGAGGGGGTTGGCTAAAATACTGGAGAAAGTGCCAAGCGCCGAGAGCAGCAGACCACAGAGCCTTAGTTGATCCAAGGGTGGTGGAATAGCAGCGGGTGAGGGGGTTGGCTAAAATACTGGAGAAAGTGCCAAGCGCTGAGAGCAGCAGACCACAGAGCCTTAGTTGATCCGAGGGTGGGATAGCAGCGGGCGACGAGGTTGGCTAAAATACTGGAGAAAGTGCCAAGCGCCGAGAGCAGCAGACCACAGAGCCTTAGTTGATCCAAGGGTGGTGGAATAGCAGCGGGTGAGGGGGTTGGCTAAAATACTGGAGAAAGTGCCAAGCGCCGAGAGCAGCAGACCACAATACCTTCGTTAATCCAAGGGTGGTGGAATAGCAGCGGGCGAGGGGGTTGGCTAAAATACTGGAGAAAGTGCCAAGCGCCGAGAGCAGCAGACCACGTAGCCTTCGTTGATCCAAGGGTGGTGGAATAGAAGCGGGCGAGGAGGTTGGTTAAAATACTGGAAAAAGTGCCAAGCGCTGAGAGCAGCAGACCAAAGAGCCTTTGTTGATCCAAGGGTGGTGGAATAGCAGCGGGCGAGGAGGTTGGCTAAAATACTGGAGAAAGTGCCAAGCGCTGAGAGCAGCGGACCACAGAGCCTTAGTTGATCCGAGGGTGGGATAGCAGCGGGCGAGGAGGTTGGTTAAAATACTGGAAAAAGTGCCAAGCGCTGAGAGCAGCAGACCACGTAGCCTTCGTTGATCCAAGGGTGGTGGAATAGCAGCGGGCGAGGAGGTTGGCTAAAATACTGGAAAAAGTGCCAAGTGCAGAGAGCAGCAGACCACAATACCTTCGTTAATCCAAGGGTGGTGGAATAGCAGCGGGCGAGGAGGTTGGTTAAAATACTGGAAAAAGTGCCAAGCGCTGAGAGCAGCAGACCACAGAGCCTTAGTTGATCCAAGGGTGGTGGAATAGCAGCGGGCGAGGTGGTTGGCTAAAATACTGGAAAAAGTGCCAAGTGCAGGGAGCAGCAGACCACAATACCTTCGTTAATCCAAGGGTGGTGGAATAGCAGCGGGCGAGGAGGTTGGTTAAAATACTGGAAAAAGTGCCAAGCGCTGAGAGCAGCAGACCACAGAGCCTTAGTTGATCCAAGGGTGGTGGAATAGCAGCGGGCGAGGAGGTTGGCTAAAATACTGGAAAAAGTGCCAAGTGCAGAGAGCAGCAGACCACAATACCTTCGTGAATCCAAGGGTGGTGGAATAGCAGCGGGCGAGGAGGTTGGTTAAAATACTGTAAAAAGTGCCAAGCGCCGAGAGCAGCGGACCACAGAGCCTTAGTTGATCCAAGGGTGGTGGAATAGCAGCGGGCGAGGAGGTTGGTTAAAATACTGGAAAAAGTGCCAAGCGCTGAGAGCAGCAGACCACAGAGCCTTAGTTGATCCAAGGGTGGTGGAATAGCAGCGGGCGAGGAGGTTGGCTAAAATACTGGAGAAAGTGCCAAGCGCTGAGAGCAGCAGACCACAGAGCCTTAGTTGATCCAAGGGTGGTGGAATAGCAGCGGGCGAGGAGGTTGGCTAAAATACTGGAAAAAGTGCCAAGTGCAGAGAGCAGCAGACCACAATACCTTTGTTAATCCAAGGGTGGTGGAACACCAGCGGGCGAGGAGGTTGGTTAAAATACTGGAAAAAGTGCCAAGCGCCGAGAGCAGCGGACCACAGAGCCTTAGTTGATCCAAGGGTGGTGGAATAGCAGCGGGCGAGGGGGTTGGCTAAAATACTGGAAAAAGTGCCAAGTGCAGAGAGCAGCAGACCACAATACCTTCGTTAATCCAAGGGTGGTGGAATAGCAGCGGGCGAGGAGGTTGGCTAAAATACTGGAAAAAGTGCCAAGCGCTGAGAGCAGCAGACCACGTAGCCTTCGTTGATCCAAGGGTGGTGGAATAGCAGCGGGCGAGGAGGTTGGCTAAAATACTGGAAAAAGTGCCAAGTGCAGAGAGCAGTAGACCACAATACCTTCGTTAATCCAAGGGTGGTGGAATAGCAGCGGGCGAGGAGGTTGGTAAAAATACTGGAAAAAGTGCCAAGCGCTGAGAGCAGCAGACCACAGAGCCTTAGTTGATCCAAGGGTGGTGGAGTAGCAGCGGGCGAGGGGGTTGGCTAAAATACTGGAGAAAGTGCCAAGCGCTGAGAGCAGCAGACCACGTAGCCTTCGTTAATCCAAGGGTGGTGGAATAGCAGCGGGCGAGGAGGTTGGTTAAAATACTGGAAAAAGTGCCAAGCGCTGAGAGCAGCAGACCACAGAGCCTTAGTTGATCCAAGGGTGGTGGAATAGCAGCGGGCGAGGGGGTTGGCTAAAATACTGGAAAAAGTGCCAAGCGCCGAGAGCAGCGGACCACAGAGCCTTAGTTGATCCAAGGGTGGTGGAATAGCAGCGGGCGAGGGGGTTGGCTAAAATACTGGAAAGAGTGCCAAGTGCAGAGAGCAGCAGACCACAATACCTTCGTTAATCCAAGGGTGGTGGAATAGCAGCGGGCGAGGAGGTTGGCTAAAATACTGGAGAAAGTGCCAAGCGCTGAGAGCAGCAGACCACAGAGCCTTAGTTGATCCAAGGGTGGTGGAATAGCAGCGGGCGAGGGGGTTGGCTAAAATACTGGAAAAAGTGCCAAGCGCCGAGAGCAGCGGACCACAATACCTTCGTTAATCCAAGGGTGGTGGAATAGCAGCGGGCGAGGAGGTTGGTTAAAATACTGGAAAAAGTGCCAAGCGCTGAGAGCAGCAGACCACGTAGCCTTCGTTGATCCAAGGGTGGTGGAATAGCAGCGGGCGAGGAGGTTGGCTAAAATACTGGAAAAAGTGCCAAGTGCAGAGCGCAGCAGACCACAATACCTTTGTTAATCCAAGGGTGGTGGAATAGCAGCGGGCGAGGAGGTTGGTTAAAATACTGGAAAAAGTGCCAAGCGCCGAGAGCAGCAGACCACAGAGCCTTAGTTGATCCAAGGGTGGTGGAATAGCAGCGGGCGAGGAGGTTGGCTAAAATACTGGAGAAAGTGCCAAGCGCTGAGAGCAGCAGACCACAGAGCCTTAGTTGATCCAAGGGTGGTGGAATAGCAGCGGGCGAGGAGGTTGGCTAAAATACTGGAAAAAGTGCCAAGTGCAGAGAGCAGCAGACCACAATACCTTTGTTAATCCAAGGGTGGTGGAACACCAGCGGGCGAGGAGGTTGGTTAAAATACTGGAAAAAGTGCCAAGCGCCGAGAGCAGCGGACCACAGAGCCTTAGTTGATCCAAGGGTGGTGGAATAGCAGCGGGCGAGGGGGTTGGCTAAAATACTGGAAAAAGTGCCAAGTGCAGAGAGCAGCAGACCACAATACCTTCGTTAATCCAAGGGTGGTGGAATAGCAGCGGGCGAGGAGGTTGGCTAAAATACTGGAAAAAGTGCCAAGCGCTGAGAGCAGCAGACCACGTAGCCTTCGTTGATCCAAGGGTGGTGGAATAGCAGCGGGCGAGGAGGTTGGCTAAAATACTGGAAAAAGTGCCAAGTGCAGAGAGCAGTAGACCACAATACCTTCGTTAATCCAAGGGTGGTGGAATAGCAGCGGGCGAGGAGGTTGGTAAAAATACTGGAAAAAGTGCCAAGCGCTGAGAGCAGCAGACCACAGAGCCTTAGTTGATCCAAGGGTGGTGGAGTAGCAGCGGGCGAGGGGGTTGGCTAAAATACTGGAGAAAGTGCCAAGCGCTGAGAGCAGCAGACCACGTAGCCTTCGTTAATCCAAGGGTGGTGGAATAGCAGCGGGCGAGGAGGTTGGTTAAAATACTGGAAAAAGTGCCAAGCGCTGAGAGCAGCAGACCACAGAGCCTTAGTTGATCCAAGGGTGGTGGAATAGCAGCGGGCGAGGGGGTTGGCTAAAATACTGGAAAAAGTGCCAAGCGCCGAGAGCAGCGGACCACAGAGCCTTAGTTGATCCAAGGGTGGTGGAATAGCAGCGGGCGAGGGGGTTGGCTAAAATACTGGAAAAAGTGCCAAGTGCAGAGAGCAGCAGACCACAATACCTTCGTTAATCCAAGGGTGGTGGAATAGCAGCGGGCGAGGAGGTTGGCTAAAATACTGGAGAAAGTGCCAAGCGCTGAGAGCAGCAGACCACAGAGCCTTAGTTGATCCAAGGGTGGTGGAATAGCAGCGGGCGAGGGGGTTGGCTAAAATACTGGAAAAAGTGCCAAGCGCCGAGAGCAGCGGACCACAATACCTTCGTTAATCCAAGGGTGGTGGAATAGCAGCGGGCGAGGAGGTTGGTTAAAATACTGGAAAAAGTGCCAAGCGCTGAGAGCAGCAGACCACGTAGCCTTCGTTGATCCAAGGGTGGTGGAATAGCAGCGGGCGAGGAGGTTGGCTAAAATACTGGAAAAAGTGCCAAGTGCAGAGCGCAGCAGACCACAATACCTTTGTTAATCCAAGGGTGGTGGAATAGCAGCGGGCGAGGAGGTTGGTTAAAATACTGGAAAAAGTGCCAAGCGCCGAGAGCAGCGGACCACAGAGCCTTAGTTGATCCAAGGGTGGTGGAATAGCAGCGGGCGAGGGGGTTGGCTAAAATACTGGAAAAAGTGCCAAGCGCCGAGAGCAGCGGACCACAGATCCTTAGTTGATCCAAGGGTGGTGGAATAGCAGCGGGCGAGGGGGTTGGCTAAAATACTGGAAAAAGTGCCAAGCGCCGAGAGCAGCGGACCACAGAGCCTTAGTTGATCCAAGGGTGGTGGAATAGCAGCGGGCGAGGAGGTTGGCTAAAATACTGGAGAAAGTGCCAAGCGCCGAGAGGAGCAGACCACAATACCTTCGTTAATCCAAGGGTGGTGGAATAGCAGCGGGCGAGGAGGTTGGTTAAAATACTGGAAAAAGTGCCAAGCGCTGAGAGCAGCAGACCACAGAGCCTTAGTTGATCCGAGGGTGGGATAGCAGTGGGCGAGGAGGTTGGCTAAAATACTGGAAAAAGTGCCAAGCGCCGAGAGCAGCGGACCACAGAGCCTTAGTTGATCCAAGGGTGGTGGAATAGCAGCGGGCGAGGAGGTTGGCTAAAATACTGGAGAAAGTGCCAAGCGCCGAGAGCAGCAGACCACAGAGCCTTAGTTGATCCAAGTGTGGTGGAATAGCAGCGGGCGAGGGGGTTGGCTAAAATACTGGAAAAAGTGCCAAGCGCCGAGAGCAGCGGACCATAGAGCCTTAGTTGATCCAAGGGTGGTGGAATAGCAGCGGGCGAGGAGGTTGGCTAAAATACTGGAGCAAGTGCCGAGAGCAGCAGACCACAAAACCTTTGTTGATCCAAGTTTGGTTTAGCAGCTGGGCGAGGAGGTTGGCTAAAATAGTGGAGAAAGTGCCAAGCGCCGAGAGCAGCAGACCACGTAGCCTTCGTTGATCTGAGAGTGGGATAGCAGTGGGCGAGGAGGTTGGCTAAAATACTGGAGAAAGTGCCAAGCGCCGAGAGCAGCAGACCACAATACCTTTGTTGATCCAAGGGTGGTGGAATAGCAGCGGGCGAGGAGGTTGGCTAAAATACTGGAGAAAGTGCCAAGCGCTGAGAGCAGCAGACCACAGAGCCTTAGTTGATCCAAGGGTGGTGGAATAGCAGCGGGCGAGGAGGTTGGCTAAAATACTGGAGAAAGTGCCAAGTGCCGAAAGCAGCAGACCACAAAACCTTTGTTGATCCAAGTTTGGTTTAGCAGCAGGGTGAGGAGGTTGGCTAAAATACTGGAGAAAGTGCCAAGCGCTGAGAGCAGCAGACCACAAAACCTTTGTTGATCCAAGTTTGATTTAGCAGCAGGGCGAGGAGGTTGGCTAAAATACTGGAGAAAGTGCCAAGCGCCGAGAGCAGCAGACCACGTAGCCTTCGTTGATCCGAGGGTGGGATAGCAGCGGGCGAGGAGGTTGGCTAAAATACTGGAGAAAGTGCCAAGCGCTGAGAGCAGCAGACCACAATACCTTCGTTAATCCAAGTGTGGTGGAATAGCAGCGGGCGAGGAGGTTGGCTAAAATACTGGAGAAAGTGCCAAGTGCCGAGAGCAGCAGACCACAATACCTTCGTTAATCCAAGTGTGGTGGAATAGCAGCGGGCGAGGAGGTTGGCTAAAATACTGGAGAAAGTGCCAAGCGCTGAGAGCAGCAGACCACAGAGCCTTAGTTGATCCAAGGGTGGTGGAATAGCAGCGGGTGAGGGGGTTGGCTAAAATACTGGAGAAAGTGCCAAGCGCTGAGAGCAGCAGACCATAGAGCCTTTGTTGATCCAAGGGTGGTGGAATAGCAGCGGGCGAGGAGGTTGGTTAAAACAGTGGTGAAAGTGCCCAGTGCCGAGAGCAGCAGACCACAGAGCCTTAGTTGATCCAAGGGTGGGATAGCAGCGGGCGAGGAGGTTGGCTAAAATACTGGAGAAAGTGCCAAGCGCTGAGAGCAGCAGACCACAGAGCCTTAGTTGATCCAAGTGTGGGATAGCAGCGGGCGAGGGGGTTGGCTAAAATACTGGAGAAAGTGCCAAGCGCTGAGAGCAGCAGACCACAGAGCCTTAGTTGATCCAAGTGTGGGATAGCAGCGGAGTGAGAAGGTTGGCTAAAACACCCAAGAAACTGCAGAGAGCAGTGAAACACAATACTTAGTTCGGTCCATGTGTGGAGTAGCAGCAAAGCACGGCGCCAGAGCCTGGTCAAAGCAAATACAGGTGCCTCGAACCAGGCTGAGTGCCACAATGACCATCATAGTATTTAGGAAAACGTTGGAGTTATCCTTCCCTAAGCAATAGATAAAGAGCTCGATGTAAAGTGCAGGGGGGCAGAATAACAACAAAAACGCAACAAAATTACTGCAGCCGAGCAATGGTGGTACAAAGGAGAAAGTGCAACGGAGCAGAATGGAAACCAGGGTCGGTGGAACAAGGCCGCAAAGAAGTATGTTGTCTGAAGCTGCTGCCTAATAAAAGCCCCGGCAGTTGTTAGGTTACAAATTAATCTTTGGGAGTGCGACTGGAGCCAGATGTTTTGTCCTTTAAAGGACATTCCCTTCATATTTACACTGTTTGTGCGCTGCCTGTTAGGCAGGCAAAAAATAAAATATATATATTGTTTAAAACTGCAGCCTAATTACAGCCCCAGCAGTTGATTGGTTAAAATTAACCATTGGGAGTGCAGCTGGAGGCATGCCACTATTCTATTTCTGTTTTTGCCCACTAACATTAAAATATGTTCAGTGTATGTTGGACAGGCCACATGAAGGGCCGCTCTCCCCCGGCCCAACCAGGCCCGAGCCCAGCCACGCAAGTACCACACACCACCATTGCACGTCCACCGTCCCCGCAGGGACCCCTACACTCGAACCTGTTGACCGCGTAGGCCGACCCACTACCGGCCTGCGCGCCCATCCTGGGCGCCATCTTGGACACTCCACCACGAGGCCGCCTGGCCCCCGATCGACCTCAACCCTGGGCCGGGCCAGGCCTCAGACATTCCGGCACCAACGTCCACCCAGGAGGTGAGCGGGCTACTTGGTCAGTCAATGGGAGCAAGAGGTGTCGATGGCTCTCCCCCGCCAAGTGCCGCTCGCCCATCGCCTCCCCGGGCGCTGGCGCCACCCCCCTGCTGGGTGTCGGGACTCCCTCATCCCGGACCTCCCGACCTCCAGGTGCGAGGGTCCGGACATCAAAGCACACCAGCCCTATAACTGGGGCAGCTCCGGAGCAGGACGGGAGTTGTATCTTGGAGTCGAGAGACGCAAAGAAGAACTCATCCTTGACGGACTACTGGCGCTGCCGTAGCTCTGTCTTGTGCACCCTCGTCTTGCCTGCTGGCGCTGCCGCGGCTTTGGGAACCACCCTATCCTTCATCGTCGTCGGGACCTGCTGGCGTGGCCGCGGTCCGTTTGTAACCACCACCTTCATCGGGACCTGCTGGCTCTGCCGCGGACCGTCGTCTTCCTTCATCCATCTCGGGACCTGCTGGCTCCGCCGCGGCCCGTTCATCTACACCACCGAGCTCGAGGATTGAGAGCTATTTCCATCTTTTTGGTAACAAGACTGTCCCGCTACCCTTTTCCCAAACAGAGACCAGAATAGAGGGGACCCCTGAGTCCAGACCTCCTTGTACCATTCTACCGTACTTGAAGAATTGCCTATAAAGTGTCGTTGAACTTTATCATTGTGTGGTGTCCGTCTGTGGGGGGGGAGTTACTTGTCTGTACGATTCACTGGAGACGGCTCTCCCCGGAGACCTCTCCCCTTATCCTCGGCCGACCCTCCCGGTCCGTCTAACATTGGTGGCCAGCGGCGCGATCCGAATCACCGCATAAACCGTACAGAGAGTAGCTCACCCCACGGCGAATCACGATGTCAACTAAAGACAGCGGATCAACGGAGAAATTCCAGAAATTCCAGATGGAGAAATTGGATGAGTACAGCCATCGTGAACTTAAACAGTTCTGTATCGAATTAGGTATCGCTACCACCGGACTAAATACCAAAGATGACTTTAAGCAGGCCCTAGAATCTTGGGCAGAAACCGGGGCTGCCGGAACCCCCGATCAAAACATCGCAGCACAAACCCCCATGGCCCCTGAAGAGCGAAGAACGGGTCTCTCGCCAGACGAGATCCAGGAACGAGAAAGAACCCGACTACACGAGCTGGAAATGGCCCGGATCAAAATGGACGTTGAACTGAAGTTGGCCGAACAGAAAATCAACTTAGAGCACCTGCGTCTCCGAGAAGAAAGAGAGGAGAAACAGAGACAAAGGGAGCTCGAGGAAAAGAAACTGGCATATGAACATGAGCGGAAACTAGCTGAAATCGACCTACGCAAACAGAATAAAGAAGCAGGGGTGTCCGAGCAACCCCACACTCCAGGGGCAACAGAGAAGAAGGTACACATCCCCAAGGATGTCGTTCGAGAATACTTCCGAGAGGACGACATCCAGCAATGGTTTAAGGCCTATGAAATCGCTATGACTGCACACCGGATCGATAGAAGCGATTGGGGGGCCGGTCTGTGGGGGAGATTCCTCAATGAGGGCCGCGACGCCCTGCTGCAACTCCCGGACCACCAGATGACCTCCTATGACCATATGAAAGCTGCACTCCTCACCCGCTATGGCCTCACACCCGAGATGTACCGTCAGAGGTTCCGAGACTGCACCCGCATCCCGGGTACAACTTGGGTGGACTATGTCAATTACTTTAGCCGAGCCTTCGAGGGCTGGATCAAAGGAAGCAAGGTCACAACCTACGAACAACTGTTCAATCTTATGGTATGGGAGCATCTGTCGAACAATTGCTTCATTGAACTTCGCCAGCACCTTCTCAACAGCAAATTAACGGATCCCCGGCAGCTCGCAGCCGAAGCTGACCGGTGGGAGATCACCAGAGTGGGTCGAAATGGGTCCTACGAACAGAACCGGAACAACAATGGTCAGCACCGTCCCCGAGGAGGAGGAGGCCAAGGACGCGGAAGAAGCAACGCTCCGGTCACCCCCACTACCAGCACCACCCCCCCGGCCAACCGGGGCAGCACCCCAGCGCGACCGGGATATCGAGCCAATGGTACCTGCCATCGATGCCAACGAGTCGGACACTATGCAAACGACCCAAACTGCCCCCAGTACCAGAGCCCAAGACCCCGCCAAGTAGCCGCTGCTGCCCTGGGGGAGGAACAGATCTCAGAGGAACAAGAAGAATATGAACAGGAACACCAAGAATGGGAGCCAGCCGCCATGGCTCTCGCCTGCCTAGGGGGGGGAGACATGGTCCCGCGGGTCCCCCTACCCGCTAATACCCAGAAGTACAGCCAATGGGTGGGCATCAATGGACGCCGGGCTGAAGCCCTTCGTGACACTGGGGCCAGTGTAACAGCCGTCCGCTGTCACCTGGTGACCCCCGAACAATACTTACCAAACATTCTCTGCCCGGTACGTTCAGCCGATAACTCAGAAAGTCTGTGTCGGATGGCCTGCGTCCCCTTCGAATGGGGAGGGGTCTCCGGCATGTTGAAGGTGACGGTCCGAGATGATGCCCCCGTAGACTGCCTCCTGGGTAATGACCTGGAAAGCTCTCCATGGGCCGCAGTCGAACGAAAAGAGCACCTGGGGATGTTGGGCGTCCCGGACTGGGCGTGCGTCACCACCCGGTCCATGACCGCCCGTGCCAACCCCCGCACAGAGGAACCCGAATGGCCGGCGCCACCGCCTCCGGTCGCCCCCGCCGAAACCACCGACCGTGACGTCCCCCCCGAACCAGCTCAACCTCCAGACCTCGCTAACCCCGACCAGTGGCCTCAAGAGGGGGGGCCCACGCAAGAACAATTTCGCCAAGAACAAAAGACCTGTCCCTCCCTCGAGGGACTCCGCCAGCAAGCGCTAGCCCAAAGCGCAGGGGATACCTCCGGAACTCACTGGGTCTACTGGGACAATGATCTGCTGTACAGTGAGCAAAGAATCGCGGAGCTGGGGGCCAGCCGAGTCCTAGTGGTACCCCTCCGTTTTAGAGACTTTCTGCTAAACCTGGCCCACGATGTCCCCCTGGCAGGACACCTGGGTCAAGACAAAACCTATAGCCGCCTGGTGACCCACTTCTTCTGGCCCAAAATGAGGGACAATGTACACCAGCATTGCCGATCTTGCCCCACGTGCCAAGCCAGTGGAAAGAGCGGCCGCAAACTGAAAGCCCCCCTGCAACCTTTTCCCGTGGTCACCACCCCGTTCGAGAGGGTCGGAATCGATATCGTAGGGCCCCTGGACCCACGCACAAAACAAGGCCATCGATTCATCCTGGTGCTAGTGGACCACGCCACCCGCTACCCGGAGGCTGTTCCCCTGCGGACTGTGACAGCCCCGGTAGTCGGCCGGGCGCTGATGGGGATCTTCTCCCGGGTGGGCTTCCCCCGGGAGGTCGTCAGTGACAGAGGCACGAACTTTATTTCGAAATATATGAAGTCTCTCTGGCAACAGTGCGGGGTTACCTACCGGTTCACGACCCCCTATCACCCTCAAGGAAACGGACTCGTTGAGCGGTTCAACCGCACGCTTAAAGGGATGATCGGGGGGTTAAAAGAGCCCCTCCGTCGCCAGTGGGATGTGCTGCTGCCGTGCCTCCTCTTCGCCTATCGAGAGGTTCCCCAGAAGTCCCTGGGCTTCAGCCCATTTGAACTGCTATATGGACACCCCGTGCGGGGACCGCTCAGCCTAGTCAAGGAAGGCTGGGAGATGCCCCCTCTAAAGAACCCACCAGATGTTTTCCGCTACCTCCTAACTCTCCGCAACCAGACCCGGCGATTCCGAGAACTAGCAAAAGCCCACCTAGAGGCCAGTCAAGAGGACATGAAAAGGTGGTATGACCGGAATGCCTCCTCCATCGAATTTGAACCTGGGCAACAGGTATGGGTGATGTCCCCCACCGAACCCTGCGCCCTACAAGACAAGTGGACAGGGCCCTTCAAAGTGGTCGAGCGCAAGGGTCCGGCTACCTATCTCATCGACTTGGAATCTTCCCGGAACCCCCTCCGGGTCCTCCACGCTAACAGACTGAAACCGCACTTCGTACGGACAGAACTCAGCCTCCTGATGGCCACAGACAATGGGGCTGAAGAGGACTCCGAGCCCCTCCCTGACCTTCTACGAACTCGGGAGAAAGACGGCTCCGTAGATGGGGTCCGACTCTCAGAGGCCCTCACCCGAGAGCAACACCAGGAGTGCCGAGTTCTCCTGTCACAATTCGCCAGCCTGTTCTCCCTCACCCCAGGTGTCACTTCCTGGTGTACGCACGATGTGGACACGGGGGACAGCCCCCCTATCCGCCACCGGGCCTACCGCGTGCCAGATCGGGTACGGGCCTGCATCCAGGAAGAAGTAGCCAAAATGCTCACGCTCGGGGTCATCGAGCCCTCAGACAGCCCCTGGGCCAGCCCTGTAGTACTGGTCCCCAAAGCAGCTGCCCCCGGCACCACACCAGAACTCCGGTTCTGCATCGACTACCGGGGCTTGAATGCGGTCACCAGGACAGACGCACATCCCATCCCCCGGGCAGATGAACTAATCGACCGCATGGGAGCTGCCCACTACCTCAGTATCTTCGACCTGACGGCGGGCTACTGGCAAATCGGTCTCACACCCCGGGCACAAGAACGTTCTGCCTTTTCCACTCCCGATGGCCATTACCATTTCACCGTCATGCCCTTTGGCATGAAGAATGCCCCAGCAACATTCCAACGGCTCGTCAATCAGGTCCTAGCGGGGCTCGAAGGATTCAGCGCCGCCTACCTAGACGACATCGCTGTATACAGCAACCATTGGTCCGAGCACCTCCACCACCTCCGAGCAGTGCTGCAAGCCCTTCAGCGAGCTGGCCTCACGATCAAGGCCAGCAAGTGTCAAATTGGGCAAGGGTCTGTAACCTACCTCGGGCACCAGGTGGGAAGCGGCCTGGTGGCCCCTCTGCAGCTAAAAATTGCCGCCATCCAGTCCTGGCAGCCCCCCATCACCCAGACCGAGGTACGAGCCTTCCTGGGCCTCACGGGCTATTACCGAAGGTTCGTGAAAGACTATGGTACTATCGTGAGGCCCCTCACAGAACTCACGTCAAAAAATCAGCCCCAGAAAGTCAACTGGACCCCAGAGTGTCAAGCTGCGTTTGAACAATTGAAAGCCGCCATGTGCTCCGCCCCTGTGCTCCAGGCCCCCGACTACAGCCGGGAGTTCATCGTCCAGACGGATGCCTCCGACCATGGCATTGGGGCAGTCCTGTCTCAAGTGAACACCGAAGGCCGTGATCAACCGGTGGCCTTCATCAGCCGGCGACTCCTACCACGGGAACAACGCTGGAGCACCATAGAGAGGGAGGCCTTCGCGGTGGTGTGGGCCCTCAAGAAGCTCCGGCCCTACCTTTTTGGCACACCCTTTCGGGTACAGACCGACCACCGACCCCTGCAGTGGCTGATGCAGATGCGGGGGGAAAACCCGAAGTTACTACGCTGGTCCATCTCCCTACAAGGGATGGACTTCACAGTTGAACACCGGCCTGGGCCAGATCACGCCAACGCAGATGGCCTGTCCCGGTTCTTCCGCCTCGACGAGAAGAGTCCCCAAGAGGATGGGTAACTCTCCCCGCCTTCAGCTGGGGGGGACGCATGTTGGACAGGCCACATGAAGGGCCGCTCTCCCCCGGCCCAACCAGGCCCGAGCCCAGCCACGCAAGTACCACACACCACCATTGCACGTCCACCGTCCCCGCAGGGACCCCTACACTCGAACCTGTTGACCGCGTAGGCCGACCCACTACCGGCCTGCGCGCCCATCCTGGGCGCCATCTTGGACACTCCACCACGAGGCCGCCTGGCCCCCGATCGACCTCAACCCTGGGCCGGGCCAGGCCTCAGACATTCCGGCACCAACGTCCACCCAGGAGGTGAGCGGGCTACTTGGTCAGTCAATGGGAGCAAGAGGTGTCGATGGCTCTCCCCCGCCAAGTGCCGCTCGCCCATCGCCTCCCCGGGCGCTGGCGCCACCCCCCTGCTGGGTGTCGGGACTCCCTCATCCCGGACCTCCCGACCTCCAGGTGCGAGGGTCCGGACATCAAAGCACACCAGCCCTATAACTGGGGCAGCTCCGGAGCAGGACGGGAGTTGTATCTTGGAGTCGAGAGACGCAAAGAAGAACTCATCCTTGACGGACTACTGGCGCTGCCGTAGCTCTGTCTTGTGCACCCTCGTCTTGCCTGCTGGCGCTGCCGCGGCTTTGGGAACCACCCTATCCTTCATCGTCGTCGGGACCTGCTGGCGTGGCCGCGGTCCGTTTGTAACCACCACCTTCATCGGGACCTGCTGGCTCTGCCGCGGACCGTCGTCTTCCTTCATCCATCTCGGGACCTGCTGGCTCCGCCGCGGCCCGTTCATCTACACCACCGAGCTCGAGGATTGAGAGCTATTTCCATCTTTTTGGTAACAAGACTGTCCCGCTACCCTTTTCCCAAACAGAGACCAGAATAGAGGGGACCCCTGAGTCCAGACCTCCTTGTACCATTCTACCGTACTTGAAGAATTGCCTATAAAGTGTCGTTGAACTTTATCATTGTGTGGTGTCCGTCTGTGGGGGGGGAGTTACTTGTCTGTACGATTCACTGGAGACGGCTCTCCCCGGAGACCTCTCCCCTTATCCTCGGCCGACCCTCCCGGTCCGTCTAACAGTGTACTTACAGCAATGTATGTGCCTTAGAAAAACAAAAGCCATACAGGTAGAATACATTTGGAGCTGGACTCCTATTTGAACTAAAAGTGCTTCAGAAGGCAATCGCACAGAATGTAATAAAAACAGAAGTAAAAGAGAACGTAATCTGTGTGTAAATAAAAAACCGAAAAGCACAGAAAAAAATGCGCTATAATACAGTTAAAAGGCACAGATTTTGAAAAAAACATTTGCGTGCACTTTCGAGCCCTATTTAGCATATAGATGAAATACGACTAACAGGTCCTTTAAATTAGTGAAACAAAGATATACTCTAGGTTACCGTGTTTTAATAGTGAAACCAATCATGATTGTAGGTTACCGTGCTTTATATTATATAGTGGTGTTTATAACATAGTGAGAGTGTAGTTCTAAATATGAGCTGGTGGTTACTGGTGCTAAACAGAAGCACCTAATAATCAACAGAAATACTGCAGTCCAGGACACCTGTATTGTTAAATGTGTGTAGGAAATCAAATGTTTTGTCCAAAAGCACACCCTATTGAGCAACATTTGAGAATGGAACCTGGTTTCCGAGCTTGTACAGTTAGAAGTTTTGTCCTTGAAAGCACATTCACTTCCTATTAACTCAAGTTGGGTGCTGATTGTTACGCAGGCTAAAAAAATAAGTAGGTTGCCTGAAGCTGCTGCCTAATAAAAGCCCCGACTGTTGTAATGCAGCTGCCACCCTGCACGCCGCTGCTCGCTCCCGCAGGCAAAACGCCACGGGAGTGAACATTACCAAAGAGGTGGGAAATGCTCCCACCTTTAGCTATTTCCGTGCTTTTATTATTGAAAGACACACGCAAAAGCCAACCCAACGCGTGTAGGGAATCAGACCCACACAGAGCAGTTACAAGAAGCCACGCAGAGCAACGCATGCGCGCTGCGCTAGGCTAGACCTAAAAAGGACCTGGTGCCAAGGAAGAGAGAAGAGCAAAGGCCGGCAATATTAAAGTGCAGCCAGATGACACAAAGTAATGGTGGAACACCTTGCAGGGGACAGCATTGGGCAGTAAGTGCGTTTTAGAGCCCTGCTCCCAGAGAGGCCTTGTTGTTGGCAGTTCCTAGCATCTTGGAGGAACGCGCCAACTTTAATATTTAGCGTGGTGTTCTCTGAATCCAGGCGAGCACCAAAGCCCCGGCGTTTGAAGTCTCTGAGAAGCAGCCCTCTCCTGAGCTGCAGCGAGGAGGGGCAGATGCAGAGGAGTAAGGTGGTGGTTTCCTTGCTCTGCTTGCAGATTTAAAGGTTTCTCCTTTAGTTGGGGGATCCCGCCATGCCGGGGGATGACCCCGAAGATTCCACCCCCCAGTCTAAACGCTACAAACCTGCACTTTAACCCCCATCGTGTAAGTGCAGGTGATGCAAAGCTGCTGTTTCCGCGGATCCTAGGAATTCTTTTCTGCCCAAGCATGAGAGCATTGCCAAGTTCAGCCATGTCGTCTAACCGTGACAGCTTCTTTTCAGTGATTATTGTTAGTTTTTTTAATGCAGACTGCGGGAGATTTTTTCCCCATGATTCTTTAAGCGAAGATTGGCTCAGCTTATCTTGAAGGTGGAGATTATAGCTGGAGGCAAGTCCCGAACTGCTTAAGTCTCGCCCAACTAAGCGATTCACGCCGTCTTGAGGGGCAAGTCCGAGCCTATGACAGGAATTTAAACAAGCATTGGCATAGCCGATAGGTCTCGCCTTTGGACCATATAAGTGTTTAGCCATGCAGCTCACTTACAGCAGACAGCTGCCCTGAAGTGAAGTGAAACAAACAGCTCCCTGTAGCAAAGAAGGGTACAGGCCGCAGGCACCCAGACCAGGTCATATATTTGTGGGTTCAAAGGTCAATGAAGCCGTAGGAAAATTAAACTTGTTTTCAGAAACTGTACTTAAACTGGAGCACGTAAATTATAGCAACACCCTTGTAAATCGGTCCCATTGTCCCAGGCTTTGCTGAATAAGTTGTTTATAGGCAATCTTTAAATATGGCTTTTTGTGAAACAAGCAGTAACCTTTCTACAACACACTTTTGTTGTTACTGAAACGGAATGTGTAGTTTATGAACTTGAAGAACCGGTATAACCCACTTACTGGGTCTCGGCGGCGGGGGGCCCGTCCAAGTCTTCCATACCCTCCATACTTAGTAAAAGGAGACACAGGAGCCTTCGTCTGCAGGAGGAACCCAGATTTATTCAAATAGTCCGGGCTATGGAACAGAGTCCCAAGCTCGTTGGAAACAAGACTGAGGAGGCGGCTGCTTTACTCCGCAGCTTACAAGCCTTTTATACATTTTCATCCCACTCTTTTGGCTGTTAGTCCATTGTTCAATCAGGGCAGTGTTTGCAGTTGATAACCTGATCAAGGCGATGTTTGTAGTTGGTGACATGCTCAAGGCTCGGCACTCAGGTCATTGTTTAATCAGCTTGATCAAAGCTCGGCCATTCGGGTCATTGTTCAATCAGCCTGATCAAGGCCCAGCAGTCAGACCATTGTCCAGATAACCTGATCACGGTGACAAGGAAGTTTACCAGGCAGGGAGCAGGAGATGAAAAACAAGCTTGTTTACACAGGGCGTGGGTGTCTCATGGCTTTCTGTTGAACTGCAAAGAACAGAGGGCTTGGGTGTGCAACAGTTTTTGGGCAGAAATGTAGGCTGCAGGCAGGGTTTTGTCATGACAGATAGAATTTTCTCAGGCATCAGCAGAAATGACCAGGTGGGTCGTATGTGGGTGTTTGACACGAAATGGCAATGCAAAAACAATGGAGTCCTGGAACAAAATGGACGCTGACAAGAAGAACACTTTTCCTCAAACACACACAGATTCGTAGTAGGACATACCCTGGTAGTGTGTAAAATATTATATGTATTAATAAAACAACAAACACGTGTTCACACTATGGCGTTTCCCTGACACAAAAGCTGCGACTGGCGCTCCTCATGATGTTAGCCAACATCGACACCAGGACAGCAGCAACCACATCTACTACACCAGCAGGAACCAGAGTAGCAACAACAGCAGTTAAGAGAGAGGCAACCCTTGCTTCCACCATGGCAGTGGCAACAACAGTAACATCCGTTGCTAGCAAAGGAGGGACAACAGCAGTGACCAATGAGCAACCATTGAAAGGACAACAAAAGTAAGGACCACAGTAGCAACAACCACCACTAGCAAAGCAGTATCAGCCCCAAGGTTTGCAGGCAACACAATAGTGACCACAGCATCTATGGCAACAGAGAGCACACATTTCACCATATTAGGGGACAGAGCAACAACCCCAGCACCAACCACTAAAGGGATCACACGGTCAACTAAAACTGCTGCCAAAGCTGCAAAAATAACGCCTTAACCGCAGCGGCAATTCCGCCGCGGTGCGGGCGTTCTAATGGGTGGGTGGGGCTGCGACGGCCGTTGGCCATTCGCAGCACTGGGGAGGGAGTACTCCCGTTGGCCGTTGGCTGACGGGTACACGGAAGGGGATAATAGTGACAAAAAATGTAATCACAGTCGCAA
This sequence comes from Lissotriton helveticus, assembly GCF_964261635.1. Taxonomy (NCBI): domain Eukaryota; kingdom Metazoa; phylum Chordata; class Amphibia; order Caudata; family Salamandridae; genus Lissotriton; species Lissotriton helveticus. The sequence goes on along the minus strand of NC_136073.1, from coordinate 10,356,613 downwards.
CATCAAACACGTTACGCAGCAGTAAAAAAGAAGCAATCACAGAATGAGGAAGGACAGCAATAACAACTGTGTGGACCCAGCAGTGACCACAACTTACCACTTTGAACGGGCCAACAAAATTGTAAACACATCACAGGGAGTGGCAAATTTTACTGTAAGAACAGAAACAACTACAAACTACTATAAATGTAGGGCTATAAATGCTATAAATGTCTATTACTTTGTATCCCTGTGCGAGACAGCTTTTGAATGGTCTGTGAGAGGACTGCGGGTGGCGAGACTGCTCTGTGAGGACTTGGAGTCATATCGGTAAAGACTATGGGCTAGATATAGGTAACTTCAATTTAGTGAGTTCTTAATAGCGATTTTTACCGAATCGCTATTAAGGACTCGCTAAATTGAATGTAGGTAGGAATCGCTAAAATATTAGCGATTCCTTAATATTCCTTAATAACGAATCGGTAATTGAGATTCGTAATTAAGGAATACCTACACATTCATTCCTATGGGCTAGGAGGCCCATAGGAATGAATGGGAAGATATCAACTATTTGCGATTCGGTATTACAGAATCGCAAATAGCTGGAGCTATTTCAAGGGTGCCAGGGTGTCCAAAGGACACCCTGTTGCACCCCTGAAATGTGCATGTGTGCACATGTGACGCACATACATGCCCTACATTTAAAAAAGAAAAAAAGTGTTTTTTTAAAGGAAATCGCTACTTACCACCAACTTGAAGTTGGTGGTAATTAGCGATTCCTTATGGCTGAAGTGCACTTTTTTTTAGTGCTACGTACATTGCATTTAAGGAATCGGTTTAAGGAATCGGTATTTCCGATTCCTTAAATGCAAGGGCAAAATAAGGAATCGGTATTTTGCGATTCCTTATTTTGCAAGTAAGTTTAAACTCACCTACAGTGCACTCAGTCAAATACCGGTCGGTAACGCATAAATTCTGCGAATTTCTGCGTTACCGCTCGGTATTTGGCCACCTACATCTGGCCCCTAAGTCTTCATCAACTGTTAGTCTGTGAGTAAATTCAGTATTTAGTGCTGTGTGTAATGTGAGACTTTTTGTGTGTCAGGTATGCTCCTGCTATGGTGAGAGAAAGTTTTTTCTCGTACATCTTTCATCCTTCACACATATTACACAGGAAACAAAGGTGCTGCTAGAACAGAGCACGCCGTGCTGGATACCGCTTTGTACGTGCCCGCATTTGGGAGCAGGAAAGAGGGTTTTTTTCGAAAAATAATTCGGGTGAATGGAATTTCCCCCTTTTGTTTGAATTGAAATGGGTACAATTCAGGGAAGAAAATATAAAATACAACTTCTTTTGCTTTAAAATCGGGACTCTCACTTTAATTAGGTGAGTTTACACACCGGGCTGAGAAATGTAACTGCTAAGTGTGATAGGAATCCCATATTAGATGATCAGCAGAAGCCACCACTCTTGTCAGGGTAAGCTAGAGAAGCACCTAGGATAACCTGTGCTCACCCTCTGGTAGCTTGGAGCAGAGCAGTCAGGCTTATCTAAAGGGGCAACGTGTAAAGGATTTGTGCAACACACACACAGTAACACAAGGAATACACCACAAAAAGCGACTCCACGTAGGGTTGTATAGAAGAAAGGTCCTATATTGTATATAACCCAAGACCAAAATGACAGTCATCATAAATACTTTGCACTTTATGCAATTATCAAGTATCACAGTAAATACATAGAGGTAGGCACAGGGCTCAAAATATAGCAGTTGCTTTTAATCTCGTTTCTGTAGGTTTAAGAGTCAATAGATGTAATATTCCCCGGGGTAGCGTCCACGCACTACTCCTAAGGGGATACTGTGCTACCACCGTTCTCCTAATCAAGTTTCATCAGATGGTGGAAGGCGTACTCATGAATTATAACCAAGGAA
>NC_136073.1:8902200-9042200 GCF_964261635.1 Lissotriton helveticus | reverse complement strand
TCGCTATTAAGGACTCGCAAAACATAACTTTGATGCATCTGCCAGAAAGTAAGCAATGTATCACCACATCTAAACATCTTCAGGAGCCAGGCTAGATTTGCCCATATTAATATAAATCATAGCTCTGCTTGTATATTGTCAGCTTGTAAGAGAAGCAGTGGTTAATAAGATCATTTAAGCCTTCAGATGCTGTTTGTTGTCTGGAGATCCTCGTCGGGCAGGTAAGAGCGGCGCGCCCAGTCGTGCTAACACTATTAATGCTACTTGTAAATAGGACGAGTAGCAGCTTTTCAAGAGGTGTTGTTCCGCCCTCTGCTCAAAACTCATCACTGGACCTGAGTTGGTAAATATCGACCCCCATCATTGATACCCGTCCGTGCGAAGGCGAAGAAAAGAAAGTGCGGCAGAGAAGCACTTGAAGGAGCAAGTGGAGACCAGCGGTGGTTTTTACAGACACAGAAGTAATTTCCATTCGAGAGGATCCATTATTAGCGTCTCGATGGCATTAGACCTATCTGAAGCGATCAATACCATCAACCAAGAGATCCTTAGCCGGAGGCTCAAGTTTGACTGAGGTCATTAACTGTGCTGTGGAACAGTTGATTTAATTTCTGTCCTACAGTCAGCAGAGTGTGAAAATGGTGGTCATTATCTAAATGTGTTCAGAGAAAATTTGCCCTCAGGCTCATCTGAGAACAGTGGGCATTTTAGTCATGCCCTTGGATTCCACTTTACCATGTTTGCTAACAGTCCTTAAATTACCACCAGTAGGTCCCAGTGATTCCTTAAAAATATTCAGGAGGGAGGCCAAACGATGAACCCAAACCACCAAGTATCCCTAGTCATAGTGAGAGCGTGAACCTTCCGAACCATGCGCGTGATGATCGCTAGGCTCTCCTGGACAGACCACGAGAAAAGTGGGAGGTAACCTTAGATGAGGCATTGTTCATAATTGTCAGAGCTGCACTTTGGTGATAATGCCAATGTTCTCACTGTGCACCAAACACAAGTTCACTTGAGGTACAGAAAGCTCTCCAGGAACCTTTACTAAGATGGGCTCATGTTAGAGCTGCAGATAAATAAAATAAAATAAAATAAAGTAAGTGTTTGGCTGCAGAGGGAGAAGGGGGGACAGAGAGAAGCAGCCCTGGAGTAACATAAAAAAAAATCACAGTAACTCTGCTGGGTCACTGAACCTATGGCCCCAGGAGAGCTTGCCATATTTCGGAAAGCACTCTGAGCTGGAGTTGTGTCTTTACAGCTAGAGAGCAGGCACCTCTTGTGATTGAATCTATAACTGCACTTTGTGTCCTGAAAATGTTTTTTTTAAAGAACTCAAAGACATGTTCATATTTTTTTTTAAATAGGGCTTTGTTTAAAAAAAAAAGTATGACTATCACTTTAAACAGTGCAATGTGTGAATTTGTAAAGTAGATTTGATTATAATTATTGGTGACTTTTTGACAATGATAATAGGTATTTGCTTTTTTTATTTTTTATTTTTGTGATTTTATATACATACAGCAAAACAATTGTTATATGGGTTCCCAGCCCCTGAGAATACAAGGTATGGACTGCTTTATATATGTTGACAGGCCTCGAAACATCTACTTGCCCTATGGTGAGTCAGATTTTATCAGGGCGAGCTATTTTTAGGGCCAATTGCCCTGTTCTTGTGAGGTGACAAACAACAAGTGTTCTGTTCACTCACTAAGTGAATGAGCTGTCAAGATGCTTTTCAGTCTTGTTTTTAGCTTCACACATTTGCTCTGAGTGCAGAGAGAGAGGTCAATAGTCAGTTTATATCTTCATACAATTAACTTTGGAGTCAGAGAAGGAAAAGTACAGTATTTAGTACAGTGAAGTGTCTGAAAATTGTGCTGTACAAAGAGTGATTCAATTTGATTTAAAAACTTTTATTACGCCAGTGACACACGGCCATAAAAGCACAGTACATGTATACAAGATGTCCTTAAACCCAATGCAAATCACTGTCAATCATGAATTAAAAAGATACATGCATGATAAAATACTCTGAAATAAAAAAAAAATTACAAATGCCAGCAGTTCAGTTAAAAAGCCATTTGATTTTTTCCGTCTAAGAACACATTTTAAAAAGAAACAGCCAGAACAACAAAGGGCAGGGAAGTTCAAAGACTGCAGATACGACGGAGCCTCTGCTCATCTTCTGATAGCACAAGTTCTGATGAGTGAGACTAAAAACGTTTTTGAATAGCTCCTATAGTAATTGCAAAAAAAAGAGCATGCTTTGGGGAGAGGACTCATCGCAGGGAAGGATTAGCACGTTGGCACAATTAAATTGGCCCATTTGGAACCCTAATTGCCAATTTACAATACCCAGACTAAATCTGGTTAACAAAACTCTGAGGCATATTACCAATGGCCTTATCGCCGCTTTAGCGGGAATTTTTCCCGCTAAAGCGGCGATAATTTTGTCGCCCTATTACCTAGCTGTTGCTAACAGCAGTTAGCGACAGCTATTAGGCGATAGCGATCATCTTGGGGCCCACTTTTCATGTCAGCGATAATTATCGCTAATGACATGCAAAGTGGGCGTGCCAAGAGGTTAGCGACTGGAAACAGTCGCTAACATCGCTATCTCCTATTACCTACTTTTGGAAATAATCGCGCTAAGCGCGATTATCTCCAAAAGCTAATGCCTTCTCAGAGCAGTTCTTAGCCATGTTATCCAATGGAAGGTGGATAACATGGCTAAGAGCATTGTCACGATAATGCATGAATATCGCTGATTTTTCAGCGCTATTCATGCATTTTGCAGGATTTTGACCGCTTTTGAGATAAACCTTGATAATATCAAGGTATCTCAGCGGTAAAAATCGTATATAGCCGTTATAGCCGCTAACCATGCATAGCGATAATTATCGCTATTGCTTGGTAATATGCCCCTATGTCCCCAGGTGGTATCCATCCAAGACAAGTGCGGTTCCATGAGGGGGGAGGATTGCAGATTAACTTAATCCCTAATGAAATGTTTGCTGTGTCGGTGTCCTCTCTATCGCAATCTGTTCCTGGTTAGGAATGCTTTCTTAACTCAAGGTGAGCCAGCCCTGGTTATACAGGTAGGGGAGGAGAAAAGCTCAGGTCTCCCCAGAATGGACATTTCCTGCTTGATATATGACAACCAGGGACTGGATAGACCTCTTTCACAGGCGAGGCTGTCCAGGGTCACTTTCTTGTTTAGTCCTGCGTGTTGCTTTGCCCTGATAGCACACCAAAGTACCAGCGTGGCCAATTTGATAAGATCTTTGACAAACCCAACGCCAAGCTCCTGGTTGACAATATAAGAGGTGCATGGGCCCTGTTCTCTTTCCATACAGTGCCACATGTGGTGGAGAACGCGGGCACTGCTCAATTAGTCTGTTAATAATGGAGAATGTTATGCAACAACTGAGAAGAGGACAAGAAAAGTAGGAATGGGCACTAGAGAGGCAAATTACTTCTGCTCAGGCTGTTCGAGATTTGTTCAAAGCCTCCATGACCCAGCAGGTTGAGTGCATTCAGAGGGTTGCTAAGAACCAAGCCCAGCTGACCACATGCCTACAGAACCGTCAAGGAAAACATACAGGACATCTGAACATTGCCCCTCAGAAATACCTCCTCGGAGAGGGCTCGGATGCATTTTTATTGAATTTCGAAAGGGTGGCCAGAGGTGAAGTGGACATTTTTTTTAGCTCCTTTATTAACCGGGGAAGCACAGGCCACATACAAGTAGCAAACCCCACTGGCAATAGCCCATATAAAGAAATACGAGAAGTTATATTGGATCATCTGGGTATGGACCCGGAAGCTAACAGGGTGAGGTTTAGGAAGGAGCAAGGCGCCCCTGGAGATACTCCGAAGACCCTGTTTTTCAAATTAAAAACCGCTGCCGATAAGTGTGTGAGACCATAAAAGAATAGCAAAGAGGAGATAATAGCTCTCATTTGCTTGGAAGAGTTCTTGAAAGCTCTGCCATTTTCCTCGCAATGGTGGTTACGTCAACACACTCACCTCGAATATAGTTGTTTACATTGCATGTGTTTACAACACATGCGATTACAACGCGGTCGTTACAACGACAGCGTTGCTACATCATAGGACCATTACAATGCGAGTCGTTATAATGACTTGCTGTAGGGGGCGCGCTGGACTTAGGAATAGTATAATTTACTATTCCAACTCCAGTGTGTGCAACAGTAGGAAAGGTGTTGGATTAGAGCGCCAAATACAGCAATTCTTTGTAACGACTTGCGTTGTAACAACCGCGTTGTAATCGCATGCGTTGTAACACATGCGATGTGATGGCTGTTTCCCCTCACCTCACGATAGAGCAGGCGGTGGATATGGCAACAACGAGCAGGCAGTGGATAAGGCAACAATGTTCACCCGCACTCAAACCAGATCTATTCCGTGGGAACCAGACAAGCCCTTGCGTTCCACCTTGGCGTATATGAAGAGCGAGAAGAAAAATCCCAAGACTCTTGCAGAGTCGCTGAAAGATCGAGCTGCTAAAAGTAGACACTTTTCCACTTAAAGGACCACAGTGCTATGACTGCGGAGAGTGGGGCCACATAGCCAGGTTCTGCCTCCACAAAAAACCTACTGAGGAACCAATGGATATTAGCTGTGTACCTAAATCAATTCTGTACACAGAGAAATTAGGCGCCTGCTTTTATGTAAGTCTTTGAGTTAATGTGAAAGGAGTTACCGCCTTGTGAGACTCAGGCTGTCGTCAGTTCGTTATATACAATCCACACTAGTGAAGGAGTCTCAGCTCTGTTCAGAATAGCAAATACTCATACATTTTGTACATGGAGATGTAAAAATATATAGCCACAGTCCCTGTCATACTAGCAAACGGGGGCTCTATGCAAGTCAAATCTGAGGTAATGGATCATCTTCCAGAGAAACTCATTTTAGGAATATATCATCCCAAATTTCTTACTCTTCTTGTGGACAGAGTAAAAGAAAAACCCTTTACAACACCAAACCTACTTACTCGGGCTCTGTGGCTTCTCGATAAGTCCTTCCGTTATACCCAGACTCAGGATCCTACTCCTCAGGTCGCTTGGCAACAAGCTAAGGACCCTCACCCTCCGTCCCCACTCTCCTATCCCCACTTCTTGGTTTAGAATGATCTGTTATATACCAAGTATGAAAACAAGATGAGCCCCCGCAGTTAGTGGTGCCCCAAAGGTTTCGGGAGCAGATTCCTTTCTTTGCCCATTCACATCTCCTTGTGGGCCATGGTGGAACTCTGAAGACGACTCAAAATGTCTTAAGATATTTTGGCCTGGGTGTTTTGCCAACATTGCTAAATATTGTCAGCAGTGTGAAGTCTGTAAGAAAAAGACCCTTTACAAGCTCCCCTTCGGTTCCACTACCGCCCCTTCCGATAATTGGGATGCCCTTTGAGAGAATAAGTATGGCTCTAGTGGGTCCACTCCCCAAGTCAAGGAAAAGAAATCTATGCATACTGGTTGTACTACACTATGCAACTAGATAATCAGAGGGGTTTCCTTTGCGAGCACCTACCAGTGTTAATATAAGTGACAAACTACTAGAACTATCAGGTGTATACCGTCCTCGACGGATCAAAAACAAGATACTAAAAGTCTCCATTTGGTTCCAAAATCTCCAGGATTGTCACCTTCACACAGGATTTCACCATTGCTCCCCTCTCACCTTCTTGATACGGAGGAATCAGGGTATGAAAGTCTTTTTGGCCCCGCTTACAGCCCCTCACAGCTCAGAGTTAAATGCCAGGACACTGATGAGGAAGAGGAAGTGCAAGGACAATTAGAATATATGGAAGGGGATTATTCATTCTCGGGATGCTCTCAGGCCCAACTTTAAGACTCTTTCCAAGAGCACTATCCTTATGAGGACTCTCACGCTCCAGTTCCTTTGACACCCGACAGTCCGAAGATTCAAGTCACTCTGCCACCACCAGTGGTTACTCCGCCGCCTGCTGCGCAGGTTGAGAGACAGGCTCCTCGATGCATTACAATCCAGGATGATTACATCGAGAGTGAAGCAGACGATCAACCTGAGGAAGGTGAGCTCACTCAGGATCCGGACCTACTTGGTCAAGAATGGGATGATTATGTGGCTCAATCTTCGCTGTTGCCTTGCCCTCCTCCGGCAGCTTCCCCTCCGGGAGATTTTGGGTGCTTCCATGAAGTACTCGAGAGAGCCTCTAAAAGATTTGATTTGCCTTTGCCTGTGGTGCAAACCAAATGTTTTCTTTATGGTTGTAAAGATGCAACAAAGAAATCGGTTCGATCCATTCCGATTGTGGATTACATTTGGAGTGAAGGTTTGAAGATAATGAAGAACCCAGCCTCCCTTCTGCTTTGCTACAGAGGACAGAAAAGAAATACAAGGCATCTGATTCTGCTCCAGCATGTTTAATTGGCCATCCTCGTCCGGATTCAGTAATAATGCAAGCTGCCCGGAGGCGTTCTAGGAATCCGCAATCTCCTTGATCGGTGCCTCCAGACAGGGAAGGCAAATGCCTTGACAGCATCGGCAAATGCTTTGCTACTATGGCTGCTACTGCTATCAAGGCCTCTAACGCATTAGCAGTTTTGGGAAGGTGCGACTGTCAGTTATGGTCAGATCTGGCTCCTCTTCTCAAATACCTTCCCGAGGACAAAAAGAAAGAAGCAAAGGACCTCCTACAGGAAGGTGTTAGAGCATCTTCGGAGGTGATTGACTCCGCAATGGATTTGTCTTCTATTGCTGTCAGGCAAATGGCAGGTGCCGCAGTTCTTCGTAGACGGGGCTGGCTTAGGACGACGTCTTTCTGCCCTGAAGTTCAATCAAACGTTCTGGACGTGCCCTGCGATGGGAAAAATGTTTTTGGAAAGCACGTAGACGAAGAGCTACAGGGCATCAAAAAGGATACTGAGACCACACATTCCTTGGGCACGCTGCAACAAAGGCGTTTTCAGTCCTTTGGTGGAGGTAGAGGCCAGTTCCAGCAAAGACCGTCTTACCAATCATACAGATATCAACCATATGGTCAACAGAGTTACAGACCACAATATGGAGGACAGCAACAGCAACAATTTTGTGCCGCCAAACTGTCATACAATCAGCAATCAGTTAGACGCAAGTCTACAGGACGAGGAAAACTGCAGGATTTCTCAAGACGTCAGTGACGTTTGTCTTCCGCCAGCCACCCCATCTCAGTTTTCAACCTCTCCAGTCCCATCAGCTCTCCCCATTTCTGAATCAATGGCAAGCCATCACAAAGGACAATTGGGTGCTGGACATCATCCAACAATGCCGCACCCTAGAATTTGTCCACAAGCCTCCTCGAACTCCACCTCCAAGAAAAATGCATCAGCATCATTTGTCTTTGTTAAGGCAAGAAATTTCAACTCTATTAAAGAAAGGGGCGATAGAGAAGGTGCCTTTCGGACAACGAGGGAAAGGCTTTTATTCCAATTTCTTCCTAATGAAGAAAAAAATGCAGGAAATGCAGACAGGTCACCTCAGGCTGCTAAACAAATACATCAAGAAGCAGTCGTTCAGAATGTTGTCCCTTCAAGGGATTCTCTTATTAATAAACAAGGGAGATTTTCTAGCGTCCCTTAATCTCTTGGGCGCATACTTTCAATTCCCCATTCATGCAAAGCATCACCAATTCCTAAGGTTCGAGGTGGCTGGGGATCACTACCAGTTCAATGTTTTGCCATTCGGCCTTCGCTCAGCAACCAGAGTTTTCACTAAATGTATGGCCGTGGTAGCGGCTTTTCTGAGAAGGCAGGGACACCAGGTTTACCCCTACCTGGACGACTGGCTAGTGAAATGGAGCTAGCCAGTCGTGTAAACGTATCTAGGACCCTATTTAAATATTCCCGATTTATGCCCTTATGTGGTTATAACAAATCATATCCTTATAAAGGCATAAGAATCATATCCATATTTAGTCATAGCCAATGCAGTCCAAATACGGCAAGGCTACTCCCATAGATTCCTAGAAAGCACAACGTGTTCTTAAACAAACCAAGCCTCCAGCAGCCCGGGAATTCCCCCTGCTTCTGTATTGATTTGTCCTAGATCTCCTGGAGTCCTGAAAGAACTGCGAGTTCTTAGTGACGTCTTATGTCCACCCTTACGTCAAACTCGGCACCTTCCAGGTATAAATATACTAGCATCTGCCCTAGCAAAACACACGCTGGTTTGGAGCAGATCGGCTGTCTACTTGCCCGACGCCCTGCTGAAGCGAGTGCCGAAGGAAGCCGACCCTCTCATTGACGCACTGAGAGAGACGCTGTCTTTTCTCCTGCCGAGAAATCCAGCTTCAGTGTTTCCGGTCACCCTTGCGGGTTGCTGGGAGATCGAGTCCTGAGAACGAGATACAAGACCTCCTTCATTCTATAAACGAGGTATGGAGCTGATTAGACCCATAGAGAATTCTTGATTCAGATTCTTGGCAAAACTATCTTAACTCAAACTGTAGCTCACTTACTCCTTCCCACGTACTAGGCTTAGGTTAGGTACACTGGGGTAGGCGTATCTTAGAAGCACCAATTGAGTACGTTTAGTTATGATTTTATCATTGTATGTATTTTAAACCATTTTAAACACTGTATGGCTCAGAAACCATACCATGCTTTTACAGTATTACTTTGTAATACTCCTTTTACTGTACGCACTTTACTTCATGATAAGTATTGAAATTGTGGCAACTCTCTTCTCTTGCATGAGAAAGAAGACTGTTCAATAAATAACCTCTTTTATTGAAAACACCCGTCTCTGTGTTTCTCTGCACTTCTGGTGAAACTAAGCATGCACGAATGACTGAGTGAAATAGTTATCTATTGTTTCCGCGACTCTGGAGATATACTCCTTATTCTGGAGGGAGCAAAGTTGTCATGTTTATGCGGTTGTCAGAAACGAATCCCTTCTTGTCTATTCAGGAAAGTTAACACCTTCTTGTTTACTCGAGAAAGTTTCTAGTGACCTCTGAGATAGCTGGCAATCATAATTAAGTCTAACATATTCAATAGAGACCTAGTCGACCTCAGTCCTACGTCTAAACTATCGTTTATGTTATTCCAATGCGCAGAGCCTATTGGGAATATAGGAACTACACTACATGGCGCCCATTGTTTGGTAAGGCGATAATTTAACGCTAGATACTAGAGTAACTCAGTCGTGCTTTTCACACAGACCCCCTTTTCCCGTAAAAACTCCAATAGACGTCTGGAGTGGGTGAAAGGTTAATATCCGCCAAAACTTAGTAGGATGAGAATCCTATGTATTAGTTCTTGGTTTAGTCAACGTTGAAGGATACAGTGTTCCAAAAATATTGTGCACCTAATCTTTGTTTCCTTGAAACTTGCTCTGCAAAACCTTTCTGACAATAAAATGTCGGACGACGAAAGGGAAAGAGCTAGAATAGCTCAAGCAGTCTTAGATGACACAGCCCTCCAAAATGACCCGGAGGCAATAATAATCCCAGTCAATGTAAGGAAAACCAAACTATAAAACTTATAGAAAATGGAGTATTACCAAGAGGTGGTACAGTCATATTTGTGGTAGAGGCCCATGAATATCGGTAGACAGAGGTATTCTATTCATGGATACATTTTCCAGCAGCACATGCTGTGACACACGATTTCCACTACTACAAAGTAGGGGAATCTCCAACGGAATACGTTCCTTTCGAGGACGTTGAAATTCCACTGACATTCCAAAAACACCAGCTCTGGTTTAAAGGCGCCCTAAAACATCAAAATCACTTCACTAGGCTCGGTCCACTAGGTAGACCAGGAGCCACATGGCCGGTTCTAGCCAGCTATACACCACATCCTGACATTGAAAAAATGTCAAGCGGAGAACTTTTAGTTCAGCTAAGACAACTAATAAAAATACATAGACAATTGGTCCAATATGTCATGCGGACTTTAACAGTCCAACCAGCGATAAAAATTCCACAGCACACCCCTCACCAGGGGAACACAAACAAAATTACACCACAGACCATACAATCAGTCATTGGCAAATTACCCGCAAAACGGGAACAAATTCCGTTCTGGTTAGCTCAAAAAATTACTCAGGTAGAGGCAGTATTTCCTGATACTACACCTAACGAGAAACACAGAATTCTGACAATCTGCCTACCAATGGGGATCGCACCACATGTGGAGGACTGCAACACTTGGGGAACAGTCTTTGCTTCGATATACACAAAAACACATGGTGTTCCGTCTATGGCGGTTATACCAGTCGTACTAAGACAGATTCAAAATGAATACGGTCCAGAGCCTGCTTTAAATCTAGGTATGAAATTACTGAAAGACTTTAAGCAAGTCTCGGCTATACTATTAGCCAACATAAAAGGAGAAGCAGCATCTGTGGCGATCCGCCAAAAATTGAAAGAAACAGAAATTACAGACCAACCTTTTGAACTTGCCAGAATAATTGAAAAATGCTATGAAGAATTAGGTAGAGATAGTTTGGGTGGGAAACCACTAAAACCACAATTAACAGAAAATCCTGAAAAAACGTTTATTAAGAATAATTTCATTACTCCAAAAAAGAAGTGGGAGGGTAATAAACAAACCGCTCCCAGAGAAAAACAGTTTCAGTCCAGAGGAAGGTCTCCCCAACGGAGAAATAGATCTCCAGAACGGGGGGGGGGCAGGTTTCCACACGGTTGGCCCTCTGAAAAAAAATACCTTAGAGATAGGGATAAATTAAGAAAACCTGACAGATATCAAGATAATGATACACGTCCCTCTCAATCTTTTCAGACTTCCTCGCAGAAATCGGAAAGAAGAGGACAGTCAGAACATAAAGAAGAGCACGTCAAGTCCAAAGACAAGGAACCTGCTCATCAAAGTAAAAAATCACAATTTCCAAAAAAGAAGGTAGCCAGTATTAAAATAAAACATGCCGAGGATTCTGAGGACACAACTCAAGAACGGAGAATGGGCCCAGACACTGCTAGACAGCGCAGCAGAAGTGACCATAGCTCGCAAGATCCTGATGAATCTTCTGGAGACAGTGGACACGAATGAATACATTCAGGTGGAAACTGCAGACACCAGAGTTAGTGTACCCCATAAATTATATGAAATAACATTACGTATAAGGGGGACAAAACTAGGAAAATAAGAGGTCTCTTTTGGGAGAACCTTTCTAAAGGCTATGATATCCTTCTAGCAGAGAAAGACTGGCCACCAGAGTTTGTCAGGGAATGCCCACATGGCGAAGAAATGATTATGCCTGCCTTCTCAAATCACATTGCAATCCATAAAAAATACACATATGCTAGAAAATGGGCAGTGGCCCAAGTACCTGCATTATATAAAAATCATGTAGGATGGGATGAGGATTCTCCTCACCATAAAATTCAGTTAAAAAACCAACCTACTGCACAGAGGCAGTATCCTGTTAAGCAAGAAGCTAAAAAACAAGTCAGGGAGATCTTAGATCAACTTGAATATCAGGGGGTGATTGAAACATGCACCTCACAAATGAACAATCCTTTGTATCCTGTCTCCAAGCCAGACGATTCATATCGTCTAGTTTTGGACTACAGACACCTAAACTCTTGTTGCAAAACCTTTGCAGTACAAAACTCACACAGTGAAGCACTAATGAATAACATCGTGCGCAAAAAATATAAAACAACATTAGATATTTCAAATGGTTTCTTCTGTCAAAACATTGCACCAGAAAGCATGTATTTGACCGCTTTCTCCTGTATGGGGGCCCAAAAACAATTTTGTCGTCTCCTCCAGGGATTCAAGACCAGCCCAGGAATATTTTCAGCCAGGGTAACAGAATTACTACAAATGTATGAAGATGAGGCATTATCTTATGTCGATGACATCTATCTTACAGACGATGACCTGGAGACACACTTGAAAAGAGTGAACACCATAATACTTGGGTTCGCAGCTGAAGGGTACAAATTCAACTTTAAAAAGTCCCAAATTGCCCACCTCACTGTCCTATTTTTAGGATATGAATTATCAAGTGAAGGCAAAAGCCTAGCAGACAACTTCTTAGAGAAGTGTGCAGTACTCCAAGCTCCAAAAACGCTGAAAAACTTACAATCAATTCTAGGTTTCCTGAATTTCGGAAGAACTTATGTTCTAAACTACGCAGAGAGGGTTAAACCACTCTACAAATTAATAAAACCTGATTTCAAACCAATTAATCACACAAAAATATTACGATCAATACAAACAGATATGTTAACTAAAACAAAACTGCAAACACGCGCAAACGATCGCAACCTTGTAATCCGAGTCATCCCAGGAAGATGCGGATTTACATACCTGACCTGTAATGAGGGAGAAACGGTACCAATAGCTTATAAATGACACTTGTACACACAAGCTGAAATGAAATTCAGTCCTACTGAAAAAATTCTAACTGCGGTCCAAACTGCTGTAGCAAAAGAAAGAGCCCTAGCCCAAGGGAAGAGAATATCTGTTTTAACAGCAGTATCAGCCCTTGAGGCAGTAACAAGACCAAGCATTCAGAATGCTAAAGCTTTAGATCCAAAATGGATACAATGGGAAAATTCTCTTGCTGCAACAGACGTGAAACACACATTTGATCCAAAAATGAAAAAACTGGAAGATCTGGAATATGAACATACCTGTCCTCTGTCAATCGAAATTCTGACTCTCGAACAATAAACCTGTGTAATCTACACGGACAGATTTCCACAACACTACGTTGTGGAAAAACAAATTTACAATACAGCATGGCGCTTAGGTAAATTCAGACTGATGGTCACTAAAACTGAATCACTCAGAAACTGTACAGCTCAGCGAGCTGAAATAAGATCTTTAAAGATGGCGCTTGAAAATGCCGATCGCGAATTCCCCACACTAATAGTGTGCGATTCGTATTATTGCGTCCATTCTTATAATAATTTCACACAGACCTGGATCAAAAATGGTTACAAAGATGAGACAGGTGCCACAATAAAGCATAAGAAACTATGGGATCAGGTAGTTCTTTTACAGAAAGAACTACAAAAGACTCACGTGATACATACGCAGAGTCTTCGACGTGATGGCGTTCACGTTGCAGGGAATTCATTGGCTAACAGAGCCAAAACGGCAGCTGTTCAATCGGCTTCCATAGCTACAAAAAAGCGTTCTAAAAAACAAATAGATGGAGAAACCATGCTGGCAGTAAAAGCCTCATTAAAAGGCAATTATGCGGCATTACCTGTCAACTATCCACTCAACAATACATACATAATTGATGCAAACTCCATTCCTTTTGCTCGAATCCCTGGAGTGGGGATAGGGTCATTTCAAACACGAACCGGAGGGCTTACTTGATTCAAGAAGCACACATGGGACAGGGTCTGAGGCACCAAGAGATCTTGAAGTCTCTAATAGAATTGCAATCACAATACTGGTGGCCCGGGATGAGCGTGCAAATTTATAACTTTGCAAATGATTGTCAAAACTGCAATAGAGATCGCAGTTGTGCACCGGACCAGACACCAGCCCAGACACCGCTGTTAGACAGCATTAGGCTAACTAATGGCAGACGTCCAGAAGGAAACATGCGATCCCATAAATATTAAGACGAAATTCATTTTGATGTGGCCCCAGCGCTCGGCTGACGCCAGAACTGTTAGAAAAGATTTGCGAGTCTTTATCGGCACATACGCAATTGGCATGCTACATTCTGACCAGGGTCCTGCATTTAGCTCTCAAGCTTACA
Organism: Lissotriton helveticus; assembly: GCF_964261635.1. Lineage (NCBI taxonomy): Eukaryota > Metazoa > Chordata > Amphibia > Caudata > Salamandridae > Lissotriton > Lissotriton helveticus. Next base: position 9,028,457 of record NC_136073.1, on the reverse strand, counting down.
AGGAGGCCATGACCAGCTTGGGCATTGCATTGCGGTACTCTAGTCCATTCCATCCCGAGGGAAATGCGGTAGTGGAAAGAAAAAACCGTGACATAAAGCAATCTATAACAGCGAGGGTATTAGGTTCGGGTGACGGGTGGGTCAAACATCTAATAAGTGTCCAAAGTAGTCTTAATAATCTGCCAAGACATTCTCTGGGTGGAATCACTCCGTATGAACTTTTGTTTGGTAGTAGAATGATCATCAGTGACCTCGATTGTCAAACTTCAGTGGTGAAACAAAAAACCTTTGATATCAAAGATCGTTTGGCTGTTTTACAGGACTTAAATGAAACAAGAAGAAGTCTAAGTAACATAAAGCTAAAGCCAACGGTCACTGAAGATAAACCACCTGTGGGTTTAATTGATTTAATTGTGGGTTTATATAGCGCTAGGAATCGACTCCCGGAGGAGTATCTCCACGCTTCGACCGCTGGGGAACCCGTCCTGGCTCACCCTGAGAGATGGTCCCAGATGGGTATCTCTAAGGTGCGACCAAGCATCCCCGGCGATCTGGGGGGGCCGTTGTGAAGATGAGGCAAGCTGATGCCCAGAGTTGCCGCGTGTGGTCTCTGACTAGAGTAGGCACCGAGGCGAGAATTATCAAGTCCGCTGACCATGGTCCACGACCCTGCCGCGTCGGGAATCGAACCCTGGTCCCGGGCCGTTCTCTGCTTACGGGTCTGCCGCCTCTAACCAGTGAGCCACACTTCTCCCCAGCAAGACCTGTCTGGATTCCAAAGATTGGGGATCTGGTCAGAGAAAAGATTGCGGTGAAGAAGGAATTTGGGCCTTCTTACAGAAAAGCAGTACCTGTCTTAGCTATCAGCGGAACAAGATCAGTAGTACTACCGTCCCTTGCTGGTAAAAAGGAGAAGAGAGTTGTATCAATCGACCTAGTAAAACCACAATCATGTGGCCAATAATAAGTAGTAGGCCCAGTGGACTCCCAAGAAGTAGCAGAAGACCGAACCTTGCTATAATTCAAGAGGTTCAAACTGAGACACTAATCACATTTGATAAACCTGCAGTGAATAAAAAAAGGACTATGCAACAAAGCCATGGAACTTGTGCCTCTTGAAACCCAAATTGCAACAGCTCGTCAAGAAACACCAATCTACAATGATGTAGCCTCTGATGCAAAGATTAATGAAAATCCGGAAGCAATTCCAACAATTGACAGAACGGCATCTGGCTACTTCATCAATTTCGATGACTTTTCTGAAGATCCAATTCAACATGAAGAAAAGCCAGCAAACAAAACTTTCAAAGAAAAAATGACTGAACTCTTTCATCAACTTGGAGAAACATATCTGAATTTACCATGGATTGAATTATGGATTGTGTTAGGTGAACTTTTCCTCCTACTATGGCTCATTTTGGTTTTAAGCTTGGGAAGATTTATTGATGGGAAATACAGTACAATGGACACAGCAAGTCAGAACATCAACTTGGTTCTAAAGCCTCACAGATCCTCTCACATTGAGAAAAGAGAACTATCATCAGTGAACATCACAGCCATTCCTATACCTGGTGGTGTAGCATGGGATGCTACTGAATACGACATTTATGGCCCGGTTGAACTCTTGAAATATCCACATCAGTTCAAGGTTTCATTAAGTGACTTTGTATCACCTAGTACTTTCTCTGATGATTGGGACTTTGAAAATATTAATAATATGATGTCAGATTTAGAAATGTCAGCAAAATTTACAGAATATGATTATTTACAAGGTTCATCAAATTATGAAGAAATATATTGCTATAATCATTATGGTCACCACTATTTGCCAATCCTAGAAATGTTTTTACTTATAATCAATGGGAACATTGTCCAACACCGCCAAAAGGCAGCTCGAAAACATTTTATGAGAAATTCCCATACTTTTCAGGGTTTAATACAACTGATCCAGAAACGTTTTATTTTAAAATTATAAATAAGACAGGAATGAAAAACATGTTGACGAATACAAAACTGATTTATTCTACAAAATTTTATGAAAAAATGTCTACATTTGGTTTTGAATTTTGGAAAAACAACATTGAGACAAAAACCATCTGGGGTACAAAAGACTGGCAGGTACAAGGTTTAGAATCATTATTTAGAGCCTGCATGATCCCAGAACAGATAATATTCCTGAATGACACCATTCAACAAACAACCTGTCTTGGCCTAGCCAAGATAAAAGACTTAACCAAACCGTCTATACCAAAGCCCATACCTGACAGTAATAGCACTACAGATGTGGAGATAGACGTATCCTATATTTTACACCAAAACAGAACTAATCCTGACTGGAAAAAATGGTTGATCTGGCCCACAGACACTAATAACTGTCAAGATAGATTCCTGAACAAAACACAAGGGTTCAAACAGAACAGGCCAGACCCAAGATATCCCCAGAGACAACATCCAGGGATAATAACAACATACAGTGTAGGAAAACTATGCCTCAAATGGCTACAGAAATCTACACTACCAGAAATTAAGCAACACTTGACTTTACTTAAAGAAGGTGCTGACTTGCGAGATTTCATATTGGGACCTTGCAAACAGCGTAAAAAATGTTTCATATACGCCGGTATATACGCTGCTTACAACGAAGCTTGGAAAGTAATGCAAATTGAAACTGCTGAAAAAATACGAGAAATTGATTGTATTAATTTGGAAAAATTGTAGTGGACAATGGGTTAACGACTCTGTCCTCCAGAATTTATTCACTGGACAGCATTGTATCATCTGCTATTGATATAATAGAACAGGATATGCTAATGTTACAACATGGCCAGTCCCAATTACGTTCTATTGTACAGCTAGGCTGGACGTTACAAAGTCTCCGTTCAGGCTACGTGCCATGGCGTCTAATCAACACAACGTCATTATTTTCTATCTTTAACCTTACTGATAAACAAATCTCTTTGGCACAAAAAGGAGCAGACTATACGGTGCTGAGCATTGAAAAACTAGAAAAATTGCCATTGACAGTCTCCGAAAGACCCGTCATTGAATGGATAATACATGGCACAATCACAATTCTGATAACGACTTTTCAGTTTCAATATTGCCAAAAGCACATACCAGAAGGCCTGTATGAAAGGTTGGGTAAAGGTTACATCAAGTCGACCTGGAATCTACCTTATACACATAGATGTTACAATGTGGGGAAAAAAGAGGTATTTCTTAGTGGTAACAACTGTAAAAATTCACTAAGAGGTACACTTCTGTGTCAAGGAATTAACTTGCATGGAGCCTGCGAAGGTTCATCAAATATCCTTTCATGCCACCTGCATGGCACCCTGGCTACATAGATAGAGCCTTTTTTCAGACAACTTTCCAACGGCAGTTACGTTATAATAAGTGACCGCAGCTGTTGTGGCATGATGCCAGGAAGGGCCTATCTCGTTAGTGTAACTTCCATGGTCACTTGCTGTATGCAAGTATTGTATCCAAACAACAAATCAGACAAGGAGGCAACGATATGGCCTTCTCTGAATATCTCTTCTATTCGAATTGATACTTTAAGCAGAATGAAGTCTATTCTTTTACAAACAACTGTGCCTTTAACCTCATCTAGAGAGACGTATGATCTGCAAGTTGCAAGTACAGCAGCAGAGATACATACATTATTATCAACAAATTGCCCCGTGCATTTCGTAGAAATGTTAGGTCAAATTTTAAACATGTCTGATACCAGTGGCATCGCACATGTATTTAAGACAATTTTTTCGGGACTATTAGCACCCCTTGAAGCAGTCCTGAGCATCTTCCCGAATTTCGTGCACTCTGTGTTCGGCAGCCTGCCTCTCATCTTGGGACTCGTAGCAGGAATTTTATTTTTGTTATTTCTGCTCCGATATGGCAAGTCCAGCCACAGACAAAACTCAGGCTACAATGGAAGAAAAGCTCCTAGCGATGAGATACAGAGATCGGATAACTAAAGTACTCGGCTTGGCTCGGCTAAGAGATCTGAATACTACCTGGTTTCTTTCATTCAGACCAATCTGGCAAGATTGCATCCTACCTGTTCTCAGATGCCTGCTCTGTGGAGAAGAATGCGTGTTAGACGTCTGTCTCACACTCCCATCAGCAGTACCTTTGGATGTCGATACTTTGCTTGGTTCGGTAACGGCTCATGCAATGTGTTGTCCCCAGCGGCTACCTATTCTGATGACGGCATTCGTTGAGACCTCACCATTACGATTAGGTGGTGGTGAGGTACGAGATGAAAGCGACACACAGGTACAACCTTCTGTGACCATTGCTGGTCTAGACACCGATGACGGCAATGCATCTCACATATGCACTATTTCTACTTTTTCGGACCTGGTCCAACTTTCACCTACTGTTGTAGACGAATTCTTTTCCAGCCTATCTGAGTTAATGTTCTTTCCTAGCAACGAGAATAACTTTTGAATAACTTTTGAAAACATGAGCACACAGCATTCCTTGAGCTCTGAATTCGGCCTTCAGTTTTGATAAACAGAACTCCTAAAAAACTATTGGAACTATTTTTTGCCCTGAAAGCGAGATTCTTTTCCCGTTCCCAAAATATTAACTTTTTTTTTTGGCACATGATACTCTGCTTAAAGGAGAACTATTCTTAGAGAACAAGATTTCTATTTTTGAAACTCTAGAGACAATATATTGCCTTAGCATCTAGCACATGTACAGTATTGTATAATATGTGATGAAATGGTCTCGACCTTCTCTTCTGTATTAAGAGCCATTTCATAAATGTAATTTTCGTGATTCATTCAGTCATCATTCCAATGTACAATATATGCATTATCTGAATTATATAATTGCTTAAAAAGCGTACAGTATACTACTCATGTTCGTGTATATACCATTTCGAATGCATTTATGTATTTTGGGGTGGGGTGGAAAACACATGCATAGTTATGAGCTTACAATTGCTTAGTATTTAGTAATGATGGACATTATACGTGGAGTGGGTGTTGTAAACGTATCTAGGACCCTATTTAAATATTCCCGATTTATGCCCTTATGTGGTTATAACAAATCATATCCTTATAAAGGCATAAGAATCATATCCATATTTAGTCATAGCCAATGCAGTCCAAATACGGCAAGGCTACTCCCATGGACTCCTAGAAAGCACAACGTGTTCTTAAACAAACCAAGCCTCCAGCAGCCCGGGAATTCCCCCTGCTTCTGTATTGATTAGTCCTAGAACTCCTGGAGTCCTGAAAGATCTGCTCGTTCTTAGTGACGTCTTATGTCCACCCTTACGTCAAACTCGGCACCTTCCGGGTATAAATATACCAGCATCTGCCACAGCAAAACACACGGTGGTTTGGAGCAGATCGGCTGTCTACTTGCCCGACGCCCTGCTGAAGCGAGTGCCGAAGGAAGCCGATCCTCCCATTGACGCACTGAGAGAGACGCTGTCTTTTCTCCTGCCGAGAAATCCAGCTCCAGTATTTCCGGTCACCCTTGCGGGTTGCTGGGAGATCGAGTCCTGAGAACGAGATACAAGACTTCCTTCATTCTATAAACGAGGTATGGAGCTGATTAGACCCTTAGAGAATTCTTGATTCAGATTCTTGGCAAAACTATCTTAACTCAAACTGTAGCTCACTTACTCCTTCCCACGTACTAGGCTTAGGTTAGGTACACCAGGGTAGGTGTATCTTAGAAGCACCAGTTGAGTACGTTTAGTTATGATTTTATCATTGTATGTATTTTAAACCATTTTAAACACCGTACGGCTCAGAAACCATACCATGCTTTTACAGTATTACTTTGTAATACTCCTTTTACTGTACGCACTTTACTTCATTTTTTTGTTTGAATATTTTTTATTGATATTTCAACATATGGTAACAATACAGAGCAATATTGGAAGGAGGATAAAGTTGAGGTTATTTGTGCGACGCGCAGCGGTGAATAAGAACAGTGACAGCATTATACATTGCAATCTTCACATTCCTTAACCGTCGTTGCTGAAAAGCAGAAAAACAGTGCATAGTTCAAACAGCTGTCCCTCTCTGTGTTCCCCACCAGGGTGTGCCATCTATACATGCAGAGCCACTAACCAGCATCCCGAATGGAGATGGCTGTGGGTGATCTAATCAGTGGAGCATATCATGTGATTGTGGCTCGTCGTGTGCAGCGGTTATGTGACCAGTGGGACGGTATAGGGGCAAGGCGTCACCATGGGCCGTTATAGGCGTGGCATCGTCCATTCTGTTTATGAATCTCTCGTGAATTACTCATGGGGAGGGAGAGAGTGAAGAGTCCAGCAGATATGTTTCTATAGCCCTGGGATGTAGGTCATGGTCGTGGGACGCAGCTCGCAATGTAGTTATTCAGCACTCGGTAAGTCATAGTGTGTCCTTATCGCTGTCATTCCAGCAGTGTGAGCTCCGTAAGGAGAGTATGAGAAAGAAAAAAAAGAGGGGGGGAGGAGGGGGGAAGGGGAGGAGTGGTGGTGCGGTCAGTAGACTTGGTGGCGTGGTGTAGCTGTCGTGGTGGGAGCGCTTCGGTAGTGGTATGTTTCAGGGGAATCTTCAGGTGCATCTGCTCCTGCTCGTCTGGTCCCGGGATAGTGTTGGGACGTTTGCGGGTGGTGTGGGACATATGTTAGTCGTGAATATGGTGTCTCGCCTGTTAGAATGTGGCGTCATCTGCGGGTACGGCAATCTCCCCGTCTGGTGGCGCATGTGTGTCCAGGCCAGGGGCATCAGGTTCATGGGCGGCGTCGGCCGCTCCCTCTGGTGCGTCTCTATCCCTCCTGGGGGAAGTGTCAGGTGTGTGGTCTCCCAGCGTTTGGCATTCCCTGTGGAAGGCGCTGAGCATGTCGTCCCACAGATTTGCAATTGGGAATTGGCGCAAACCTGCTGTCTCCTCGTTGCGGAGGACGATGCTCTCTGCTCTAGCCCAGTTGTCCAGTGTTGCGCAGTGGGTGGGGTTGTACGTTTCCAATGTTTAGTAAGCAGTCTCTTAGCCATGAGGAGACCAAGGTCCCAGAAACGGGAGTGGACTTTATTATGTTTGGTCCTCTTGTAGAGGCCCAGTAGGCACGCCTCCCACGTGTGCGGTATCAGCATGGCCGTGCATCGCTCGAGAATCAGCAGTGCCGTCTGCCAATATGGTTGTATCTGAGGGCATAGCCACAACATGTGCAGCAGGTCCGCACCATCGAGCGTGCATCTCGGGCAGCTAGCCGTGGCACCTGGGAAGTACTGGTTGATTTTGTCCGGCGAGAGGTACGCCCTATGTAATATATAAAATTGAATCAGCTTAAAGCGTGCGTTACGGGGGATGTTTTTGGGGCCTGCTAACACCAGTGCCCATTCCTTGTCCGTCCAGTCCCTCCCTCTGTCGGTTGCCCATTTGTCGCGTAGTGGTTGTAGAGTATGTTGTGTGTGTGACAACAATGCTTGAGTCAGCCAATGTATCACGTGTGATTCATTCCCCATGACGTCTAGGTGTTGTATCAGTTGGTGCGTGGGGAGCTCCTCAGTGATGTTTCCCCACTGTCGCGTGTATGTCGCCACTATGGAGGCGTGTTGCAAGAACTGTCCCGCTGGGATGCCCGTGTTGCTGACTAGTGTCTCAAAGGGGATCAGGGTTCCGTCGGCATATAAGTCCGCCATGGTGTCTACTCCCGAGCGTGTCCAGAGTTCCAGTGCGGCCTCCGTGACAACGGACGTAGCCTTAGGGGTGCCCAGGAGTGGGAGCGCCAGGGCATACGGTTTGACGTCTCTAGTGAGCCGTAAGCTTCTGATGAAGCATTTCACTGCCACGGCGACGTGGAGTTGTGGTTGAGACTTCGTGCGCGCCAGCGGGTGGAATAGCGAGTGTATCTGTAGAAGGGACATCGTGTCTGTGGTCGTAGCTGTGTCCTCCAGGCTCCTGCCTGTGAGCCAGGCTGACACCCATTGCAGCTGTGCTGCTAGGTAGTAAAGCTCTAGGTGTGGCACAGCGAGGCCGCCTGCCTCTACTGGTGTGTACAGTTTGGTCAGTGCCACTCTAGGCCTGACAGCGTTCCAGATCAGCTCCCTGATCATTGTCTCTAGTTCCTTAAAGATGCGGGCCGGGACGTATACCGGGATGTTGGCGAAGTAATATAGGAGTCTGGGCAGTACGATCATTTTCGTCAGTGTCACTCTGCTTGGTACATTGAGTGGAAGAGTCTTCCAAAAGGCTATCTGTGACCTGGCGGACGTGATGGCGCGTGTCAGATTGCCATCTAGGATATCCGGGGGCGTCCTGTATATGTATATTCCCAGATACTTGAATGTGGTATCGTGCCATGGCAGCTGTTCGTCATTGATGCTGATTCCGGGGTCCGGGATGTCGGGGGCGAATGAGTATGCCCCCGATTTGGCCCAGTTCACCTTGAGGCCCGACATGGTCTCGAAGGTACGGAAGATTTCTGATAGTTCCGGCGGCAAGCTGGCGAGGTCTCTGAAATACAGGAGCAGGTCGTCAGCGTACAACGAGACAACGTGCATCCCATCCACCAGTGGTATGCCCCAGTTCGCGCCCCTGCTACGCAATATCTCAGCGAGGGGTTCTATCGCTAACGAGAAAAGCAATGGGGACAGCGGGCAGCCTTGTCTGGTGCCTCTTCTGATCTTAATGGCGTCGGACAATAGCTTACCCGTGCGGACTCGCACTTCGGGGCTCCTGTACAGCAGACCTACCAATTCGACGTAGCCGTCTCCTAGGTCGAACTTGCGTAATACCGCTAATAGATAGGGCCACTCGACCGAGTCGAACGCTTTTTCGAGATCTAGGATTAAGCATCCCGATCTCGGCCAACCCTGCACCGCGTATTCTTGTACCCGAAACAGTCTTCTGATGTTTTGGGAGGTGTTTCTAGCGGGCACGAAGCCGTTCTGCTCGTTATGTACCAGGGAGGGCACCAGTGGCGCCAGCCCTCTGGCCAGGGCTGACGCTAGGATCTTGTAGTCCGTGTTTAGGAGCGCTAGGGGCCTGTACGACCCAAGGAGTGCGGCGTCTCGGCCCGGTTTGAGAAGAGATACTAGCGTCGCCTCATTCATTGACTGAGGTAAGGCCAAGTCCTCCAGTGCCGCCGAGTACACCCTGAGGAGCTCCGGTATTAGTACATCAGAGCATGCTTTATAATATTCGGCCGGTATCCCATCTGGTCCAGGAGCCTTGCCATTCGAGAGGGCACAGATGGCGTCTCGTAGCTCATCCGCCTCCAATGGTGACCCAAGGTCGTCATGTTGGTCTCCGTAAGGGTGGGCAGTGCGACCTCGTCGAGGTAAGCGGCTATGTCCGGGAGTGGGGTCTGTAGGCGTGACCCATACAGCTCCTGGTAATGTGCTATAAAGGCTTCGTGGATCCTTGCCTGGGTGTACACCACAGGGCCGACAGGTGGCCGTGTCGCCGTTACAGGTGACGTTCGCTCCTCGCGCTGTATCAGCCAAGCCAACAGCTTACCGGGTTTATCGCCAGTGTGGTGCGTGCGGGCTGAGTGTGCCGCGTAATTAACATGTTTCAGTTTATCTATTAACCTGTCATGTTCCGCTCGTGCTTCTAACAATCTAGCGTCTTCGCCGTCAGTCGCTTCCTGTTCTGCCTGTATGAGGTCCGTCTCAAGGCGCCTCAGGTCCGTCTCTAGTTGACGTCGTGAACAAGCTTGCGTGCCTAGGCATTGCCCCCTGAGGACCACTTTGAATGCATCCCATTCGATCTGTGGGGTTGACGCCGTGCCAGTGTTGCCTCAAAATATTGTGTTGTTTGTGCGCTAATGGAGTGTCGAAAGTGGCCATCCAGTAGTAGGTCGGGCTGTAGCCGCCAACTAGCTATTGGGGGCCGGGGGTGTTCCCATGCCAGGTTTAGGATGTGAGGGTTGTGGTCAGAGTGTGTGCGACCCATGTAACAGGTGTCTGTGATATGTGGCAGGACCTCATTGGTGACCATGTACCTATCTAGACGTACGTGTAGTGCATGCGCCCCAGAATAGTACGAGTAGGCCCTGGTGTGTGGGTTACGGCTGCGCCACGCATCTTGCAAGTCCCATTGTGTAGACCACGCCTGCAGAGTGCTCGCAGCAGTTTGAGCTTGTGAATTGGGCGGTGGGGGATGGGATCGGTCCAGGGCCAGGTCTAATGTGCCATTGTAGTCCCCACCCAGCACCCACGGGACGCCGTGCCAGGGAGCTAGCGTTGTAGATAGCTGTGCGAGGAAAGCCGCTAGGCCCGTGTTGGGCGCGTAGACTGAGGCCAACACGAGAGGATGCCCGTCTAATCTGCCCTGGACCACAACATACCTCCCCCCGGGGTCCACATGTGTATCCAGCGTTGTCCATGGAGTGCCTGGTCTGACCCACACTAGTGTCCCCTTAGCATAAGATGAATAGCGTGTGGCATATAGCTGTCCCCGCCATCTGCGGTGTAGAATGCAGGTTTCTGAATCGCTGAGGTGTGTTTCTTGTAGGAGAGCAATATGTATGCGGTGGCGTTTGAGATACGAGTAGATCTGGTAGCGTTGTGATGGTGTTTGCATACCCCTGACATTCCACGTACATATCTTAATGACTGACATTGTGGATTCTTAACGGTTCCCTTCCTCCCGCTCCCTCACCACCTCTTCCCGGGCCCCAAGTTTCCATCAAGCAATTGTTCCCAACATTACACACCAATAGCACTGTCATTACCGCACACCACATGAATAGAGGGGGAGGGGAAGGGGAAAACATGGCTAATAAAACAGTGAGCCATTGAACATGATGAACATATAGAATACCAAAAGGTCGGGTGCAGAATGTGCTCCCGTCCATACTCTCGAGGAGAGAAACAAAGTCTAGTTCGGGGGGGTCAGGCGTGCAAAGTGCACCGTAACCGTGGTTTCAAGTCAACAAAGTTATTGCATGGAAGCCCCCCCTCTTCCCGGGAGGTATGTGCCATTCGAGACCGACCTTGCATACAGTGGTCCCCACACACACATGCATCAAGTTGCTGTACTTTACGTGTCCCAATGAGGCGGCTGCCAGGGGTGTCTCCTCCGGGAATGTGTGTCGGCCAACTGAGGGTATCTGGGACGTGTCCGAGGCTCGTGTCCACTGGGGAGGCCTCAGGGGTGCACCCACTCCGTGGGATGTGTGCAGTGCCAGGGTCGCCCTCTGCCGCCGGGAGTGTCCCCCGTGTTCACGGGTTCGAGTTCTTGTCGGACCTCACTTCTACGTCTGTCGAGGTGCTCCATCGCCTGTGTTTCCGAGAGAGCAGGTCCCGTGGTGTGATCAGCTTATATAGTCCGCCGTCTGGGGCGTGACATCTGGTCTTTCCCCCGATGCTTGTGAATCCGGTATGCCATAGATGGCTTCATCGTCACTGGGAGGGTCCTGTTGGCTGCCGCCTGCCGTCTCGCTCTGTGCAGGGGAATGACTGAGCTCCATCACCAGACGGAGGGCATCTTGTTTCTCCTGTTTTTTGGCATCCTCCGGGGGGGGTGTCCCCGCCGCTCCCTGCACTCCAGGCTGCGATTTCCTACGAGGCCTGCATCTCCTCTGGGCGCCTCTGGGCTGCCGTCTAGGCATGGGACCCGAGGCAGTCCTGGGGTCTGTGTCAGCACCGCTATCTAGCCATTCCTCCACTTCAGTTGGGTCGGTGAAGAAGTGGGTTCGCTCTCCCGCTATTACTCTCAATTTGGTGGGAAACAGCAGAGAGTATTGCAGGCCTTGCTGTCTTAGGCGTTTTTTCACTGCCAGGAAATCATGTCGCTGCCTCTGTACTTGCACCGTGTAGTCCGGGAAGAACATCACTGACGCATTTTCGATCCAGATCTCCTGGAGTTTGCGCGTTTCGCGCAGGATGGAGTCTCTGTCTCTATAGTTCAGTATGCGGAGCAGTAGGGGCCTCGAGTTGGAGCCTGATGAAAGTGGTTTAGTGGGGACACGAAGTGCGCGTTCCACCACAAAATGCGGCGAGAGCGACCCCTCCGGCAGCAGACCCCTCAACCATTGTTCCATGTGTTCCTCAGGGGTCCTCCCTTCCCATTTCTCCGGGACTCCGACCAGTCGCACGTTGTTTCTTCGTGCCCTACCTTCCGCATCTTCAGCTCTGTCTTCCAGAAACTCCACCCTGTTCAACAGGTCCTGGATGTGCTTAGTTGATTGGCTGGTCTGGGGCCGGAGTTCCTTCACATCACTTTCCAGGGATGCGGTGCGGTCCGCCAATTTTTTATGGTCCGCTCTCAAGTGCGTCAAGTCTATGACCACGCTATCTATTTTGGTGGCTAGTGAGGTGCGGGTAAGCTGGATGGACTCCTCCAGCCTCTCCATGGCTGCCAGCATGGTGTCCAGTTTCGCCGCCGTTTGGTCTGGGTCAGAGCCCTTCCCGGTTTTATCCATCTTGCCCTTTAAGTTTGCGCCGCCGGTTCCGGTTCGGGTTCTGGGTCCGTTAGACATCGGAGCCGGGGCTCAGACACGGTCGCAGCAGCGAGGCTTGTCGTCAGTGGGTGAGTCAGAGCGTGGGGCTGCAGCACGGCGGATGTTTGGGGTTGTCCCGTAGTGCTCGTGTCCAGCAGGCGGGCAGTCGTTCGACCCCTCAGCGCGGCGTCCACAAGCTTCAGCGCCCAGGGCCTGTCAGGGCCCCTCTGCCTCGTGCGCGGGCAGCACAATGTTCCAGTGGTGTTGTGGGTATGCCAACTGTACTCCCAGGCCGCAGCGCGCCTCGTGGTGTGTAACTGGTGATTGGGGGGCGCCACAAACTGCCCGTCTGCTCACCCGTCGTGACTGATCACTGCCCCGCCGTGTGTGGCCACGCTCCCTCACCGTGTTCCGGCGGCGGGTGTGTGCTCTGTCTCCCGGGACGGTCACCAATTCTCGCATCCAGGCCACTTCCCCTGTCCCGGCCACCTCTGTCTCCCAGGCTGTCGCTGCTCACCTCCGTTGGTCGTGTGGCCTGCTTATTCTTCCCGTGTGGTGGGCCGTCTGCCTGTCACCGGGTACAGCGGGCCGTCTCTGCGCCTCAGGCCTCCGTGTCCCAGCTCTCCGGTTAGCGTCGCGTGGCCGCTCTTCACCCTTGGCAGTGTTGGCGTCGGGGTCGGTAATGTGTGTGAGCGTGCGCCATGTGGTGGCCAGTGGGAAGCCTGGGGGTCTTTGCCTGGACCCGCTGGTGTCTTTCGCGGGCTCCGCCTTTAGGCCGTGTTTCTGGGCCTGTCGGGCCCGGTGAAGCCCCGGGCTTTCCTACGCGCACGCCGGATTTGGGGGCGGCTTGCGCGGCCGTGGCTCAGCAAAACTCTCGGTGCGGGTCCGGTGCGCCGATTACTCCCAAAGTCGGTGGGGCTCTTGAGTGTGGTTCCCCACTGCCGCGCCGGTGGTTTTCGGTCTGCTGCAGGCGTCGGTGCACAGGATAATTGCGCCGGGAAGGGGAGCTCGGCACGGAGCTCTACCCAAAGGCGTCCATGTCGGTTGCTTGCGTAGCCACGCCCCCCTGTACGCACTTTACTTCATGATAAGTATTGTGGCAACTCACTTCTCTTGCATGAGAAAGAAGACTGTTCAATAAATAACCTATTTTATTGAAAACGCCCGTCTCTCTGTTTCTCTGCAATTCTGGTGAAACTAAGCATGCACGATTGACTGAGTGAAATAGTTATCTATTGTTTCCGCGACTCTGGAGATATACTCCTTATTCTGGAGGGAGCAAAGTTGTCATGTTTATGCGGTTGTCAGAAACTAATCCCTTCGTTTTCTATTCAGGAAAATTAACACCTTCTTGTTTACTCGAGAAAGTTTCTAGTGACCTCTGAGCTAGCTGGCATTCATAATTAAGTCTAACATATTCAATAGAGACCTAGTCGACCTCAGTCCTACGTCTAAACTATCGTTTATGTTATTCCAATGCGCAGAGCCTATTGGGAATATAGGAACTACACTACAATTTCACTCTATAAGAAAATCTACGCGGGCTTGTCAGCGGCTCTTCCGGTTTCTGGAGTTAGAACTCAACGTGAAGAAGTCACTATTAATTCCAAGCCAGAAGCGTATTTTCCTAGGGGCGTTTCTGAACACAAAGTCGATGAAGGCGTTTCCCACTTCAGAACGAACCTCAAGATAATGCTCTTAGCATCCCTTCTGAGCGCAAGAGAGTCCACTTCTGTGAGAGTATTCAAGTCCTTACTGGGGATGCTGTCATCATGCACCCCATTGATTTCGAATTGTCGGCTGCATATGAGGCCTCTCCAGGAGCAGTTAGACATGCAGTGGGTTCAGGCGCACGGCTCATTCGAGGACGTAATTTCTCTCTCTCAGAGAATGAAACAGGCTCTATCATGGTGGGAAAAAGAAAGCAATATCTCTCCAGGTCTCTCGTTTCAACCAGCACAGCCTCGTTATATTATGACAACGGACGCTTCAGTGGATGGTTGGGGGTCGCATCTTCAGGAATTGCAAATCCAAAACGGTCCGTTCAAGAAACACTTTTACACATCAATCTTTTGGAGCTGAGGGCAGTTTTTCTGGGGCTGCAAGCTTTTCTTCCCAGAATCCAGGGATCCTCTGTTCTGGTAAGAACAGACAACACCTCAACAATGTTCTATCTTGCCAAACAAGGGGGCACCAGGTCTTTCACATTATCAGAACAAGCCCAGGAGATTTGGATGTAGCTAACTCAACACAACATAGCATTGCAAAGAGAGCATGTTCCGGAAGTGGACAACGATTGGGCGGATTTTCTAAGCAGAACCAATTCCCAATGTTCACGAATGGGACTTAAACGTGGATCAGCTGAAACGAGTCTTCAAACTGTGGGGCGCTACAAAACTGGATCTTTTCGCAACAGAAAGCAACGGGAAGTGCGAAAAGTTCGCTAGCAGGTTTCCTCAGAACTCTTGGGGGAACGCTTTGCAGATGCAGTGGACGGGGAGGTTCGCCTATGCGTTCCTGTGTCAGGCGGTGTTTGCTGCAGAGAAGTTAAACTCTAGGGGGCATATTATCTAGGGTGGCGATAGGGAATTTTCGCCATTTTAGCGGCTGTTTTCGGCTGCTAAGCGGCGATAATTCTATCACCTTATTAGCAAGCTGTCGCTAACAGCAGTTAGCGACAGCTTTTAGGTGATATCGAGCGATTTGGGTCCCGCTTTGCATGTTAGCGATATTTATCGCTAATGACATGCAAAGTGGGCGTACCCAAACTGTTAGCGACTGAAAACAGTCGCTCACATCGCTATCGCCTATTAGCAAGGCAGGCTTAGCGATGTAAATATTTGCGCTAAGCGCGAATATCTCCAAATACTAACACCTGCCCAGACCAGTCCTTAGCCATGTTATCCAATGGGAGGTGGATAACATGGCTAAGAGCATTTCGTCGCTAATGCGTGAATATCGTTGTATTCTCAGCGATAGTCCCGCATTTCGCCGCTATCGCCAGAAAATGTATCGCTTTGGAGATAAACGTTGCTAATAGCACGTTATCTCAGCGATAAATTCCGGTGATGCTCGGCGATAAAAAAATCGTCCCTAAGCCTAGTTAGCGATAAATATCGCTACTTGTTGGTAATGTGCCCCTAGATTCACCTTTCTCTCCTTTCTGGAGCCAGCTGTGTCAGCCACTGTTTGCTGGAGAGAAGTTAAACTCTAGATTCACCTTTCTCTCCTTTCCAAAGATGTGTGGCCCATGATGGCTCTGGACATTGTTTGTCATCCTCCCTTGGACCCCGCAGAGACCTCCTCAGTCTGGGCGGCTCTGGGTCTCTTCGGTGCTCCTTCAAGCTCAGAGAGTGAGCTCTCCTTGTGGAAAGGCACCTTCAAAGGCACTATCCTGGATACAGGAGTGTTACTTCTCTGAAGAGTAGGTGCACTCACGGGGACCTCTTAGGCTGAGGTAAGTTCACTGTTACATCGACTCAGTGAACATAACGTGCGATTCTTCCGAAGCCCACGAGACAAGCGGCAGTGATGCTGAGCGGGAAAGAAGATGCTCTTTTTAGTCAGTTCTGTGCTCTTGCTCCCTGAGACACTCTCTTTCATATGGCCTGCTTTGAGCACCACTTTACGAAATACACTGCATTATTTACTTTGCCAGTTTATGCTCACATTCCAAGCAGATGCACTTGGACAGTTTTCCTTTTCCTATCCTACTTTTTTATATCAATAATGGCACAGTTGTATGCAGTGTACACTTGTGAATATGTTATTAATGTTATTGTGGTGGAGTGGTGTGGCTCACTGGTTAGAGGCGGCAGACCCGTAAGCAGAGAACAGCCCGGGACCAGGGTTCAATTCCCGACGCGGCAGGGTCGTGGACCTGGGTCAAAACGGACTCGATAATTCTCGCCTCGGTGCCTACTCTAACCAGGGAACACACTTGGCAACTCTGGGCATTAAGCTTGCCTCATCTCTACAACGGCCCCCCACAGACGCCGGGGATGCCTGGTTTCACCTTGGAGATACCCATAAAGGGACCATCTCACACGGAAAACCAGGACGGGTTCCCCAGCGGTCTTCAGCGCCAAGATACTCCATGGAGTCGCAGTGCGCTTTACAAGTACACCCACATTTACATTTACATTTTATTAATTGTAAGTTTTGCTGTGCACAGCTCCCTATCAGTTCCATTCACTGATGCTGTCTTTGTTGTTATGGTTTTCAAACAGATCTTTGCAAGCAGCAGTAAGTGTGTCTCAGGCTTCTCCAGTGAGTAGCTCTCCAGCTTGCTGTAAGCAGCTCTGCTGGGTGTAGCCTAGCCTACGAAATGATA
The DNA here is from genome assembly GCF_964261635.1 of Lissotriton helveticus. Classification (NCBI taxonomy): domain Eukaryota; kingdom Metazoa; phylum Chordata; class Amphibia; order Caudata; family Salamandridae; genus Lissotriton; species Lissotriton helveticus. Next base: position 9,011,715 of record NC_136073.1, on the reverse strand, counting down.
AGCTGTCTCTTGGTAGAATTACTACTATATGTATACCGAAATAGGGAGTGAGGATTCAAAACAAAAACTTATGGATTTTCTGAATATATAAGCTGATGTTTGGAGAAAAATAGATGAACTTCCAGAATATATGGAAAGCAGAGGATTGAGTGATAAATCATGTGGCTTTGGGGAGATACTACTGACATCAATACATTGATGCCAGGGACATTGCAGCTATGGCTGCTATGTATTCCCCATGTAGAGACATTTGAGATGGACAAAGCCTTCTTTACACTACTGCTGGCAATCCTGCCTGATGCACTCAGGGGATCACTGCTAGTAATCTTGCATAGGGTGGGCATAAACGTAGTCTTCGCAGATGTGCCCACTAATGCCACACTGATAATATTAGTATCTAGGGTTGATTGTTATTGACCATAAGTTGCTCTTATTACAAAAAATGTTGGGCACCCTATTCATTATATTGCCTTTATTTTGGAGTTTTATATAGCGCGAACTTGACCCGAAGGTATCAGAGCGCTTTACATGAGCACTAGTTGCGATACATAAGGACACAATCTTTTTTTAGGCACAGGGAGTTTAAGTGATTTGCCCAGAATTACACAATGTTGAGCATCGTTGCTGAGACTCAAACCCAGTTCCCCAGATTTGAAATTGACCGCCCTAGCCATTAGGTGACATCCTCTCCCCAGTTGCCTTTCAGTAGCCCCCTATGACATTTGAGTAATAAAGTATGCTGCCTAATGTATGTATCTTTTCAGAGGATTACTGACTTAGGGCTAGATGTAGGTAATCTCAATTTACCGATTCTTAAATACCGAATTTTACCGATTCGGTATTTAAGAATCTGTAAATGTGATGTAGGTAATAAATAGGTAAAATTTACCGATTCGGTAATATTCCTTATTACCGAATCGGTAATACCGTTTCGGTAATAAGGAATCACCTTCCCATTCATTCCTATGGGCCTAGAGGCCCATAGGAATGAATGGGAAGCCATTCACTATTACCGATTCGGTAAATACCGAATCGGTAATAGCGGGAGCATATTCAAGGGTGGCAGGGTGTCACATTGACACCCTGTTGCACCCCTGAATCGTGCATTCGTGCACATGTGGCGCACATACAAGCCCTAAGGGCATGTATGTCTGCCATGTGCACTGAGAAATAAGCAAAAAAATGCTTTATGTAAGGTATTCGGTATGTAGCACCAACCTGTAGTTGGTGGTAAATAACGAATCCTTAAAGCTAACATGCACTCACTTGAGTGCCTCCTACATAGCTTTTAAGGATTCGGTAATTTACCGATTCCTTAAAATAAGGAATTGGTAAATTACCGAATTCTTAAAACCTGCCTCCTACATTAGAAAAGGCTAAATACCGGTCGGTAACGGGATAATTACCGATTTTCGGCCATTACCGACCGGTATTTAGCTACCTACATCGAGCCCTTAGTTCCCTATAATATCTAAGTTGTTAGTAACTACTCAACCATTTTGTATTTCTAAATTGATATACAGTTGCTCCAACAATATGTCTGACCTAATGACGCCGTGAAATTTTTCACTATGTTGAAACATCAACTTTTACAACTACAGTGAGGACTGGCTGTAGTCTGACAGACAGTGATCACCCCCCCCCCCCACCACACACACATATACACACACTTGTTTTGAGTATCTAGAGTATTCTGTTATACTTGTAACACAATACTACTTACATAGCTTTCATTATTTGGAATTTCTTTACAAGAATCTCTGATAAATGTGTGGTTACTTGTATTCAAATAACTACTGCCAATGTAGACTGTGTGTTTTGGTGCAGACAAAACTTGAGAGTCAATTTGGCACACATCCCTGTGTGCCATTCCCACAAACACTGCTTGTGGCATAGATAAGTCACACCTCTAGCAGGTCCCACAGCCCTAAGGCAAGGTGCACTATACCACAGGTGAGGGCATAGCTGCATGATCAATATGCCTCTACAGAGTCTAAGTCCATTCTTAAACATTTTCCGTGCAGTGGAGCCATATTGAGTAAATGAGCTGGGAGCTTGTCATTAACAACTCCACAGCTTCATGATGGCTTTACTGAATGCTGAGAAGTTTGGTATCAAACTCCTCAGCACAATAAACCCACGGTGAGGCCAGTGCTGGATGTATTACAAAATGCACTCAGACGGTATCTTAGAGATGCCCCTTCAAAAACAACGAATTCCCTCGTATACAGCTGACTGGTCTGCACCAGCCAGCCGCACTCAGACATGTTTCTGACCGCCTGAGGTGGGAGCCCTTGTGCTCTTGTGGGTCAGGAACAAAGCCTGCTTGGGGTGGAGGTGCTTCTCACCTACCCTCAAGCAAGGACAGCATTCAGGGCGGCAAGCCTCAAAATCTTCCTGCCTTTTGTTATGCTGATCAGGGCCTCTCCAGCCAGTAAAGATGCCCACCCCCCTGACCAAGCCCCACTTTTGGTTGCAATGTCGGCTGGAAAATTAGTAGTCAGGAGACGCGTGTGCCCTCTCAGCCAGAACCAGTCTTACGATATCCTGGCAGCATACCCAGCACTAATACCCTGGAAGATAAGTGCAAGGGCACAGTATATACAGACGGCTCCACCATGAGCTCCTGTCGCTCCTTGCCTAAACACCAAAAATGTATCTTTGACTTCTTTGTAGATACTGACAGACCCCAATGCCATGTTCCTCACGAAAACCTGGTTACACAAGGCCGCCACACCAAATGTTGTTGCCGCACAACTACTGCATTAGTAGAATAGATCACAAAGACAAGTTAGGTGGCAGTATCGCCATTATTTACCGTGATATTTTTAAATGTATAAATGAGGAACTTTCTTCCCCCGCTTGCGAAGCCCTCCTCTTCTCAATTCATCTTATGCCTAAATTTGCGGCCTCCGGCGCCTTCATCTATTGACCTCCGGGCTACGCCGGGAATTGGTGTACAACCTTCCCTGGCCTAATCTCTCCATATATTTTTTTAAATGCTAACTTCACACTCTTAGGTGACCTAAACATGCATTTTGAAGACCCCACCTGGAAATTAAGTCACACGTTCAGAGAAGATCTGAACGCTCTCAACCTTCATTTAATCAACTCCACCCCCACACACGATTTTCTCCAATGTTACTGGTCTCATCACTGAGCCTGCCATGCCATTACTGTGGACAGACCACTTTGCAGTCCCTTTCTTCATCCCCTCCCTCTCCTGTATCTGCCCCGGCACAGCAACAGGCCCTAACATAATGGTCCGGTATTGGCCCGCACCCGACATTCCTGCTTTTCATTCCCACTTATCCAGCACCTCTCCCTAAGTGGCCCACCAGGTTGACATAGACCAGCCCATGGTTGACAGCTGGCTTAGAAACTCGCTTTACACACTCCTGCCAGCCAAATTAAAAAACTGTGTTCAGGCACAACCCTTCTGCCCCCTTTATAATCCTTCTCTCTTGAAAGAAAAAGAACTCTGCAAGCGACTTGAAAGGGAGTGGAGAAAATTCTATGATCATAACTCCAAACTAAAATATAAATCAGCACAGAGCCAATACCACAGGAACTGCAGAAAGGCTTGTGCTTCTTTTTTCTCCCAACAAATCTCTAATACCCAAAATCATTAAGTCTGGGCGTAGTTCGCAAAGTAGCGCTACGCATAGCTATGCGAAGTGCACTTCGCACTACGCGAGCTACGCGTAGCACTACGCGAACTGCGTAGTGTGGCAGTTCGCGATGATTGCACAGTGCCGGATGCTTGTCCGCACTGTGCAATAATTGAAAACGGTATCTTGCACAGTGCGAGCTGTCTTTTACTGCCGCTCGAGTAGATTTTTACTTGAGCGACAGCTTTCTCAACGCAGACTAGTAGTTTCTCATCGCGAGCGGTCGCGAGTATACGCGACCACTTGCAATGAAAAACCTGACCACCCTGCGTTGAGAATCTCGCCGGGAGGTTGATTTTCCACGCTTGCAATCGGCAACTTGATGTTGCTGATCTCAAACGAGGAAAAAGTCTCGCCAGCATGTCATTTTGCTTGCTCGCGGTCGCCAGCTTGACATTGATGACCGCGAGTAAGCAAAAAATGACTGCTGCACTACGCTACGCGTGTTTGCACTGTGCTACTTGCAATTCGCGTATTGCAAAGTAGCGCAAACTACGCGATCATAGCGTAGTGCTTTGCCCAGGGTTAAAAATCATTCGAAAAGATTTTCAAAGTGGTTCAAGACCTGTCCATCCCCAGCAAAACAGCACCATCTCCCGCACTGTCACAAGCTCAATGTGAAGAGCTGGCAGCCTATTTTGTCAAAAAAGTCACAAACGTTCAACTCGCTCTGTCCTCGGCAAGCACTGCTGAGTCGCAGTCTGTAATTAATAACATATCTCCCACTCCTGATTTATCTTCTGTTGCAGGAACACTAATCTGGCGCTGAGCCAACCTGCGGCACCACTTCAGTCTCTGCCCCTTCTAGAGCCTGTGCAATTTATGGGTCTGCTTCAATAAATTAATTCAGGCCCTCCTCTCGATTCTCTCCCCCGATCCTCTCCCCCCGGCTAAACTGAGCATTCTGAGTTCTTACATTGTTTCCCCCCGGTCGAACTACTGAACTGTTCCCTAAGGGAGGGATTCCTCCCTCGAGCTTAGAAGCATGCTATGGTGTTACTTCTGTTGAAAAAAAAAACACCTGGATCCATCTGACTGGTCCAACTACATACCCATCTCTCTGCTTCCCACTCTCTTCAAAATACTGGAGAAGCATGTGAACTCCCAGCTCCCTTTGTTTGTAGAAACCCAGAAAGCCCTTCACCCCTCCCAGTCCAGATTCTGGGCCGAGCATAGCACTGAATCCGCTCTACTGAGAGTTACAGAGCATCTGAGGCGGGTACTGGACATGGGCGGTACAGGCACTCTCATCCTGCTGGACCTCAGCACGGCTTTCGACACTGTGTCCCATGGCCGCCTTATCGAAAGGCTGCTCCACCTCGGACTCCAGGACACTGCTTTGTCCTGCCTGTCCTCCTTCCTGATGGAAGTGAATTGGGGGATGTGAAATGCACTCCTTTTTTGCTCTATTTTATGCTTTTATGTCAATTTTCAAATTTGTTTATCCGTGGTGTGCTGGAAGGGGAGGAGCGGCCAGTCTCCACAATGAATGAATGCAAGTAAACTAATGACAGACGTCAATAGACCCTTTCCGCACTACCTTCAGCAGAAATCCATCTGCTACTTTTATTCAAAATTAAGATCCATATGCTTTTGGTATTTTCAACAGATTTATTCGTGAGATTTTTTCTCAAAAAATGTGGTGAACGTTTTTTCTTTTTGTTACAAACAAAATATTCGTTGCTTCCTTAGTATATAATTTGCACAGTTGGTTAGGTTGTGACAACTGACATTCATTATTTAAAAAGGAAAATTTTCCTGTCCCAATGCATTTCGGGATGCAAATCCCTTCATCAGGGGCACTGTAAAACAATTTGAAAAACATGTTTAGCCTCAGGCTGTTGGCACACTTAGTTGTCCATAGGTTAGTTAGATACTCAATTTACTGTATACGACATTCTACAATTGATGTCATTTTCAGAATGAAAAAGAATTATTTAAGAAAAGACTATATGCAATGCAATATTCTTTGCACATATGCACAAGCATGTGCTTATAATCCCTCAGATTGTCTGCGTCCTCCATTTCCTAAAATATGTATTTGACCAAGGTTTTAAGAAAACATAAAATGCTATATGGTAGATGGTGCTAAACAAAGTGAACCACAACTTATAAAACTCTAACGTGGTAGCTGATTGAATGCTGGAATTGTGAACCACCATGAAGTACACACTCACCGTAGTTGTTCACTATCATGTGATGCTTTGGGGGAGTTTCTATGATGGAGAATCGAAAAGATGTTCCAGATAACGCCTACAAAATTGGTAAATACTTTGATTAATTGAATATTCCTATTAAGCACTTACAAAATGAATAAGGACTGAGAAGCTTTTTATCATACCGTGGATGAGGAATACTGTGGAGTAGGATAGTCTTTGTAGTTAAGCTTGAAGCGGTAACTGTGAAATAAACACACGCGAATAAGACATTGACTGAGCTGTAAATGAGATTTTCAACGAAAGCTGTGGCCGAATGATGTATTACCTGATTGACCGTGGGCGTTTCAACAGAGACTTTAAAAGACAATCGCTCGTGGTTGATGGCGGTATTCCTGTATTATAAGGAAAATATAAGAGTATGTGAGCATGCTGCTAAACCTCACTGTAGTTTAATGAAAAAACGTTTCTAAGTCTAAAGTACCTGTTAGCAGCTGACGATTTCGGGCTACTAGCTGTGCTGACGATATTTCGGTAAGCGCTTTGATTATGGAGTACTGTGAAACACGAACAAAATAAAATATGGATATAGTTGCCTAAATGCAGAATGTAACCGTAAAGATCTGAAGCCTAAGTAAAAGAATTACCTAGCGGGAGCTCGAGGAACAAATCACTGACGCGGTGGTTCAATGTGCCGAGTTGGAACGTTGAGTAATGATACAGCAATGAATAAACTTGCAAGGCTTCTAAAAAATACAATGTAGAGATAAATTCAGGATATAGTTACCTAAATACCAGATGTGACCGTAAATATCTGAAGCCTAAGTAAAAGAATTACCTAGCGGGAGCTAGAGGAACAAGTCACTGACGCGTGATTAAATATGCCGGGTTGGAACGTTGAGTAACGATACAGCAATGAATAAACTTGCAAGTTTTCTAAAACATACAATGTGGAAATAAATTCAGGATAAGTATTTAAGCTGTACTAGCGGGGAACGTGGTACTGTTTACTTTCAATGACGTCAATTTCGTACCTGCTGAAGGAAACTGCGCGCAGATTCTTTCGGCGGTCAGGGTTATGTGTTCACACAGCGTTCACCGGGGTCTCTCCTTCCTCGTGGTTCAATATGCCGGTTTGGAACGATGAATGACGATACAGCAATACATGCAAGAACTTGCGAGTTATCTAAATCACAAATACCATGAAGAGATGCGTTCAGGATATGTATTAAGCTTACTAGCGGGGAACGTGGTACTGCTTAGTTACAATACCGTCAATTTAGTACCTGCTATAAGAAACTACTCGCAGACTCTGTCAGCGGTCAGGGCTCCGTGTTCAAACGGCGTTCTTCCGGGGTCTCTCCATAGTGGACAGTGTGAAAATAGACGACGGACTACGGAAGTGGTCCGCTTACTTTAACAAGGAACCGCTATAGAAATAGAAGACGGGATTCCCCGATCGGTGCTAAGAAGGTCGACAACAGACTGCTGGAGTCTAATCTGGTGTATAATGTTTACTAAAACTAAAACATTGAATAATGTTGAGAAATTCTGACGTGGGGCAAGCACACTTAGGAAAATTGAAGGATGATAGTAATAAATTGATGTGGTGGGTTATTAATGCACAAATGGTGCGGTATGCATAAAACTGTATGCGATGAAAACAAATGCCTAATGGGAAGTAGACTGTTAACATAAACAAATGCTGAATCATAGAAAAATACTAGAATGAACGTCTGGTGGGTATTAGTTGAGACGCAAACCTCAAGAGATAAAATATAATAAGAAAACCATAAGATCACTCACAATGAACAACCGATGTTACGACTACGATAGTTCTATGAATATTTGCCAATACCAATGTTGAATGTGAGTGAAGAATATTGCTATCACAAGAAGCTGAGTCGTCAGCTTAATATAATATAATAATTAGCCCATGGTGCAATATTTATCGTTACCTGTGGAACTAAATCCTGTGTTATCACTTTAAGCATATTTCTTATCTAATGAAAAGGATGTGGATACATTCATGTTTAGATCATTTATAAGAAACATAACATATCAATTTTGTCATTGAGTCCTTTTGGAGTTTGGGTTTGTAAAAAATCGATCCACCAAATCTCTCTACGTGATAACAAGTTCTCGTTATTCCTGTCCGGTTTCTGTTGAATCTGCTCCAAAACTTGAAATCTTAGTTGGGGGATTGTGTGCTTCATTTCCGTCCAATGAGATACCAAGCTTGAGGTTAGAGTTTTGTTGCGTATTCGACTTTTGTGTTCGGTTATTCTTACTTTTATCTTGCGCTCTGTTTTCCCTATATACAATTTACCGCAAGGACATTTGATACTGTATATCACGTATGATGAGTTGCAATTGGTTTGTTGTCTTAATTTGATTTTTTTGCCAGTTTGGGGATGTTGTATGTATTGTCCTTCCATTACGTTATTGCAATGAGTGCAATTGTAGCATTTTTGCGTCCCTTTAGAGGAGCTTGTAACTTCTGAATCCTTTTTAGGATGTGTTACCATTTCATGCAAATTGAGATGTCTGGTGTAAGCGAACACAGGTTTTTTGTCATAAATACCATGGAAGTCTTCTTCTTTTTGTAACAATTCCCATCTGGAATTGATGATGTCTTTAATTGCTTTTGTTTGCGTGGAGTATTTCGTTACAAACACCTGGCGGTCCATCTTTGGTTTGTTCTTGAGTTGGAGTAGACGTTCTCTCGAAATTTCTGCTATTTTGTCTTCTGCTGCTTTTATGACATCATTGGGATATCCTTTAGCTGAAAACCTTTGTCTTTGGTTGTTGATTTCTGTTTCTAATGCTTGTGAGGTCGATGCTATTCTTTTACAACGTATGAGTTGTGAATATGCCACAGATCCACCAATGAGACCCATAGTCAGTGGCTGTGGGTCCCTGTTTGAACCATTGGGAGTATACATTGATGAATTCCTTCAAAGTTTTGTACAATGCTGGAAAACATATATAAAGGACACAGGTCACTTTCTTCAACTTCTGAATGAAATTGCTCTGATTGATAACGATACCATTTTATGTACAATTGATGTAACATCACTATATACTTCGATTCCTTTAGCAGAGGGTTTGGATGCATGTGAATGGGCATTGTTGCAACTACCCAATCTCAAAGCAAACAAAGTGTTTATTCTTGAACTTCTTCAATTCTGTTTACAACACTCATATTTCAAGTGGAACAATGAATATTATCTACAGATCAGCGGAACCTCAATGGGTTTTTCAGGAGCTCCTTGTTTTGCAAATACCTTCATGGCTAAATTTGAGAATGATTTCATCTTAACGAACGAAGAGTGGCAAAAGCATACCATCTTTTACAAACGGTTCATAGACGATATTTTCTTATTATGGAATGGTCCAGAAATTCTTCTGATTGACAGAATCCAAGAACTTAACCAAAGAAATTCGAGAATTCAATTCACGTACTCAACCAGCAAAAAGGAAATACCGTATCTAGATGTTCTGGTACAAAAGCAAAACAACTCATTAGAAACGTCAGTTTATCATAAACCAACAGATAGAAATAATACACTGGCGTATAACAGTTTTCATCCAAGGAATCTACTGCGAAACTTACCATATTCACAACTCATACGTTGTAAAAGAATAGCATCGACCTCACAAGCATTAGAAACAGAAATCAACAACCAAAGACAAAGGTTTTCAGCTAAAGGATATCCCAATGATGTCATAAAAGCAGCAGAAGACAAAATAGCAGAAATTTCGAGAGAACGTCTACTCCAACTCAAGAACAAACCAAAGATGGACCGCCAGGTGTTTGTAACGAAATACTCCACGCAAACAAAAGCAATTAAAGACATCATCAATTCCAGATGGGAATTGTTACAAAAAGAAGAAGACTTCCATGGTATTTATGACAAAAAACCTGTGTTCGCTTACACCAGACATCTCAATTTGCATGAAATGGTAACACGTCCTAAAAAGGATTCAGAAGTTACAAGCTCCTCTAAAGGGACGCAAAAATGCTACAATTGCACTCATTGCAATAACGTAATGGAAGGACAATACATACAACATCCCCAAACTGGCAAAAAAATCAAATTAAGACAACAAACCAATTGCAACTCATCATACGTGATATACAGTATCAAATGTCCTTGCGGTAAATTGTATATAGGGAAAACAGAGCGCAAGATAAAAGTAAGAATAACCGAACACAAAAGTCGAATACGCAACAAAATTCTAACCTCAAGCTTGGTATCTCATTGGACGGAAATGAAGCACACAATCCCCCAACTAAGATTTCAAGTTTTGGAGCAGATTCAACAGAAACCGGGCAGGAATAACGAGAACTTGTTATCACGTAGAGAGATTTGGTGGATCGATTTTTTACAAACCCAAACTCCAAAAGGACTCAATGACAAAATTGATATGTTATGTTTCTTATAAATGATCTAAACATGAATGTATCCACATCCTTTTCATTAGATAAGAAATATGCTTAAAGTGATAACACAGGATTTAGTTCCACAGGTAACGATAAATATTGCACCATGGGCTAATTATTATATTATATTAAGCTGACGACTCAGCTTCCTGTGATAGCAATATTCTTCACTCACATTCAACATTGGTATTGGCAAATATTCATAGAACTATCGTAGTCGTAACATCGGTTGTTCATTGTGAGTGATCTTATGGTTTTCTTATTATATTTTATCTCTTGAGGTTTGCGTCTCAACTAATACCCACCAGACGTTCATTCTAGTATTTTTCTATGATTCAGCATTTGTTTATGTTAACAGTCTACTTCCCATTAGGCATTTGTTTTCATCGCATACAGTTTTATGCATACCGCACCATTTGTGCATTAATAACCCACCACATCAATTTATTACTATCATCCTTCAATTTTCCTAAGTGCGCTTGCCCCACGTCAGAATTTCTCAACATTATTCAATGTTTTAGTTTTAGTAAACATTATACACCAGATTAGACTCCAGCAGTCTGTTGTCGACCTTCTTAGCACCGATCGGGGAATCCCGTCTTCTATTTCTATAGCGGTTCCTTGTTAAAGTAAGCGGACCACTTCCGTAGTCCGTCGTCTATTTTCACACTGTCCACTATGGAGAGACCCCGGAAGAACGCCGTTTGAACACGGAGCCCTGACCGCTGACAGAGTCTGCGAGTAGTTTCTTATAGCAGGTACTAAATTGACGGTATTGTAACTAAGCAGTACCACGTTCCCCGCTAGTAAGCTTAATACATATCCTGAACGCATCTCTTCATGGTATTTGTGATTTAGATAACTCGCAAGTTCTTGCATGTATTGCTGTATCGTCATTCATCGTTCCAAACCGGCATATTGAACCACGAGGAAGGAGAGACCCCGGTGAACGCTGTGTGAACACATAACCCTGACCGCCGAAAGAATCTGCGCGCAGTTTCCTTCAGCAGGTACGAAATTGACGTCATTGAAAGTAAACAGTACCACGTTCCCCGCTAGTACAGCTTAAATACTTATCCTGAATTTATTTCCACATTGTATTTTTTAGAAAACTTGCAAGTTTATTCATTGCTGTATCGTTACTCAACGTTCCAACCCGGCATATTTAATCACCGCGTCAGTGACTTGTTCCTCTAGCTCCCGCTAGGTAATTCTTTTACTTAGGCTTCAGATATTTACGGTCACATCTGGTATTTAGGTAACTATATCCTGAATTTATCTCTACATTGTATTTTTTAGAAGACTTGCAAGTTTATTCACTGCTGTATCATTACTCAACGTTCCAACTCGGCACATTGAACCACCGCGTCAGTGATTTGTTCCTCGAGCTCCCGCTAGGTAATTCTTTTACTTAGGCTTCAGATATTTACGGTTACATTCTGCATTTAGGCAACTATATCCATATTTTATTTTGTTCGTGTTTCACAGTACTCCATAATCAAAGCGCTTACCGAAATATCGTCAGCACAGCTAGTAGCCCGAAATCGTCAGCTGCTAACAGGTACTTTAGACTTAGAAAAGTTTTTTCATTAAACTACAGTGAGGTTTAGCAGCATGCTCACATACTCTTATATTTTCCTTATAATACAGGAATACCGCCATCAACCACGAGCGATTGTCTTTTAAAGTCTCTGTTGAAACGCCCACGGTCAATCAGGTAATACATCATTCGGCCACAGCTTTCGTTGAAAATCTCATTTACAGCTCAGTCAATGTCTTATTCGCGTGTGTTTATTTCACAGTTACCGCTTCAAGCTTAACTACAAAGACTATCCTACTCCACAGTATTCCTCATCCACGGTATGATAAAAAGCTTCTCAGTCCTTATTCATTTTGTAAGTGCTTAATAGGAATATTCAATTAATCAAAGTATTTACCAATTTTGTAGGCGTTATCTGGAACATCTTTTCGATTCTCCATCATAGAAACTCCCCCAAAGCATCACATGATAGTGAACAACTACGGTGAGTGTGTAATTCATGGTGGTTCACAATTCCAGCATTCAATCAGCTACCACGTTAGAGTTTTATAAGTTGTGGTTCACTTTGTTTAGCACCATCTACCATATAGCATTTTATGTTTTCTTAAAACCTTGGTCAAATACATATTTTAGGAAATGGAGGACGCAGACAATCTGAGGGATTATAAGCACATGCTTGTGCATATGTGCAAAGAATATTGCATTGCATATAGTCTTTTCTTAAATAATTCTTTTTCATTCTGAAAATGACATCAATTGTAGAATGTCGTATACAGTAAATTGAGTATCTAACTAACCTATGGACAACTAAGTGTGCCAACAGCCTGAGGCTAAACATGTTTTTCAAATTGTTTTACAGTGCCCCTGATGAAGGGATTTGCATCCCGAAATGCATTGGGACAGGAAAATTTTCCTTTTTAAATAATGAATGTCAGTTGTCACAACCTAACCAACTGTGCAAATTATATACTAAGGAAGCAACGAATATTTTGTTTGTAACAAAAAGAAAAAACGTTCACCACATTTTTTGAGAAAAAATCTCACGAATAAATCTGTTGAAAATACCAAAAGCATATGGATCTTAATTTTGAATAAAAGTAGCAGATGGATTTCTGCTGAAGGTAGTGCGGAAAGGGTCTATTGACGTCTGTCATTAGTTTACTTGCACTCCTTCCTGATGGGCCACACATTTTAGGTTTTCTCCACAAATGCTGCATGGAACACCCACCCATTCTCCTTTGGAGTCCCACAGGGTTCTGCCCTTAGCCCAATGCTTTTCAATATATACGTCCACCCTCTCGCGGACCTAGTGGAACGTTGTGGCCTCACTCTTTTTTCTTACGCAGATACCCAGATTATTTTCTCACTATCGTCTGCACATGATGCCTCCTCAGAAGATCTAAACTCATGTGTCGGCCATGTCTCCTCCTGGATGCATTCAAACTCCCTAAAGTTGAATGGTGACAAGACTGAGGTAGTGGTATTAGGTAAGAATCACCAACTCTGGGACGCCCCAACTCTGGGACGCCCCAACACTGGCCCTCCTCGCTTGAAACTCCTCTTGTACCTACTAACAAGGTGAAGAACCTTGGTTTTTGGTTAGACTCTAATATCTATATGAAGCCCCAATTAACCAAGGTCGCCTCCTCATGCTTTGCCACCATGAGATTTTATTATTTATTTATTTTAAAGCTTATAAAGCGCACGGCTACCCCCTAAGGGGTGTCCCGGCGCAGTAGACCACATGCAGGAAAAGCAGGAGCACAACCTAAGCAGAGGAAAACAGCCAGGTCTTCAATCAGTTGCGGAAGAGTGATTCAGATGGAGAGAACCTCAGGTCAAGAGGGAGATTGTTCCAGAGCTTAGCCGTCATAACTGTGAAACCTCTTCCTCCCATTCTGGATCGGCGGAACCTGGGTACAATGAGGCGACGTAGGTTATTAGACCGTAAAGATCTAGTAGATTGGGAAAGCACAAGTCTCTTTTGTAAGTAGCTTGGTCCAGACCCACCCAGGGCCCAAAAGGCTAGAGTCAGCATTTTGAACTGGATGCGACTAGAGATAGGTAGCCAGTGCAGCTTTTTGCGGTAAGCTGCAACCGACTGACGGTAAGGGATATTGCCAATCAACCTAGCTGCCGCATTCTGGACGATCTGCAGTCGCTCAATTTGATACAAGGGAGCCCCAGCATAAAGACTGTTGCCATAATCTAGATGGGAAGTAACTAGGGCCTGAGTGACTGTTCGGCGAGCATCGATGGGCAAAAATGGAAAGATTTTTTTCATCATGCGCAGTTTCCAAAAACAGGTCGCAGTAACCTTGTTTATTTGGGCTTTGCAGGAAAGGGCGTCATCGAATTGAAAGCCCAGATTGCGCACCGTTTGGACAGGAGTGGGAGGGGGGTTAAGCACCGATGGCCACCACAATTTGGGGGGTAATGGGCTTTTCTGATTAAAAAACAAGACCTCCGTCTTATCGGTATTGAGTCTTAGATGATTCCCAGTCATCCAAGAACAAATTTCGCCAAGACAGTGTCTAAAGTTGGTGAAGCTAGAGTCAGAGTGATCTCTAAAAGAAAACATCAGCTGGGTATCATCAGCATACGAGATCACTCTGACCCCCCACGACTCAACCACCTTAGCCAGTGGGGCCAGGTAGAGATTAAAAAATAGGGGACTTAACGCAGAGCCCTGCGGGACTCCACAGACAAGGGGCTTACACTCGGATTGGAGTGGGCTAAGGAGAACCCTCTGTGTTCTTCCCTTAAGAAAGGAATTAATCCATGACAAGGCAGAACCCCCCAATCCGATCTGTTGCAGGCGATCTAACAATATATTATGGGAGACCGTATCGAATGCGGCGGATAGGTCGAGGAGGACAAACATGGCCTCCTCGCCCCCATCCACCCATTCTCGGATGGTCTCAGAGACCTCCAGAAGCGCTGTCTCAGTACTGAACCCAGTTCTGAAACCCGACTGGGAATCATGTAGTAAGGAATTAGTCTCCAGATAGTCTGCAAGTTGCAATTGAACTGCTTTTTCCAAAACCTTCGCTGGTTTAGGAAGGAGGGAAATTGGGCGGTAATTACAGAATTGGGCCGGGTCTGCATCAGCCTTCTTCAAAATGGGGACTAACATGGCCTCCTTCCAAGCCGTTGGAAATTGGCCCAGATGTAATGAGGAATTCCAAATAGAAATAAGGGGCTCAATCAAAAGAGGAGCAAGGTTACTCAATACCTTGGGCGGGACTGTATCCAAAGGAGAACCAGATTTACACTGAATAAGTAATTTAAGTGCCGTGTCAGTAGTAAGATCTCTAAAAGCCATCAGAGATGGTGCGATAGGATCCTTGCTCTCAGAAATAATAGGGGATAATACAGATGGGAGAGCAAGAGGGAAGGAGGACGTAATTTTCTCAATTTTATCTTGAAAAAAGTCTGACAAGCCATCGCCTAGACTCTGATTAGCAGGGTTCTGAGGAGACAAAGCCGGAGGTTTAACAAAGTCTTTCACAATATTAAAGAGAGTTTTTGTGGAATTCTCTGCGTTTTTAATTTGTAAGGCAAAGAATTCTCTCATTGTGGACTTTTTTAATTTAATGAAATTCTTTAAAGCAGCTTTATAAGTGCTTTTAGCTTCTGGATTATAGCAGAGTCGCCAACTGCGCTCTAATTTTTTACAGCAGCTTTTTTCCTCTCGCAGCGCTGGGGAGAACCATGGGGCAGAAGGGCGGGATCTTACAGTGGATGTAGGCTGTAAGGGGGCAATGACCTCAATGGGCGATGAAAGGGCTAAATTAAACTGAGTGACAGTTGCATCGAGGTCATCAGTGAATGGGTCCAGAGGGCAGGAGAAAGCAGGTTTTAATGTCAGGCAATTAACTAAGTGCCATTTCCTCCTGTAATCCCTACCCTGTACCACCGGGTTAGAAACCACCGGGAACAGAAGGTCAAATGGGAGAAGAAAATGGTCGGACCAGGTAAGGGGAAGGAAAGTATGGACTGTGGTACCAGGGATGTTAGAGAAAATTAGATCCAGGGTGTGGCCCGCCTTATGCGTCGGGCCCTGGGACAGTTGTGGCAAACCCAAACTGTGCATAGTTTCTAATAGTTGCGTAGCCTGAGCGCAAGAGGGATCTTCAGCGTGCAGGTTGAAATCACCTAAAACTAAAAAGTGAGGGTGTTTGAGGGATAGATCCGCCATAAGATGTATAAGCTGCATTAATGAAGAGGCAGAAGCCCTGGGGGGATTATAAACCAGGATACCAGTCAGAAAGACTGCAGCTGAATCCGCGATGGTGAAATGCATGGCTTCAATCAGCCCAATATTCGGCAATTTTTTTATATTCAGTCGTAAATGAGATTTAAGTATAATAGCAAGGCCACCACCCGTTTTTCCTTCTCGGTTTATACCCATAAAAAGGTAGCCAGGGGGGGTGGCTAGGTGAATGTCAGGGTTGGAGAAGTCTTTTAACCAAGATTCTGTAAGAAATAGAATGTCCCAACCCTGAGAAACCAGTAATGTCTAGATTTCGCTTGCATGGCGAGGGAGCGAGCGGCAGTTAACCAGTCCTGCCCTCAGTTTAAGTGGGGAATAAGTACCATTAGATGGGGAAGCAGGAGTGAGTGCACGTCTACCCCAAAGAGGGATAGTCAGGCCACAAAGGGAACAGTTATAACTACTAACTTCCAACGAGCATGGGGGGCAGCAAGCGAGTGGAGAGCAGGTGTTAGAGCTGAGCATTATAAGTTGCTCTCTAGTCCAGCGTATCGAGCCTGTGATAGGAAAATGGGCAGGGGGACAGGCCCTGGGCCCGGAACAGGCGCGGACGGGCGCAGACGGGCTTGCCTTAGGCGCGCCGAATCGGCGCGCCCGCTGCGCGGACGGGAAGTCTGACAATTTTTATGCATTGCGAGGAGGGTGGGAGTCGTCCAAGAGCTGGACCGCTACCCTGCCTTCCCGCAATATGGCGTCGGCTGTTGTGTGCGTACCGGCGTCAGCACCTCAATTCGGCTGCGCCGGTAAGCAGTATCATGCGGGAGACCCTAGAGGCGACGTAAGTCTCACCTACAGAGTCGGCTTGCCGCAAATTAAAATAGCACCCACATAAAATATTTACAATTTTTAAAAGTGAGATTCAATAAAGGTTAGCACAATCATGCAATCTGATAGGCAAGAAGAGAAGAATGCCCCCGGCTTCCGCCTCAGGGGAAAGAGATGGCTTAAAAAGATCCTGTGGATACTTCCCTTCTCCGCCCAGAGAACTGTAAGACAGGCCATGATTTTGTCCAGGCTGGACTACGAAAATATCCTATATCTGGGAGAAGATAAGACCGTTATCAGACGCCTTCAGTTGGTTCAGAATTCTGCTGCCAAACTGCTGTTCCAGTTCCCTAAACACTCCTCCATGTCTCTACTTCTTCATGATCTCCACTGGCTCAAAGTGGACAAGCGCATTGAGTTTAAGGCACTGTGCTATATGTATAAAATCCACTCGTGATCAGGGCCTCCGTACCTGCAAAACCTTGTCACTCCCTACCTCCCTTCTCACACTCTGCGCTCCAGCCGTCGCTCACTTTTTACAGTTCCTAGAGTCAACTGTGCCCGAATGGGTGGTCGCTCCTTCTCTGCATGCGGTCCCAGATTGTGGAACTCTCTCCCGGAATATGTTTGACGATGTTCTTCCCAACTTGCCTTCCGCAGAAAGCTATAAACCTGCCTATTCCAATCCTCTTCTCCATGCTGATGCACTTTAAACTTGGATAACTCCAATACCACTCCTGAAGTTGTTTAGTCTTCTGCCTAAGCACTGGAACCCACTATTGGCAGCTATGCGCTATACAAGACCGAAAAAAATGGACCCCCCCCTTTGAATATCCGCCAGGTTCGATGGAATGATTTTAGCCAATCCAGTTCAGTATTTAGGGGCAACCCTGAACCTTATCCATCAGATGTACGGTGACCTAAGAAGAAAGAAGACATCCCTGAATCCGACCCTACTGGCCTGTCTCCAGCTTCAAAGAGCCTGCAACAAAAAGGCAACCTGCATTCAGGTCTGGTGGTGCAGTGGACTAATGCATCCACTGTAGGGGCCTGTGTTCCACCTTATGGTCACAGGTTCTAATCCCGGCGGGTCCACTCAGCCTTTCATCCATCTGAGGTCTATAAAAAGAGTACCATTTAGTTGGGTAACAATAAACATCAGTTATTCAACGCCTTGAGACCCTTGGGTGACACGTGTGCTTTACAAATACACATATCACATTAGGAGTTCCACTCGGCTCCTCCCTCTCACCCACCCTTTTCAACCTCTTTATGGAACCTCTTACCGATCTTCTCAGCCTCACCAAGATACACTTCCACATGTATGCAGACGACACCCAAATATACATCAAGATCCACTCACTTGATAAATCGCTCAACACCACACTACAAAAAACCCAAACATGGCTGGCTGAAAACCATTTGAAACTAAACTCCCTCAAAACGGAATTCCTCTTAATCGCTCCCCCAACAAAAGTCCCACTATCTTGGATTGGCTGAAGCACTTAACAGCTCTCAAAGGACAACCTCTCATCGTCGACTCAGCAAAATCGCTAATCGCTAGGGGTAACGCTTGACAGTATATTAATGATGCAGAAACACATCAGCGCCTCAACAAAAGGAGCTAACTTCCACCTAAAGACCCTGCGAAAACTGAAACCCTTCCTGGCAGCTTACGACTTCAAACAAGCAGTTCAAGCCCTAGTAATCCCTCGCTTGGAATATGGGGCAGTAACCTTATGCGGCCTCCCAAGGTCATTGACAGCCCTGCTAAGAGCCACGATCAACTCAGCTGCTAGACTCAGCACTGGCTCAAAGAGAAACTCTCACATATCACCAGACCTGAGAGCCTTCAACTGGCTACCGTTTTAAGCCAGAATTCATCTGAAAATCGCTTGTATGACGCACAAGGCCCTCTACCACAATGCCCCACACTACCTAGCTCAGAAACTGGTGCTCTCTGCGGGCATCAGATCCTCCAGGAGTGCCAAGAGTCTTCTTCTAAAACCACAACGATTT
Organism: Lissotriton helveticus; assembly: GCF_964261635.1. Lineage (NCBI taxonomy): Eukaryota > Metazoa > Chordata > Amphibia > Caudata > Salamandridae > Lissotriton > Lissotriton helveticus. Next base: position 8,992,841 of record NC_136073.1, on the reverse strand, counting down.
GCAGAGAAAAAACCTATAACAGATCCTTCTCTGGTATGGCTCCTAGGATCTGGAATGCTTTGTCCAGTGAAACAAGAATGAACCCTTCCTCTGCCTCCTTCAAAAAAGAAGTGAAAGCGATCCTCATGGCTCAATTCATGTGAACTCTATGACTGTTTACTATATTGTATTACTTGTTCTGCACATAGATCTCTGTATGCTATATCTTGCCTTCTATATTTGACTTGTAAAGCGCTCTGATACTCGCCAGAGTCTTGTTCGCACTGGGAGGACTGCTGCCTTCGAAAAAGACTCCAATCTCCAGTAGACAGCGGACCTGTCCCAAAGAAATCAACTCTAAGGATTACTGTGCTATATGGAACTGCAAGTCCTGCACACTCTGCCTCCAATGCCTATGGTCAGAGTCTGAGTGGCTCACTTGTCCAGTGAAGTCTCCCAAGTGATACAGACCTTGAATCCAGTATTGGCTGGCCTCTCCTGACCTCCACAACGGTGCCTACAATGTGAATCCGAAGGGTCCCCACAACTGCGACTAGCCCGTTAGGAAGAAATCTGACAACTGCACCCGCTGGGCTTCGAGGAGCTTGACCAGCAGGGCCCCTGTGACTCACAACAGCCCAACTTGCCTTTGCTGTTGCTGGTTTTCTCTCTGCACCCTCCGGTTTGACACATGCAGCCTGTGTCCACAAAAAAGAATCTCCATAGGATTGCATTGGACGCTTGATACTGTGCTTTCACCCGGCACCCGACCACCCCTGTGCTGCTGGTGGTGTAGCTTTGGTGCTGCCTTGTGGGCCCTCCGTACTTGCCTAAACCCTCGGGCCTGTGCCCTTAAACCGCAGATACTTAGCTGCAGCCAGCACCTCATGTATTAGGGGCTGTAACACTCCTGCAGCTCCCTGGTATATTTCAGCCCATCGCTCACTATGAGTCAGAGCGCTACAATGGATGCATCTCATATTTGTAAAGCACAAACCCGCCGAAAGGCAGCGGAAGACTTTGCAGGGTCAAAGGGCAAAGACACTCAGCTCGTTGTGAGAGCGGAAGTGACCCGTACGTTGTCATCAAGTAGTGTTCTTGACGTAGGTGCGTGTGCAGCTCTTGCCAGCGTGGGAGTAGGGTGGGCGGTCGTCATGCTGGCGTGTTGTTCTTCGTCTCCACACAGTTTTCTCTGTGTGCATGTGTCCTGTAATGATTGCTTGCTGTGTCATTGACCTTCCAGGTAGGTCGCTCCCCCCCCACTGCAGCTCCACCTGCTCTTGTGCCCTGCACCCCTGGTCTCTTCCTCGCCCCCCCCGGTGCCCACTGCTCACTCTTCCGCCGCTGCTGCCCCTACGTCCCGACCCCCGGGCGTCCATTCGCTTCACGTGCCTCCCGCCTTCTGCCTCCCAGCTGCTCCTCCCTCCCAGCTCCCCTTTAAATGGCGGTAGCTGCGCGGCCGCACAGCGGCCACACGCAGCAGGCGCGCCACTGGCGCGCCTAAGGCAAGCCCGTCTGCGCCCATCCACGCCTGGACCACGCCCAGCGCCAGAACCCCTGGACCCTGCGAACAACATGACACCAGACTCCACTACGATGCCAGCAGCCTCCACGCACTGAACACTGGCCGAAACCACACCTGCTTCCAGGCCACCCCGAAACAGACTCACGGACCCTTCTCCTGCCGCACCTGCAGCTTCGCCTGCGACAGAACCAACAAACCTCCAAGGACTGGACCCAACCACCTCCGCTGCATACTCCTCAACACCCGCTCTGCACGCAAACACGCCGTCGAGCTCTGGGATCTGCTCGACACCTCTCCCCCAGACGTGGCCTTCCTGACCGAGACCTTGTGGAACGACTCCTCGGCGCCGGACATCGCCATAGCCATCCCAGACAGCTACAAGATCACCCGCAGGGATCGCGCAAACGGAATCGGAGGAGGAATAGCCATCGCCCACAAGTCCACCCTCAAGGTCGCCACCCACGCATACGACACCCTCAACACCGCCGAACACCTGCACTTCCGGATCCACACCGACCCCAACACCACCCTCAGAGGAACACTCATCTACAGACCCCCCGGACCCCGGGCTCAGTTCAGCGACTCTATCGCCGACCTCACCAGCACCCACGCCCTCGCCTCCATGGACTACATCCTCCTCGGGGACACTAAATTCCACCTCGAGAACAACAACGCCAACTCCGCCACCCTGATCAACAACCTCGCCAACCTCGGCCTCAAACAACTCGTCACCGCATTCACCCATGCCGCTGGCCACATACTAGACACCGTCTTCTCCACAGGCACTCACGTCGCCTTCGACCACACCACCGAACTCCACTGGACCGACCACCGCTGCATTTATTTCACCATCAAGAAACCAACCACGCACCACCACACCCAACAGCTGCCTCGCCGCTGCTGGAGCAAAGTCACCGAAGACCGGCTGATCACCACCCTCACCCAGAACCCACCCACTGACCCCACCAACCCAGACGCCGCAGCCCGCAACCTCAGACAGTGGATCGACGACTGCGCCAACACCCTCGTCCCACTCAAGAAGAAACCCTCCAACAGCCACGCCAGCAAGAGAGCCACCTGGTTCACCGATGAGCTCCAGACCTCCAAACGCGCATGCCGGAAACTGGAAAAAAAATGGCTCCACGAATGCACAACGGGACAACCATGCAGCCCACAAGGACGCCACCCGCAGACACCACCACCTCATCAGATTAGCTGAGAGATCCTCCTTCAAAGACCGCCTGGACAACAACGCACACGACCGCAAAGAACTCTTCAGCATCGTAAAGGAACTCTACAATCCCAGCGCCAACACCAACGACATCCCGCCCTCACAAAAACTGTGCGACTCACTAGCCATCTTCTTCCACCGCAAGATCGCTGACATCCACGACAGCTTCAACATCACAACCGCTCGGACTATGCCAGACTCGACCTCCTCTGTGAACACCACCAGCACCATCCACCTGACCTCCTGGTCCAACGTCAACGACGACAAGACACGCAAGGTCTTGAACTCCATCCACTTAGGATCTCTGTCAGACCCATGCCCACACCACGTATTCAATAAAGCAGATGCCCCCATCGCACCCCAACTACGGAAGGTCATCAACATCTCCTTCGAAACAGCGACATTCACTGAAAGCTGGAAGCACGCCAAAATCAACGCCCTCCTCAAGAAGCCCAAGGCGGACCTCAAGAACTTCCGGCCCATCTCCCTGCTCTCATTCCCGGCAAAGGTCCTCGAGAAAATCGTCAACAGGCAATTGGCCCGCCACCTGGAAGACAACAACATCTTGGATCATCCCAGTCCGGATTCAGACAAAACCACAACCCCAAGACAGCTCTCATCGCCGCTACAGACGACATCAGACACAACTAGACAACAGCGAAACATCAGCCCTCATCCTCTGGACCTGTCGGCCGCCTTCGACACGGTCTGCCATCGCACTCTAAAGACATGCCTCCGAGAAGCTGGAATCCAAGAGAAGGCCCTTGACTGGACCACGTCCTTCCTTTCTGGCAGAACCCAGAGCGTCCGCCTCCCACCCTTCCGATCCGAAGCCACCGACATCATCTGCGGCGTCCCCCAGGGCTCATCCCTCAGCCGGACGCTGTTCAACATCTACATGGCCCCCCCTCGCACAAGTGGCCCGCCATCACGACCTCAACATCATCTCCTACGCCGACGTCCCCCAGCTCGGTGCACAGACATAATATCGACTCCAAAATATCGTTTGGACAGAATATCGAGTCAAAAATATCGTTTGGACAAAATATCGACAGGACAGAATATAGACAGCCAAAATATCGTTTTTAAGGTAAGTGAAGTAATATCGACTGTAAATAATATAGAAAGTGAAAATATGTAAGTATATAATATAGATAGTAAAAAAAATTGTTTTTATTTTTAGGGTTCAGGGTCAGTTTTGGGTTTTTGGGTAAAGGGGTATTTTTAGGGTTCAGGGTCAGTTTTGGGTTTTTGGGTAAAGGGGTATTTTTAGGGTTCAGGGTCAGTTTTCAGTTTTTGGGTAAAGGGGTATTTTTAGGGTTCAGGGTCAGTTTTCAGTTTTTGGGTAAAGGGGTATTTTTAGGGTTTAGGGTCAGTTTTCAGTTTTTGGGTAAAGGGGTATTTTTAGGGTTCAGGGTCAGTTTTGGGTTTTTGGGTAAAGGGGTATTTTTAGGGTTCAGGGTCAGTTTTCAGTTTTTGGGTATTATTTTATTATATTTTGTTACTATATATATATGTTTTAATAAATATGAAATAAAAAAATATTTATTTAACTTTCATTAATTATTTAATTATTATAAGTTAATGTAAGTAATTTTAAGTATATTTTAGTAATTAATTATTAATATTAATTTAATTTAACACTGTTTTTAGTAAATACGATATTTTTTACAACTATATTTTTGTAAACGATATTTTTAACTCGATATTTTTGTACTTACCTGTTTGTAGATAGAAACTCGATATTTTGACTGTCGATATTTTGTCAACGATATTTTTGATGGTCGATATTCTGTCCCTCGATATTATTTCAGTGATCCCCCCAGCTCATCCTCTCCCTCACCAAAGACCCACAAACCGCCAAAACCAACCGCCATGAGGGAATGAAGGCAGTCGCCGACTGGATGAGAGCAGCCGTCTGAAGCTGAACTCGGACATGACGGAGGTACTCATCCTCGGACCCACCCCCTCAGCCTGGGACGACTCCTGGTGGCGGACCACACTGGGAACAGCACCAACACCCACCGACCACACACGCAACCTAGAATTCATCCTCGACTCCTCCCTCTCCATGGCTAAGCAGGTCAACGCCGTCTCCTCCTCCTGCTACAACACCCTCAGTATGCTCTGCAGGATCTACAAGTAGATCCCGTCCAAAACAAGAAGAACGGTGACACAGGCCCTCGTCAGCAGCAGACTGGACTATGGCAATGCAGTCTACGCATGAATTCCAGCCAAACACCTACGACGACTACAACGCATCCAAAACGCCTCCGCCCGACTGATCGTCAACGTCCCCCGCCGCAGCCACATCACCCCCACCTGAGAGACCTACACTGGCTCCCCGTCGACAAGAGGATCACCTTCAAGCTCCTCACCCATGCACACAAAGCACTCCACAACGCTGGACCAGCCTACCTTAACTGCAGACTCAGCTTCCACACCTCCACCCGCCAGCTACGATCCTCCAGCCTCGCCGCCGTCCCCTGCATCCAACGAACGACCTCCGGCGGCAGATCCTTCTCCTACCTCGCCGCCAAGACCTGGAACACCCTGCCTACCCACCTACGGCAGACCCAAGACCTACTTGGCTTCAGAAGACTCCTCACGACCTGGCTCTTCCAGCAGTAGCAGCCCCCGGGACCCCCCCCCCCTCAGAGCCTTGAGACCCTCACGGGTAAGTAGCGCGCTCTGCAAGTACTCTGATTGATTGATTGTGTGTGTATTTCTGTTGCGACATTGTTCTGTCTCCATCTTCTGTGTAAAATGATGTGGTGTAGGGTGCCTGCAGCTCACGCAAACACTGCACAAATAAAGTGAGCTGTGCACGTGGCGACCCGTGGCTTCTCAAGTGCGCAGTGAGGCGCAGCCCCCGGGTTGTTTGGGGCACAGTGTGTGAGCGGCTGCTCGCGAGAGTGAGTTCCTGCTGCAGAAGGCGCTTGTCAGGCACTGCGAGCCACCAGCGAGCTGTTGCTGGGGCCAGCTGTGCGTAGGCGCTCCGGCGTGCTCCAAGAGCGCCCCCCGACAGCCCCTTCCTCTTCATCCTCAGGCTGTGGTGGGCCTTGTCATGCTCGGCGGCAGCAGAGCGCGGGAGGCTGGAGGGATGGCAACCAGACCTCACTTCTGGAGCAGCCGGGGCCTCCCAGGACTGGAATACTTAACCTTATACTGAGGAGCCATGTAACTCTGCGCTTATATCCAGCCTAGGGTCGGCTGTCTGTGCAGGGTGGCACACAGCCCCATGCACACGCCCATTTCTTTGGCATAGATATTAAGATTTCCTGTTCGGAAGCATAGCTAAAAGTTTCATCACTCATTACATAAGTGGAAAGCGGAGCTCGCTTTATGTGTGTAAAGGAGGCCTGCACACGCGTGGAGTCTGGTCGAGTATGTGTCAATTTGTATGATTGGCTGAGTGAATGGTGGGGTCATTGGGCTTTACAGATAATTGACAAGATTCTGACTGGTTTTGCACGGGCTGCTTAGGTCCCATTCTGGCCCTTGGAGTCCGCACTGTTCCTTCCTACCCTCCTTCCTTTTGTCCCTGAGTGCTGGGTAGATAGCCAGTAGCCCCTTTGAAGAAGCCGCAGTTGCTGTGCAGGAGAGGTACCACACTCTTCCCCTCTTTCTTCCGGTATCTATAAACCTTTAGGATCTGGACTCATGTTTTGGACTGATGTGCGTTCTTGCTCACACCGGCCCATGAGATACAACCCTTGCGTCCTGGTCAAGCAGTGGCCGTGATTGAGAGTGATGTGCGTTCTTGCTCACACCGGCCCATGAGATACAACCCCTGCACGTCCTGGTCAAGCAGTGGCCGTGATTGAGAGTGATGTGCGTTCTTGCTGAACCAGCTCACATCAGCCCAGGAGAAGCTTAACTAGCACACAGCCCTGGAGTGTGCTGATGAAGGAATGGTCATTTTCCCCAAGGATTGCCCAAGACCTGATTGGCCCCATCTGTCCATAGCTCTGGGCCCCTTGGCCAGTACGGGGTTCCATGCTCCTCTCATCAATCGATGGTAGCTACCTCCCTTCCAGACATAGACCGTGTTTTATTTGTTATTTATTTATGTGTGTATTTTATAAAGCGCGCAGCTACCCCAACGGGGTGTCCCGGCACTGGTTGAACAGACAACAGATGGTGCAAAGCAGAGACTTACAGGCAGAAAAGAAAGGTTTTAAGGGATTTGCGGAATTCAAGCTCCGACTGGCACATGCGGAGGTAAGGCGGAAGCTTGTTCCAGCGCTGGGTGGCACACACGTCGAAAGTTTTACCTCCAGAACTTGCTTTCTTGAATCTAGGAGTAACTAGTAGCAGTTAGGTGTTAGAACGGAGAACTCTGGAATTACTGTATGGACGGAGACTTGACCTAAGATGGGCTGGCCCTTCGCCTTTCGTAGACCGATAGGCCAGGGTCATAGCTTTGAACTCAATTCTTTTAGAGATGGGAAGCCAGTGCAATTTGCGACGGTATGGGGAGATGTGTTGCCTAAGTGAGATGCCCCCGACCAAACGGGCAGCAGCATTTTGCACTGTCTGGAGACCTGCTGTCAAGCCCAGATAAAGTCCGTTGGCATAGTCAAGATGCGAGGTTATAAGGGGGAACATCCTTTACAACGCAACTTTTACCACGCAGTGCCTTTACGATGCAACTTTTACAATGCAAACCATTACAACGCATTGCGCTGGGGGGCGCTCTAGGATAGGGAATAGGTTTAATGTACTATCCAACACCTTCTCTACTATCCACGGGGACTGGAGTTGGAATAGTAAATTAAACAATTCATTATCCAGCGCCCCAAAGCACTATGCGTTGTAAAGGCATGCATTGTAAAAACCGCGTTGTAAAGGCATGCGATGTAAAAGCATGCGTTGTAATGTCATACATCCGGTTATAAGTGCATGGACTATGGTTTTACGGTTATCACTGGGCAGATAATTTATGAGTTTTTTTTACGATTTTGATTTTAAAGAAGCAGGCAGCCGAGACTGTTTGTACCTGATACACGAAGGATAAACGGTTGTCCCATCGGACCCCAAGATTTCTAACCGAGTCCTTAGGGAGAGGAGCCTGGCTCAGGTCTTCTGGCCACCATAAGTTAGAGTCTAATGGGGATGGTTGGTTGAAGAACAGGACCTCGGTTTTTCCCGCATTGAGTCTGAGAAAATTTAAGTTCATCCATTTCGCAATATTCCTAAGACATGACTTCAGGGGGTCGAAGGTGGTGGACATTGGCTCATCAAAAGAAAAAAGGAGCTGAATATCGTCAACATGTGATGTAATTTTAATTCCCGATTGTGAGATAATTTCGGCCAGAGGGGTAAAATACACATTAAAAAGGAGTGGACTCAGCGAAGAGCTTTGAGGGACACCCCATTTAAGTGGCCTAACTGAGGAGGTATAGGGGGGAGTATGAACCTGTTGTTTACGGTTTGAAAGGAATGAGGCAATCCAATTTAGAACCGTACCCTGGATACCAATGGATCTCAACCGTCTCAGCAGGATTGAATGAGAGACGGTGTCAAATGCTGCCGATAAATCCAGCAGCACTAACACCGCCCTCGAACCCCGGTCAAGAGTCCACCGCACAGAGTCCGCGATTTTAATCAGAGCCGACTCTGTGCTGTAGCCCGAGCGAAATCCATGCTGAGAATCATGAAGGAGACCATGGGACTCTACAAAACTGGCAAGTTGTTGATGAGCCAGTTTTTCCAAGATCTTGGCCGGGGCTGGGAGAAGGGAGATCGGCCTATAGTTTCCCGGGGTCTCTGGATCCGCATTGGCTTTTTTCAAAATAGGGACAAGAAATGCATGTTTCCAAGCTTCGGGAAACATGCCCGATCTCAGGGAGGCATTCCATATGAAGTTAAGATGGGGGTTGAGGAGTGCAGCTAGTGCTTTATATTGTTTTGCTGGCCAAGGGTCACTGGGAGAGCCAGATTTGCATTTGAGCAATTCCTCGAGGGAGATGTCTTCAGATATTTCAGAGAATTCCGCAAGGATTGGAGCCGAGGTTTTATAAATCTTCTGTTCCTCCTCAATATCAGAGCTATCCTTTGTAGGAAAAGAGGCATAGATAAGAGCAATTTTCTCTTCAAAGAACTCAGAGAGTTGAGTACAGAGAGACTGAGATACAGGCTGACGCCGAATCAAAGCCTGTGGATCAGTGAAGGATCTAACAATTTTGAAGATCTCTCTGGGGGCATTGCTAGCACTATCAATTCTGTCTGATAGAAAACTTCTTTTGTGTTTTATAATAAGTTTACGATATTCTTTAAGGGCTGTCCGGTACTCAATCTTGCTTTCTGTGGAATACTTCAGTCTCCAGCAGCGTTCCAATATTTTGCAAGAGGACTTTTTCTGCCTCAATTCCTCATTCCATGTGAATAACATCTTAACAAACCATCTGGCATCTGCACATCTACTAGATCCTACACAGAATGGTTTTAGACCTGGATATAGTACAGAGACGGCCCTTCTATTCATGGTCGAACACCTCCGCTCTGTACTAGATGCAGGTCAAACGGCGGCACTGGTCCTTTTGGACCTTAGTGCCGCCTTTGACACTGTATCTCACACCATTCTTATTCGAAGGCTTAGTGAGGCAGGTATTTCAGGCAGGGCGTTGGATTGGTTTCAATCGTTCCTTTCGGAACGATCCTTTCAGGTTGTGGTGCCACCGTTCAGATCCAAGCCCCACGCTATCACTCAAGGAGTCCCGCAAGGCTCGGCGTTGAGCCCCACTCTCTTCAACCTCTACGTTCAACCTTTGGCGGAGGTTGCGAAGAGTTGGGGTCTCACTATGGTATCATACGCCGATGATACCCAGTTGGCGGTGGCTCTTAATGGGGACTCTGACCAACTGGCATCGAACTTTGCGGATGGTTTGAGGGCTGTTGCTAGTTGGCTTACGGCCAACTGTTTACAACTCAACGCCCTCAAAACTGAGGTGATGGTGCTAGGGAAACATCCTGAGTTGTGGGGTGCTAGCTGGTGGCCTAAGGAGCTGGGACCTCCCCCAAAACCTGTCTCTGAACTCAAAAATCTTGGCGTCTGGTTGGATTCCAAACTAACCTTCTCGTTCCACACCAAGAAGGTGGCATCCATGTGCTTCGGCATTTTGCGTGGCTTGAGGCCTATCCTCAAATTTTTTGATGCCCCCACCCGCCAGATGGTGATCCAAGCTAGCGTACTATCGAGGCTCGATTACGCGAGCTCACTGTTCTTGGGCGCCAACCAGGCGGAAGTCCTGCGACTTCAACGGGTGCAGAATGCGGCAGCTAGGGCCCTGGTGGGCCTGCCGCGCTTCTGCTCAGCCCGTAGCACAATCTTCAATTTGCACTGGCTGCCAGTAATCAGGCGCATAGAGTTCAAGGCCCTCTGCTTTGCGTTCAAAATTCTTAAATCTGACACCCCTATCATCCTTCAGCACCTTCTGTCTTTGTACACCCATCTGCGCAGCCTTCGTTCTGCCGGCCAAAATTTGGCACTTGTCCCCCGTTTTCAAAAATGTAGATTGGGTGGCCGATCGTTTACGGTCTTAGCCTCTAAACTATGGAACGCACTTCCTGCCTACATTCGCTCTTTGGATGACCTTCTTGCTTTCAGAAAAGCTGTCAAAACTCATTTCCTTCCTCTGTCTTATTAATCACTCCCTACTTTTTCTGTGTTGTTAGTTATGTTACTTTTTCCAGATACAGCGCAGGGACGCCCCTTAGCTGGGGCAGCTGTGCGCTTAAAAAATCCAAATAACATAACATAACATAACAATACCAAGGGACTGCAGGAGAAGACCTGAAGGTTTTAATTGGTCTAAGGGGAGCCAGTGAGTCAATTGCCTTGCCCATCCAATCATTAAGATTGGCAATACTTGAGTCCAGGTCAGAACCTGGGAGCGGCAAGGAGTCTTTTAAATACTCTTGGAGGGATTCTGGGGAAATTTTGCTCCACTTTCTACCGAATTCCTTAGGGGTTAAAAGGTGTCTATCATGATGGGTCATGTGAATAGAAAAGGGAATAAGATAGTGATCAGACCATATAACTGGTATGGGATCCTCAACCAGAATGTCAGGGAGATTAGAGCAAATTAGATCTAGCGTGTGACCGGCTCTGTGTGTGGGGAGAGCTACTAGTTGGACAAGATTACAGGCAGCCAATGTGGAGGTGAAGTTCGAACTGAGGGGACAAGTAACATTTTCCACATGCAGGTTAAAGTCTCCTAGGACCGTGAAATTGGCATACCGCGTGCATGCTTGGATGATATAATCCATCAAGGCTGGTAAATGGGAGGAGCTGGAGTGAGGGGGACGATACATCAGAAGGCCAGCACATGAAACTGAGGCCGACAGTTTGATGCAAAAGGGAAGACCTTCAATGCAATCAATTTGATCGTAATGGGGAGAAGTAACCGTCCATTTAGATTTATAAATAACTGCCACCCCACCCCCTTGTTTACCATTTTGTCGATTGGCACATATAATACTGTGGCCTTCAGGAATGGCCAAAGTCAGGGCGGGGTTTGTCACCTCACTTAACCAGGTTTCTGTCAAGAAAAGGAGGTCCCAATCATTATCCTTAAGGGACTGCAGGATGTCTAGAGAATGTTTGACCAGTGATCTGCAGTTTATAAGTGCAGCTTTCAGAGATATTGTCACCTTGGGGCCCAGGGGTAAAGAGGAGCTAAGCAAAGAAGGATGTCTATCCCGTGTGATGTATTTGTTCAAGGAGAAACCACAACACTTACATGTGAGATCCGAGCTCCGGGTTTCAGATGTGTGGAGCAGGGCGTGGGGGCGCCAAGTAGGTCTAAGTGCAAGTATCTCCATCTGGCTATATGAAGTCCTATGGGTGATGTTAAATTGGGCAGCGTTTCCAGCCCCGGCCGCGTGCTGGTCGCGGACGGGCGCAGACGGGCTTCCCTTAGGCGCGCCTTTGGCGCGCCAGCGGCGCGCCCGCTTCGCATCCGGTTAGGTATAGCTATTTTGTCCTGGTGAGGGCGGGAGAGGCCAACAACTAGACCTCCACCCCGAGACTTCCCCCAAAATGGCGGCTCTGTAGAGCACAGGTTGCTCGGCTTCCCGCGTCAGCGCCCAAATCGGCTGATGAGGGGAAGTGTGCAAAGCGTGCAGGAAGGTAGGAACAAGTACAAATAAGCTGGTGCAAAGAAGTTTAAAATACAATTAAAAACGAAACGCTTGACTATGTTCCCGGCTTCCGCCTCAGGAACTGCTATCTGTGCAATCTGCGCGCGTGAGCCCAGCGCGTCTTTTATCCTGGTGAGGGCGGGAGAGGCCAACAACTAGACCTCCACCCCAAGACTTCCCCCGAAATGGCGGCTCTGTAGAGCACAGGTTGCTCGGCTTCCCGCGTCAGCGCCCAAATCGGATGATGAGGGGAAGTGTGCAAAGCGTGCAGGAAGGTAGGACCAAGTATAAATAAGCTGGTGCAAATAAGTTTAAAATACAATTAAAAACGAAACGCTTGACTATGTTCCCGGCTTCCGCCTCAGGAACTGCTATCTGTGTTTGACCAAGCCTAACAAACCCACTGCGGAGGCTGAACCGCGCTGCCCGAGGAACCTGAACTGTAGAGCCCAATTGCCCGCTATGTAGAGAACCTACCAGACTGAGAGTCAATGTGGAAGGCATAGGTTGGATTAGGTCTGCTCGACAAACAAGGATGCCCTCAGCTGGGTGCTCAGGAGCTACCAAAAGCGCGGAGGAGGCACTCCTTGAGGGTTCCTATTGTTATCTATGTGTCCGTATTCAACAATATTCTTCACAGAAGAGCAGTCCTTCTTGCAAGATTTCAAATTGTTAACCAGGACAGAGCCTTCTCATTTATCGAATCGTAGACTTTATTTCAAAATCTCTTGACCAGCCCAGCTAACGCGTTTCATTCTGTCATCTCGGGGCTGTAAAAATACATATTTACAATTTCTTATATACACGAACCTATTTCCATATACAAACACCTATATACATGTATGTACATTATAAACACAACGCCCCAATATATACAGTGAACAAACCATAACAACATTTCACCTTAATATTTATTTCGACCAATACCAACATACAAGACGCCATAATAATCACAAGAACATGTATGTATGTCTATCTACCTATCTATCTATCTATCTATCTATCTATCTATCTATCTATCTATCTATCTATCTATCTATCTATCTATCTATCTATCTATCTATCTATCTATCTATCTATCTATCTATCTATCTATCTATCTATCTATCTATCTATCTATCTATCTTTCTATCTATCTATCTATCTATCTATCTATCTATCTATCTATCTATCTATCTATCTATCTATCTATCTATCTATCTATCTATCTATCTATCTATCTTTCTATCTATCTATCTATCTATCTATCTATCTATCTATCTATCTATCTATCTATCTATCTATCTCTCTCTCTCTCTCTCTCTCTCTCTATATATATATATATACTAGCAGCCGTCCCGACGTTGTCCGGGTATGAATTGCTGCCAGCCAGTAGTATATTGTTTTGTAGGATTTTGTTTTGATAGCATTTCTTATCTGTGACAGGCCTGTGAAACGCTCCGATTCACAGTGCACTGTTGATGCACTTAAGAGTGCGCGTTCAATAGTGTGTGAACTCTAGTTTCCCTACTTTATTTTTTCTTGCAATATTATATAGCGCAAACTCGACAACATGGCATGAGCACAATTTACATTACAGAAGAACACAATGATTTGTGGTAGGCACGGGGAGACAAAGCGATTTGCCTGGAATCACAGGATGTTGAGCTGATTCCGAGATTCAAACGTAGCTCCCCAGCTCTAAAGTTCGCAATTCTAGAACTTGTGGCAGGAGGTGTGTCTAAAAGTGTATGTCGGTGCTGGTCATCAATTAGAGAGACCTGTGCATTTTTCAAATCGGTGGTGAATAAATATGAGTATGTTGCTGGAGATGTGGGCCGCCGTGCCACCAATGTACTTACCGGGGGAGGGTAAACACCCATTATTCCGCAACTTTCTTTCCGCATACCATCACTCCGCATACTTTCATTACGAAAGTACCATGACTCCGCAATGTCATTATAACGCATGGCATTACATTTTATATGCTTTTACCACGCATACATTTACAACGAAATTCGTTGTAAATGCATGAATGGTAAAAGCATGTTTTTTTTAATGTTTGGATAAGGTAAGTATGGGTATAGGGGTATATGTTTTGGGGTACTGAGGTATATGTTTTGGGATGTTTGGGTATTTTAAGGATTCAGATATAGTTTTGGGTTATGGGGTACAGGGGTACTTTTAGGGTTTAGGGATAGGTATGGGTTTTGGGGTACAGGGGTATTTTTAGGGTTCAGGGCTAGGTTTGGGTTTTGGGGTATAGGGGTATTTTTAGGGTTCAGGGGTAGGTTTGGGTATTGGGGTACAGGGGTATTTTAAGGGTTCAGGGCTAAGTTTGGGTTTTGGGGTACAGGGGTATTTTAGGGTTCAGGGGTAGGTTTGGGTTTTGGGGTACAGGGGTATTTTTAGGGTTCAGGGCTAGGTTTGGGTTTTGGGGTACAGGGGTATTTTTAGGGTTCAGGGGTAGGTTTGGGTTTTGAGGTACAGGGGTATTTATAGGGTTCAGGGAAGGTATATATACAAACATATATTTGATGTTTTAATAATGTACTTTTACAATGTATATGACTTTACCACACATGCATTTGCGTTATAATGGCATGCATGATAAAGTCATATGCGTTGTAAAAGTTTTAGAAATATTGTCTGTGCGGATTAATAGTCCCGCGTTATAAAAATTGCGGAGTGATGGTATGCGGGATGTTGGTTTGTGGACTATCATCACATATTCCTGGGGGAGGGATAGTCCCTTTCTTGCTATTTCCGTGGAGGCGGGCCTTGTGTCCGGATGTGCGTGGCGTGAGGCCTGTGCGCAACAGAAGTGGAAAATGTCCCGTGTGCGCTTCAGGCGTCACCGGAAGTTAAGGCGAGATTACATTTCCTGCACAATGGCCCCTGTTTGCGCTCCTTCCGGCCCTTGGGAATAGCGCCATGCCTGACCTCCATACAGTAAAGCAGGTGCACGTCACTGTGGTAAATAAAATATTACCCTGTCATAATTTCTAGGCATAAACATGCATCATGCATTTAAATGAGAGGCAGAATCCGTGATGTCCGAATTAAAAGGGCTTTATTCCAATAACTCGAGTTAAGGGAGAATCTGTTCCATCACCTCTAAGGTTCAGGAAGGGTCTTCTAAACATTTATTTACAGAGTACATATTTATAGTACAATCTTGTACATAGGGAGGAAACGCTCCAGGCAGAGCAAGAGAAAGAGAGATAAGAGCATGTGGGCGTGCATGAGGGTGTACACTTGATGAGTCATAGGTGAGTCATAGGTGGGTGGATACATGGGGGGGTTGCATGGCAGGCTGGAACTTTGCCCTACTTGTGCGTGCAACTTGATCATGACGTGCAACTGACGTGTGACTGGGGGAAAGCTGACATTCAGTCTAGTAGAGAGGCCTTCAGTGTCAGGGCGACCAGCACGTCTGGTACTATCTGATACTATCTGATATCTTGAGTCGGGGATGTATTATCTGAAGCAAAGGTTGCTCATCACTAAAAGACAGAAAGGGCATATATTTCTTCGTTCATTGCATGGGGGCTGTGAGCTTTCTACAGATGCAAGTACTTTAATTTCATTTAAACAGAGACAGAAAAGCTAGGCCCTATCTCTGCAGACGGGTTCTGTTTACCTTCTTCACCGGGCAGGAATGTGATTCTGTACAACAAGCAGATAACTATTTTGCAAAACACTGTCTTGGCACCCCTTGGTGCTATGCGAGGTCAGGGATACGTAACTGTAGCTTTCAGAGTGTCTGAGCCATGAAAAACCCTTAATTTAGAAACGGGCTCAGGCTGAACCACAAAAAGGGTTCATCGTGATTTATTTAAAAGTGCACAATGCAAATACATGGGCCTTAAAAGCTAACTTAACATTTCTTACATGGGAGACTTGAAGACTGGCATACTAATGCAGGACGTAGTTGCAGAGGCCTTGTTATTCAGGTCACTTAAGGGAAAAATGCATGCATGACATGCACATACATTAAACATAGGGTACACGCGGGGGACATATTGGTCAGGTAAAATATCATTTTCCTCATCACTGGGAGCGCGGGGCAAGCACACCCAGAGCTGGAATGTACAGAACCTGGGAAGAAAAAACAATGAAATATTGGGCACAACGCTCGCTTTTTTTTCCGTAATCCCGCGCCCCGCACACGTCCATGCCCCCTGCACACGCCCACAGCACACGATATGAGACATGGCATGAAAGGCGGAACGTACCACATGCCCCCAGCGTTTGTCACGCCCCCAGCACACGCCGACAGCACAACGCAGACACGCCCACAAGGGACTACTTTGCTGGCACGGTTCTTTTACTTTTAAATGTATATGGTGGGTGTCTGCATAGCCTATGTCCTTCTGCTGCAACTGCCCTTTCCAACTCTGTATTGGGTCTTGTGATTGGTGCTGTGGTGCCTGAGATTACCCGCCTCAAAGGTTTGGGCTCTCTCTTTATTATATTAGTATATATATATATACATATATATATATATATATATATATATATATATATATATATATATATATATATATATTACCTACTGGCGGTCGCCAGTAGGTATATATAGTTAGGATTTTTTCTCTATGGGATTTTTGAAAATTCTATGTCTAATAACTTTGGCGTTTGTGGACGGAATTGGCTGAAATTTTCAGGAAAATGGCACATTTTGTTTCTGAGCAGCCCCTGAAAATTTTGGGGGGGTTCGTCAAGGGGGGGCCGAGAAAAAAGGGGGGTCCCAAAACGCGTTTTTCCCATGTTAATATCCATAGGGCGGTTGGCCTCACTTTTAGCCCGAACGGCTGAATGGATTTGCACGAAACTTGGCAAAATTGTAGGGACTGGTAGCCCGATGTGCCTTTTGTAGGTCTCAATATATGTGCTCCAGTGGATTTTGAGAAATGAACGTTTAAAAAAAGATATATATCTGTAACAGCGGACCGGGCAGCGCTCCAGTTCGCGTACTTTTCGCGCAACGGAGCTTTGTGAAGCGAAGCTGATTGGTTCTCCGGCGTCTGTAAACATTCCAAACAGTCCGTAGCGGCCGCCATCTTGTCTCTCGGTAGGATCGAGAGACAAGAGGAGGCCAAAGCGAAGGGGCAAATGACCATAAGGGGGCATAGTAGATTGTCGCTGACCCCCTAGGTTTGATGTGGAGGTTTTAAAAGGGCCCCACGGGGCAAAAAAAAAAAAAATAATAATAATCGAACGGCTGAATGGATTTGCACGAAACTTGGCAAAATTGTAGGGACTGGTAGCCCGATGTGCCTTTGCTAGGTCTCAATATATGTGCTCCAGTGGATTTTGAGAAATTAACGTTCAAAAAAAGATATATATCTGTAACAGCGCTCCGCTTCGCGTACTTTTCGCGTTACGGAGGTTTGCGAAGCTGATTGGTTCTTCGGCGTCTGTAAACATTCCAAACAGTCCGTAGCGGCCGCCATCTTGTCTCTCGGTAGGATCGAGAGACAAGAGGAGGCCAAAGCGAAGGGGCAAATGACCATAAGGGGGCATAGTAGATCGTCCCTGACCCCCTAGGTTTGATGTGGAGGCTTTGAAAGGGTCTCGCAGGGCAAAAAAAAATATACCGTTTTTTTAGTTTTTTTGCGTGGAGTGCGCCCGGTTCGCGAACCGGGAAGCGTTCTGGGGAGCGTACTTTCTTGAAAATTAGTGAAAAAAGTTAGAGTAAAATAATAATTGTGAGTGATCAGATGTAGGGTAGCTCTGAGAAGAGCTTTTGGGTTTATGGTACATTTAGGTACTTATAAGTAGGTACCAATGCACAGTCTTAAATTCAGAGTGAAAATTCTGTTGCCCTCATCTGAGAAGTGAACTCCATCTCCTCTGTAGATATCTTGCATGTAGTAACGCAAGTTATTGTTGTACAGGGAGCCCATTCCATGGTCTCTCATGTAAGCTGAAACAGATTTGTTTACATGCTTCCTCGATTTCTCAATTTGTGGACAAAATTGGTTCGACCACCTCCATTTTTGTCTTTGGCATATATTTGAATATACCAAGGCAGTCTGAGGAAAAAGTGCCATCAATTGCTCAAAGGTGTCCTTTAAAAGCATTTCCAGACCTACCCCAGTCAAAGTGCCCAAATCATTACCTCCACAGTGCACAATTAACAGGTCAGGTTTTGGCAAATGCATAAAGGTTTTCACCAATGGTATCAATTGGTGACATTTTAATCCTCTGTGGCCAAACCACTTAATTTCCACATCTTGTAAATTGAGGTTAGGTAAATTCCTGTTTTCAGCGTACCTTTGAGCCCAATAGATATAATTATGTCCAACAATCCAGACAGAAAACATGGCGAGAGAAGGTTCTCCTGCAGTCAGATGAAGTGTGGCAATGAAATGGCAGTTGAAAAAATGAGAGTGTAAAATGAAAAAAACTGAGGAGTTTCTGTGTTAATGAAGCAGTAAGAGTGATTGGTGGATTTTGATTGCTGAAAACAGAAAGTTAGTGTGCATGGATGAGTTCGTTGAAAGATGTATTTTGAGTGGCGAAGAAAAAATCATTAAATGAAAGAATGCTCTGGATATGCAGGTGCACTGAGAGTTCAGAGTTCAATTGCAACATTGTTGTGTGAACTTGGAAACACCAGAGGTCTTGCAAGAGGTGGTTGCTATGCAGAAAAAGCAGAGAGGGGGCAGAGGGGGGAAGGGTTTTGCTTTGAAAAAAAGTGAAGGAAGAGTTTTGATTGGGTGACATGAGAGATATGTGTGAGGAATTACAGCATTTCTGTGCTTTTGATAGCTGCAGACTCTGGAGTGCATACCTTTTGCTCTGCTGAAGACAAATTGGTGTGTTTCTGAGACTGTTTTGAAACTCAAAGTATTTGCTAAGGTGAGAAAAGATTTCTTTAATTTAGATAGAAAATAGTGTGCTTTAAGGAGAAAATTATGAAGAAAGTTGTGTTTTTCAAATGTTGCTTTGTCTCAAGTGTTTTACAAATAGATTTTGTTTCTTTGAGAAATTGTAATTGGAGAAAATGTGAAGTATTAGTACTGACAGGGCTTTTATGTGCATAGGAGCTGTGGAGTGTTTTCAAATTATGACTTGTAAATCGTTTTTGAGAAAAAGCAATGGTTTTAATATTGATGAGAAGGACATAATGGTGTCTGCTTCTTTATAAGGTAATTGAGAGTCTCTGATGTTATTTTTCCCATTTCAATGTAAGAAGTTTGTCTGTGGAGCAAATTGCTTGTAAATATGCTCCCACCTGTGCATGGCAAATTTAGATTTTGAATGTTTGCGTTACATAGGCATGTTAAAGGTGACTGAAACATGCTGCAAAGGCAATCAAAAAACGCTTTTATGTGTCTTAAGGACATTTTAAGTCATTTCCCCATGTGCAGTGTTTTCAAATTATGAGTTGAAAATCGTTTTTGAGGTAAAGGAATGTTTTCAAAATGTATGTGCGCCATATGCCCCCAAATTTCTTTTTCAGGGGTGCAGCAGGGTGTTCTTGAGACACCCCTGCACCCTCGGAAAAATTCGTAATTTGCGATGAGGTAATTGCTAATCTCAAATTGCACCTTCATTCCTATGGGCCTCCTGCTGCATGGAAATGAATGGGTAATTTGTAATTAGCAAATAGGTCATCGCAAACTAGGAATGGTAAAGAATCGCTATTTATTCCTTAAAGTTCGCTATTTAGGAAATGCAAAAAACTTTGATGATACATATGGCGGTTCATCTCTAACAAGATAAGAAGCATAGGGATAGATTTATGATGACTGGCGCATCACCAGGGATGTGTTAGTCATTCTGTGCCGCTGTTCCGTCACCTATGGTGTGCTGCATTTACAATGCGGCGCATCATGGGGCAAAAACAGCACAGATGCGTGACGTATCTGTGCCGTAAAGGTGGCGCATTGCTGGAGTTGTATCGCAAGTGTGATGAAGCTCCAGCAAGGCTCAGGGGTGCCCCTGTCGCAGGGTTTCTGTTCTCACACAGAACTGTGGACAGAGGATTGGAACCTCGGCGAATTAGGGTGTCCCAAAACTCACCTTAGTAATCAAAACCCCTTAGCAAGCTAGGTACAGTGTCACATTGGATATAACAAACTCTCAATGTTTAGACAATCCAGAATATGAACTTATAGTACCTCAGGATACGTGGAACTCATGAACAGTCGGTCGTTATATATTTCTTAGAAACCAGAACATGGAGTTAAGAAGAACACATGTGTATTTGAAATGTTTATTTACTAATGCCGTCTTCTCAGGCGTAGTATCTTAGATTATACAAGTACACATATTATCAGTAGCAAAATTACCAGCATAGTTAGTAGTACATAAAAAGCGAATGGTGACAGTATGTTTTTTTTTTTTTTTTTTTTTTTTTTTTTTTTCAAAACCTTTATTGGAGTAAGCATAGAAAAGTACAAGAATGGGCCTACAACCTCACGGGCTGGCCGCTAATAACAAGGCACAGTGCATGTAAGAGAATGTACACCCGTGGATAGGTACAGCTCAAGTACAAAGCATTACTCTATAGACATCACAGAACAATTTGTATTTTTATTTTTTACAAAAAGGAACACAAACACTAAAAGGCGAATGAATGATACTTAAGGTCAGCCCAAAGAGCGGAGGGGACGGTTCCACGATCAGGAGAACACACCCAGAGCCCAGAGGCTCCAATCAAGTCGGGGAGGGGGGGGGAGGGGAGCAGCGGGGAGAACCGGAAGTATAAAAAACCTTACGGAAGGGTTCCGGGAACTCTAGTCTAGGGAGAAAGGACAATCTCAGCTGTGTTGTCAAGGGGAGGGGTGCAAATATCCCCACGATAATCATTCCACTGGCCCCAAACCTTCGTCCACGCCCTGGGCCTGCCTCTGGCCACATAAACCGTCTTCTCACGAAACATGGACCAGTCCATATTGTCTTCCCACTTTGAGACCTCAGGGGGCCTGGAAGCGCCCCAGAGTTGCGCGACATCCCGCTTCGCAATCATGTAACCAAGGGTAGCCCATCTGGTCTGGGCCACCGAGTAGTCAGTGGGCTCCCACACATTCAACAGACATCTGCGAGGCTCCGGCCGCAGGGCAACACCCGTAACAGCAGTCATCACCTCAAGCACAGCAGTCCAATAAGCAGCTACAACCGGGCACTCCCAAAGGATATGCAAAAAGGTCGCACTCAAGCCACATCCACGCTTGCATAGCCCATCCGAAGAAAAGCCCATCGTAACCAGACGCGGACCAGTGACATAGACCCGATGAAGAATCTTAAGCTGAACCAAGCGGAGACGGGCAGGAATGGCCACCTCCTTGGGAGAAGAGAGCGCCGATTGCCAATCTTCGTCGTCCAGTTCCAACCCATCGCAAACCCAAGCCTCCCGAAGTCGGACCAGTAAGTCCGCCCGATTATTAATCAATTTCTTGTAAATAAGAGAAATAGTGCTATCGGGAAGATGCCCATCAAGGACACGGTCCTCGAGGGGGGAAGATTCAGGCAGGGCCTCATCAGGGGCCAAGACTGAGGCGAGGGCATGCCGGACCTGCAGGTAGCGAAAAAATTCCCTACCACTCAAACCATATTCCGCCTGGAGGGCCTGGAACGACTTCACACAACCGTTCGAGTACACGTCACCCACCTTACAGATCCCAATCACATCCCAGCGGTCGAAACCCTTGGTAGACCAGAGCCCGCCCAAACGTTCGGATGCATAAAGCGGCGTCGCCAACGTCAATCGATCCTCCCACCCCAAACTCACACTCGCAGCCCGCCACACCGTTACTGCAATCCTGGATGGGCCCACAAGATGGTGCCCGGCCGATCGGGAATAAAGCGCTCTAGTAAAGTCCCCACCCGGAAGCTGGAGTCTGTCCATCTCGAATGCAGGATTACGACCCGGGGAAAACATCACGTGATTAATGGCAGACAACTGGGAAGCCCAGTAATATCGCTTGATATCGGGGAGCGCCATGCCCCCGTCATACCAAGGGATGGTGAGCTTTGCAAGCGCTATACGCGGACGCCCATCCCATATCAGTTGCCGTTGAAGACTCTCAATCTCTTGGAAATAGGTCTTAGGAATAGCGTCATAGGAGTTTTGGAGCGCGTAAAGGAATCGCGGCAAGGACATCATTTTAAACAGAGCCGCCCTGCCCAGAGGAGACAAAGGAAGCTTATGCCAACGGGCCACATCCAGGCGCAATCTAAGCAACGGTGGGAGGAGATTACGCTCAAAGCGGAGCGTCGGATCCAACGTAATAAAAATCCCTAAATACTTGAAACCCGAGTGGACCACCTGAATAGGAAGTCTGCTCGGCAAGGGGGGCAAAACCCCCGAAAGAACATATACACAGGACTTGGTCCAGTTAATAACAAGGCCCGAATTGGCTCCAAAGGAAGCAAGAACGTCAAACAGAACAGACAGAGATTTACGCGGGGAGGTGAGATATAAAAGGATATCGTCCGCGTAAAGCGAAACGCGGTCCTCAAAGTCCGGAGACCAGCGGATCCCCTTGAGGGAAGGTTCCCACCGAAGCCAAGCAGCCAATGGTTCCATGGCGAGCGCAAACAGTAACGGAGACAGGGGGCATCCCTGACAGGTACCCCTACCAAGGGTGAAAGGAGCCGAGACCCTACCATTCACCACTACTTGCGCCAGAGGTTCCGCGTACAGTAACTGGACCCAACCAATAAACTCAGGCCCAAAACCAAATTTCTCAAGAGCCGCCCAAAGATAAGGCCACTCCACCGTGTCGAAGGCCATGGAAGCATCCAACGATGCCAAAATGGCCGGCTCCGTCAGAAGCCCCGCCCCCGCGACCGCGCCGTGAAGACGACGCAGGTTCAGAGCCGTGTTGCGATGCGGGATAAATCCAGATTGATCCGGATGGACCAAGTCACTAATGACCGTCAAGAGACGGGATGCCAGGAGTTTCGCCAATACCTTGGGTTCAACATTTAAAAGGGATATGGGCCTATAGGAGGAACAAAGATCACGTGGTTTACCCTCCTTGGGGATGACAACTATTGTGGCCAGTCTCTGATCATAAGGGAGAATACCCCGTTCCCGGGACTCCAGAAACATGGCGCGAAGATACGGAGCCACCCTATCGGGACGCAACTTGTACAATTCGATTGGCAACCCGTTCGGGCCCAATGCTTTCCCGGAACGGAGGGAACGGATGGCAGTAGCTATCTCATCAACCGTAAAGGGGGAGTCCAACGCCACACGGTCTAAATCGGAAACAATGGGCAGGGCTATATCACGCAACAGAAGGCGAGAGTCAACCACATCCCTCACAGACACAGGGGTATACACCACACGGAAGTAATCGGCAAACCGGTCAACTATTCCAATCGGGTCCGTTACACTCACACCACTCGCAGACTGAATCACGGGTACCACACGATTAGCTCTCTCCTTCTTATCCAGCCATGCCAGCAATTTACCCGCTTTGTCACCCACATCATACAAACGACCCTGTTGCTCCCGAAACATCACTTTGGCGGCATCTGTGACCATGGACTTATAAGCAAATTGTTTCAGACCCAGGGCATGGAGCTTCTCAGGTGTGACACCAGATTCCAAACCCTCCTCCAATGCAGAAATCTCCCCCTCAAGATCAACCACCTCTCTATTTCTCGCTCTCTTAGTCTCAACAATAAGGGAGAGGGCCTGCCCACGAATCACGGTCTTAAAGGCCTCCCATAGGGACACAGCAGAGGAAACCGACCCCTCGTTATCCAGAAAATACGAGTCCAAGGACTTAAGCAAAAGGGTGCGGGTCTCGGGGGAGGTGAGGTACCACGGATTAATGGGGGCCACCCGGCCCACTGCCTCCACCCCAACCTCAAAACGAAGCCAGAGCGGAGAGTGGTCAGAGATACCCCATGGCAGGTGCACAATCTCACGCAACGCTGGGGACTGAGCCGCAGGCATCAGGAAATAATCCAGCCGAGACAGACTCCCATGGGCCCCAGAGTGAAAGGTGTACTGAAGCTGCGTAGGATGCAAAAGCCTCCAGCAATCCACCAGGCCAAAGGTATCCAAAAATCCACCCAACCACTGCTGAGCCGCAGGGGTATCCCTAGGGGGGTGGCGATCGTGGAGGCCGGAGACTACTGAATTAAAATCACCAGCCAGAAAGAGAGTACTATCAGGGAGGTCCAACAAGACACGGCCCAAATCTGAAAAGGTAGAAGTCTGCAAGCCGGGGGGCACATAAACAGTTAATAAGGAGAGGGCACGGCCTTCATAGCGACCCACAAGAACAGCATACCGCCCCCGGTCATCCTGAATAACATCATCAATAGCCAGGGGGAGGGAAGCCCGGACAAGGATACCCACACCCCTGGAACCCGAGGTAAACCCCGAATGCGCTACGAGGCGATAGCCCCACCTATTCATTGCATGACAAACATTGCCTATCAAATGAGTCTCCTGCAGGAAAACAATGTCAGGAGATAAACGTCGTATACATTTCAACACCACACTTCGTTTGATACGATCTCCCAGACCATTAACGTTCCACGAAACAAATCTCAACCCGCTACCCCCCATCCCACCCGAAAAAGCCCAAACCCCCCACCAATGAGCACGACCATGAAAAGCAGTACAGATACAGAATAAAGTCGCCTTGAACACAGAACACACAAACAACGAACTTCCCAACCACCCACCCCCCAGGTAACAAGAAAACACCCCCCACCCTGCACCCCTGCAAAAAGCTAAAAAGCCACCCCAACCTGCAGTGTGCCTGTCGCCCAAGAACCCCTATTCTACACAAAGACCCCGGAGGAGGAAAGGCTCTGTCCCACCCGCCCCCCGATCAAACCAATGACGAGAATAGAATCATACATCAAAACACAAGTGAGGTAGAGGAACATAGGCTTACATCCCTGGAGAAATTATACAAAACAAGGCATCAGTCAAAGATGAAATGTTCAGCTCTCTACGCCACCTTCAGCACCGCCCGGGTGGGCTTCGGACTCAGTCTCAGGAGGTCGATGAGGCAGGGAGTCTAGCCAGTCATTCACAGCATCTGGCCGATCAAAGAAGAAAGTTCGATCATTATACTCCACCCGCAGCCTGGTCGGAAAGAGCATTGCGTAACGCATCCCCATGTCCCTAAGACGCTTCTTGGCACCACGAAATCCCATACGCTGCTTCTGGACCTGTTGGGAAAAGTCCGGATAAAAGTTCACCGTGGCATTCTCAAAGGCCACCGGGCCCTTCACCCGCGAGGCCTGCAGGATAGCGTCCCGATCTCTATAGTGGAAAAGCTTAGCAACAATAGGTCTCGGCGGGGCGCCTGGCTTGCCCTGGCCCCCCGGAACACGATGTGCGCGCTCCACTGCAAAAAATTTACTAAGGCCAGACGGAGAAAGGTGGTTCTGGATAAGGTCTTCAACCAGGAGATCAACCGAGTGGGGTTCTGGGTTCTCCGGCACACCAACCACGCGAACATTACAGCGACGTGCCCTGTTCTCAAAATCCTCCAAGCGCCGGGTCATGAAATCGTTCACCCTACGGAGATTGCCAATCTCCGTCTGAATATCAGAGACGTCCGTCGTGAGGCTGGATGATTTGATATCCAACGACTTCACCTTTTCGTTCGTCTTGGAGAGATCGGCTCGAATCAAATTCACCTCAATTGCCACAGTGTCAAGTTTGTGGGCCAAGGTTTCGTACTATTGGCCTATGGATTCCCTCATGCCAGAAATGGCGCCCATAATGTCCTGCAAGGAGGGCTCCGTCGACGCATCCACTACTTGGTCGGACGCAATGGGACCGGGCAGGGCAGCTCCGGGGGACCCTTTAGAGTGGGTAGAACGATCCATAACATTAGATTGAACCGGACCCCCGCGCAGAGGTGTCTTCGTCTTGCGCGTCTCTCGGTCCCCTCTGCCCGCCATCTTGAAGATGCGTCACGAGTAAAGTCACCAGGGTCGACGGACCGGGCACCAGAAATGGAGGCCCCGGGACCAAAGGACTACAAGAGGGGGAATCACCAGGATCGAGGCAGCCCACTCCAGGAACAGTGCAGCCAAGGCCAGACAACCTACTCGTGTCCCGGCCGCAGCTCCGGTCCGACCCTCTCACCAGTGTCCCAGTCTGAGGCAGAAACGAAACCGAAACTTAAGAGGGGGACCCACAAGACCAATCCCCCTGCCGTTGTTGTTCAACTCCAAGACGGCCACCGAACCTCACCCAGTCCCGGGCGCACTTCGAGGGCGGAGCCCAAAAGTTCAATTGAACATAATTCAGGCACCCGATGTCCAAATCAGTTTCTGAAAGGTCCAGGTAGATCAGCCCAATGTCCTCTATATGAATCCTCGCAAGAAATCAGGATTAAAGCAGGATATTAAGCCGGGAGCGGCGGGGGTCCGGAGAGCGCTGTGCTCACGCGGCCATCTCGGATGCCCGCCAAGCTCCTCCTCCGGTGACAGTATGTTAACATGCTGTAAATGAATAAGAGTTAGCAACACTTATAAGCAGCCGCGGGCCGTGGAGGGAGTTACGGTGGGGCAGGGAGGCGGGGAGGGGGAGGGGCAGGGTGGAGAGGGCTCCACCCTGCCCCTCCCCCTCCCCGCCTCCCTGCCCCACCGTAACTCCCTCCACGGCCCGCGGCTGCTTATATCTCACCCTCCCTAATACACATAATATATTATTTGCTAAGAAGGTCTCTTTGTGTTGGTTTAGGGCGTGCCGATACTTTAGTGTCTTAGATTTGAAGGAATCACATCAGCATACACCAGCTCTCTCTTCATGTGAACCGCATCAAGTGTTGTGTATGTGTGTTCGGCAAAGCAATATAAAACCCGCCTCATGCCCAGAATTGGCAGAAGCTGCACTTATGTTATGAGTATGAAGTCGTGGAGATCAGACCTCATAACAATTCTGTATCGTGTTGTTCTTGAAACTTCAGCACTCGCTGTACAGATATAGTTTAACAAGTAAAGCAGATAGTAGAGCAATAACATATTATTGTCATGTAAATCACGATGAACTATTAGGTTGAAAGCTAAAGCAACAACTAAGTGTCGTGTGCAGAAGTTGCAAAAAAGGAAAAAATGGCGTTTAAACCGGTAATGAGTCCATGCTAACTTAACACGGTGTAAAGATATCCAGGACCTAGATGACACCTCCCCATGATCCGGAAACGAACTGAATAAGATAATAGAAGTGCCATCTCATGAGAGCAGATTGCAAGTTTATATGTGGACGGTCCGCAAGGTAAAACATTAAAAACTAGGAAAATTTAATGCTAAAGAAAAATAAAACAGCCAAGTACTTTATCGAGTCTTAAGCCAATAGGCAAGCTAAATAATAAAAACTTGACAAATAAGTCAATGAATTGTCAATGAAATGCTAGTACTCAGCATATCAAACATGAAAAAGGTCTATGACATAACTGTGTATGCAAAATAAGCTGCAACAGCCTCCAATAGGAAGTCACCGTCTTCATCCGAAAAGAGTTCAGCCATCCAATTTAAAAGCGGAAAAGAACATACGTGCTCTCCCAGTACCGGATCCTCTATCAACATCAGAGGACAGCTCGGTGGGTTTTCAAGAAAGCTCTGTTCCAAGAAAGACTGTGTTGCCGCCAGTAAATTCCAGGGACCAATTAGTCCATGCATCAATGCCACAGCCATAATCCTTTCGCCAGGACAAACCAACTCGTGAGTAATGATAGGAGTCATCAGCTGATTAAAGTCGACGTCAGGAGAAACCGGTCCGCAGAGACACAAATCAATGGCCCAATCGAAATCACAGGTCAGGCAGTGAAATACAGGCTGGACACAGGTGAAGTAGGAGAATCGAAAAGATAATCCATATGCCGTGCTTAATATCGCCAACGGCATTGTGCCATAATATTCTAGCATGCGATTGCGGAACAGTGTCAGCAGCTGCAGGGCGGGAGCTTGCACAGGAGGGACATCCATATTTAAAAATGTACAAGAGCGTCCGCTGGTAATGCAAGTAAAAATGGGAATCCACGAAGCAGAGTGGAAAAAATAGAATGAAAGAAAGCAGGGATGACTCCAAAGATTTTCTCAAATGAAGTCACGAGACCACTGGTAACAACTTTAAAAAAGTGCGCCAGGCCCTTTGTGGAGGACGCGTTAGAGATAGTCCGAACCATCTTGCTGAAATGGAAAGGCGAATCTGTATTTAAAAGGGTCTGCACCTCTGTACGGGTGTTCGCTATGTGAAGCACGAAAGTTTCACGGGCCGAAGTCAAGGCCACCTCTCTCTGAGACAAAAGAGCTCTTATTCTTGTCATGCCGTTGAAATGTGCTCCCAAGGTTGGTATTTGTGGCCAGATTGAAAACTCCCTATGTTCATGTGTGGGAGGAAATAGAACATTTCTGCAGCAAATAACCCGTTCATTTACTGTTACGATAAAAGGAATACTTTTAATTAACCCAGAACAATCTTCATTATTGAGCATCAAATAACTACCATTTTCCAAGAACTTGAACGTGGGGATGATAGCAGGAACTGGTGTGCCTTGCAACATGCAAGCCATATTTGGTCGGTGTTTGTTGCATGAACCGTGTAACTGTATGTGCCTACACATTAGTGAATGATCTGGCGTCTCAGTGCATTCCTCTCCATTCAGATAAACTTCTTGATCATCTTTGAAAATCTGTATGTGTATGGAAGCGACCAGACCTCATGAAGAAAACCACTACCTAAAGGTTAATAACGACCTATTGGTATATATTTCATACAATTTGAAAACTTATATAAAGCAAAAGGCAGCGTTATTAAACCGTGGATAAGGCACGTTGCCAAAGCAGTCAACCTTTTGGATTTATACTGGAAATGTTAAAGGAAGAATTACGGAGTAGGGCCTGTAAATCTTTAATGGACAACGAGTAAAATTACTCCAACCATCATATTCCTCTAACTCCGGGATAGTAGGGGTGTTTAATTTTTTAGAAGTAGCCAATCCAAAGCATTTGGTCTGGGAAATTGTTTCATTCACAAACAACATATGATTTGGGATGAGACATGCACGGTGGAAAGCCTCAGTGCCTTGTACCTGCCAGGTTCGTGAACCCCAAACTGATGTAGATCCTGGATATTTTTACTCTGTGTTAAGTTAGCATGGGCTCATTACTGGTTTAAACGCCATTTTTCCTTTTTTGTAACTTCTGCACACGACACTTAGTTGTTGCTTTAGCTTTCAGCCTACCTGCGTCAAGATCTATGCCTGCTTCAAGCAGGCGCAGGGTTTTGATGTAGCTTTGTCCTATCTGATTGTAAATGCGGCACACCGTGGGTGGCAGAGCAGCGGTGCACGTTAACTGGTGCATCCCTGGGGATGTGCTAGTTAATATAAATCTGCCCCTTTACATTTAATTATGTGCAGGGGACACAGAGTAGGTGAGGTTTATCCAAGGTTAAGAAGAGATGAGTCCTGTTCAGTGAAAAATTGGAGATAGGCTTCAGTATATTATATACTTAAGTAGTGTGTTAAGTTTTTGATGACTGTTATTAATTTACTGTTGGGTAATAGTGGTTAATAACATTTTTTATTATATTTTACCACAGATTCAACTGCAGATTATTTCAAGATTTTAGGATGCCAAGCAAAGAAAGAGTGAGAAAGGCTGCAAAACGTCAAAGACAGCAGGACCATGGAATAATGCAGCAGTCCTCTAACAAAAAGATTTGTCAAGTCACCAAGAAAGCACCGGGTAAGAGTCCAAAAACAGTCATAAGAAATATGTCTAGTAAAAAAAATATTACTACAGAAAATGTTTCAGTCCAGAAAAGGAGAAACAATTCAAATGGTAAGGAAAGGCCAATGAGAAATGTTACTGCTAGAGTAAGAGATAACTCTATGCATGAAAGTAGAAGGAAACAACAGTTTAGGGACATTCATAAACGAATGTTCCGCAACAGGATAATTGGGAATTTGTTAAAAAATATTAAGAAAGGTCAACAGAAAGTGGTTTTTTATAAGAGAAACAAAATAGTTGAGAAAGTTATTGATCAGGCATTTGAAATTAAACGTAAGTTATTTATTTTGACAATCAATAGAATTAGGAAGCTAAACAAGGCAATTTATGATTTCAAAAGAAATAGTAGATGGAAGATGTTGGACTTGGGCCTTCTGGCAGGTTCACCCCTGAACTTTTTGCCTTGAAGTGTAGTGATTTCTGGTCTTTGCGCACCTTGACACTGTGGCGCAGTGTAAAGTGCGTGCGCTCCCTGAGTGCGTGGAGTGAGACTGGCCTGCCCTCCCATAGGAATGCATGGGGAATGTCTGTGTCCCTGGTAGTTCCTGATGCGTGAGGCGTGCATGCTTAAGTTTGGTATGTGCGAACTCGTGAGAGTGAATGCTGCGCAACGGTATGTGCGGCGTGTATGTGTCGTGTGCGGAAGCGCCACTTCTAGGAGTTGGCATATTAGTGTAAAATATGCCTGGCGTGTGATTGGCTGGAGCTGGCTGGGATGCCAGGCTCCAGGAAGTCTGTGTGGGTCTGCCCCGGTGGTGAATGGAGAGATTAGCATGAGTGATGTGTGGGAGGAGTGTACCTGTGTCCTGGATGGGCTGGGTTTTCCCCACACAATGCTGGCTCCGCCCCCCTGTGGTGTGACTGATGACCCTAGCCCTGCCTGTGAATAGAATGGGTGGTTGGGCCATCAACAGTGCTCCAGAACCAGCTGCGACTGGTTCTGCCCCCACCCTGCACCTAAAGACAAAGGGAAAAGGTGTATAAAAGAGGGGCTGTGACCCCATGAAAATGTTCTTGTTCCCAACTAGAATCTTGCCAGGGGCGTGCTGCTGCTTGGGCTCAGGGATGGCTTGCCTCCCTGAGCCCTGCCCAGCCCCTGGACTTCTGCTGTCCTGGACTCTACCAGGACCTGATTGTTGGCTGTTGGCTGTTGCCCTAGCACCTGGAAGTGCTTTATGGATATTTTGCCTAGCGCCTAGAAGCGCTTCCTTCTCTCAGAGAGCGCTGGGGGCGCTGGATTATTGCACCAGGGCTGTGGCTGCCCTTAGCGCCCTGTGAGCGCTTTACTGTGCATGCCTGGGCAGAGCGCTGTCGTTTTCCCTCGGAGGGAAGCGCTCCTGCCCTTTTTGGTGCCCCAGAGTGCTTCGTTGCACTGTATTCGTAAATTGCGGGTGCCACCCCGTTTATCTGGTCCTGAGCGAGTGCCCACCTCGCTGGTACCTTTTTAAATGCCTCTCGAGGGAGGCCACCCCTCGTAAATGCCCCCAAGATTCACCGCCGCGGCCCGAGCGCCGCAAAACAGGAAGCCAGGCACTACGGTGCCTGACGCGGGGCGGGACTTCCGGTTTGCCGGAGGAAGTCCCGCCCGCCGCCGCGCTGTGATTGGCTGCCCACCGCCGCCGACCGGAAGGGGATTGAGGCAGAGCGATGGCCGCCCGGGGCTCCCCTGAGGTGGGGAGAGCCCCGGGGCAGCCAGCAAAGTGCAGCGCCAGTGTTGCGGGGCTCCCATGTAAGTGAGGGAGCCCCGGCCCAGGAGAAGCAGCCGCCGCAGGAAGAGCCGGTGAGTGCATTGAGGGGAGGGGGGTTTTCGGGGCACTTTGCCGGTGCCCGCCCCTCCCCTCCAGAGCGAGTCTCGCTGTGTCCAGAGGCCCGGGAGGCCTCCCCTAATGCGGAGTCCCCCGGGAGGGACTCCGCCTACCGCCCCCATTGTTCTCGAGCCCCGAGAGGCTCTTGGGCCCCACATTGCTTCTGAGCCCTGAGAGGCTCTTGGCTCATCCCTGGCCAGATCGAGTCCCCAGAGGGGGGACCCCAGCAAATGCCCCCACCGTGTTCACGAGCCCAGAGAGGCTCCAACGTGTTGGGACATTGTAACTACTGTAGAGCCTGAGGGCCCCCACGCTGGGCAGTAGTGTTTCTTGAGCCTAGATGGCTCCAACCAGAGGCTTATTTGTTTTCAGAGCCAGAGGGCTCCAACCTATTGCGCAGTTTGGATTCAGTCTTGATTCCTGAGGGGCCAGTGAGGGCCCCTGTCGCAGTTCTGTTTCCAGCTGCCCAGCAATTAGTGGGCAGCTGCACCGTTTAGGTTTTCCTTCCTAGGGACATGTGTTCTATGGACTTAGGAGTGAGACGCACTCCTTCCTCCCTGGCCTTTCCCCAGCTGCGCAGCACTTAGTGCCAGCTGCAGCGTTTAGGCCCCCCTGTTCTGTCCCTCAGCTGCCCAGCAAGTAGTGGGCAGCTGCTACGTTTAGGTTCTGGCGCAGTGGCGCAACCTGGACTTTGTGAGTTCTGCGCTAAAGGTTTAGATGCTGTTATGATCTATGTCCTATTGCTTTTGGGTGTTAGGAAATGTACAATGTGTAGTATGTTTTGCGCACCCTGTGTTCTGCACCTCTGAATGTGTTGTTGATACATTATGTGCCCTGTTCCTTACACCGCTGAACGTGTGTTGATGCGTCATGTGTTCCTTACACCGCTGAATGTAGGTTCTGCATCATGTGTTTTGTCCCCAGGTCTATGCCCCTATGTGTATTGTGATACTGAGGTGGTTGTTCTTGCTAGTGCAGGTGGTGCTAGTAAGGTCCTGGTTCCCTGCGTGACCTGTTCCTCGGGTGGTTAGGATTGCGTAGGGGGGACTTACCAGTTACCAGTGGGTACTGGTTTTGTGCTTTATGTCCTATTTTGTGTTACAGTGATCTTCTGTTATAAGTGATCCCAAGGGCTTGATACTAAGCTTGCCCCCTGACCAGAGTCCCAGGACCAGTGGACTCTATGGTGCCTTCCCTGCCAAATTGATGGGACTTGTCTGATCTCCCTGGGCCCCTGGGGCCTCGCTGAAGTGTGCCTCGCTCGTTCCCCTCGGCAGCTCGTGCCGGCAGCCCGTCCAAGCCTCGAGCCGCGCCGCTCTCCCCTGAGCCGCGCCGCTTCGCTAGGTCGCCCGCATCCTGCCTCCCCCCTCCTCTTCTGAGCCGCACACATTGGTCGCCCCAGAGAAACGCTTGTACCATGCCGGCAGCCCGTCCAAGCCTCGAGCAGCGCCGCTCTCCCCTGAGCCGCGCCGCTTCGCTGGGTCGCCCGCTCAAGCTTACTAAGGAGGTCACTCGCATTATCCCGTGCAACCAGGACGGAAGGTACTGTCTGATAGGCTATGTTCTAAGTTCTAGGCCTACAAGTAGTGTATTGTTACTTCTAAAAGTGCTGATTCCTGACAGTGGTCCAGGTGGCCCTGTCTTGTAAATAATCCCTTGTAAATTCTGCCCGTGCCTCTGGCACATTGTAAAGTGTGTGTTTTATCTAATGTGTTTTGGTGTAATACAAAGGCTATTTTTATATAACCTTGTGTGGAGTTTCCTTTGTGGTGGGCCTTTGGGTGTTGTTGCTGGGGTGCGTGCGCAAATACTTAACTTACATCGCCTCCAAGTTTAGCCTTGCTGCTCGCGCCACGTTACCTAGAGGGTGAGTAGGGGTTATCTTGGCGTGTAACTCCCTTGCCCTGACTTGGGAGTGGTGGTCTCTGACTGACTTTGGCGAAAGCCTTGGCCAGCCGGGGATCCCATTTCCAACATTGGCGGCAAGCGGTGGGATAAGGATTTGTGTTTGCGTTGTACCTTAGTAGCAGCTGGCTGCACCACAAAACTCTGCATTTTAGATAAAAACATTGTGGGGATTATTGTTTGTTTGCTGAAAATGTCATTTCTGTGGAAATGTGTTTCTTGTGCACTTTGAGTTAGGTGTCCCTAGCTCGGGAGGGTAGATCATCCCCCTAAGTGCAGTGTGTTTTCTGGATTCACCAGAAGGGTGGGATCCAGTGGTGGCAGCATAAGTGTGTCCAGTGCATGTGTCCCCCGTCCCTGCCCTGGAGTAATGGTACCTGTGTCAAGTGTGGTCAGGTTGAGAAGTCAGGGGTGGTAGAAACTGCCTTACCAGTCTGGGGAGGGGTGTGTGTGGATGAATGGTGTGTGGCACTGGACGTGTTTGTAAGTTCTCTGGATGGGGAGCTTGCTGAATGCTTGTTTTGTTCAGATACCTAAAGTCCTGTGTGTTGAACTTTCCCCAAGAACGTCTGCAGATAGTGGAGCCTGCTTTTTGATTTCTGTGGTCTGTTGAGAGACAGAATTTTGGAGTTGGTAATGTTCTGGGAGGAGAGAGGCATAGGGGATGGAGTGATTCCAAAAGGAGTGTCTGAGGTGTCTTCCAGCCCAGCGTGGTGGAAGAGGTTCAGTGTAGCCCAGCTAGGTCTCGGTGTAGGGGCTCACGTCCTGTCTCAAGAGGAGAAGGAGTGGGTGGGACTGCATGTCTCCAGGTGCCCGAAACCCAGTCTCAGGGCCTGGATTGTTCTTGAAGGGAACATCAGGTCGGGGCCTAGGCTGTACCAATAGGTCATTTGAGGAGGATCTTCCAGAGTGTCTGGAGAACGTGGAACCTCTGTAACCAGGGTTCCAGTAGTTCTGGTGTCTGGCAGTACCGCTCCAGTTGGGAGGGTGCAGAAGTCCAGATGGAGGGGTGCGAGGGGGATAGGTTCCCCAGTGGAAGAGCCAGTGGGTCAGGGGCCAGCCAGAAGGGTTGTGTCGCCAGTGAGTGACCATGGTGATGCCACTTCTGTCCTGAGTGTCAGGCAGACTTGTACACGACACATTAGTTATGTGTCACCCTCAAGGAAGTCCTGGTGCGCCAGGCATCTGACCAAAGGGGTACGTCCCTTGGTTGGGGAGCCAGTAGCCGGTGTTTCCGGATCTGGATGTAAGGGCAACTGTATGTAGTGTCCTGAAGTTACAAGAGGGAACTCCTGCCTGAAGAGAAGGAACCGGGTAAGCTGTATGGGGTATTGACCTGCAGTGGTTGCCTTGCTGCTGAAGGAGGAGAGAAAGTCTTAGATTTTTGTTTTCAACTTGTAGAAGTCCTGGTGTGCCAGGCATCTAACCAAAGGGTAGCGTCCCTAGGTTAGGGAGCCAGGTTCAGGTGGTTGCCTGTCCTGGACGGCAGGGCGACTGTAGCCAGTGTCCTGGTCGGTTTGTCTTCTAGGGGTACCCCTGTGAACACAGGTGGGGCTCATCTTAAGTGAAGAGACCCTGTGTTTCCCAGAAGGGGTGGTACAGGCCTAGCAGGGATCTTTAGGGTTCTTGGCTGAGTGTTGTGGTACTACCCTGAGAGCAGGTGGGGCCTACCTTAAGTGGAGGGACCCTGTTCTACAGTGGGAGGGAGCAGAACTCTGGAAGGGGGTCAGAGGGAGTCTGACCCCTGTGCATCCGGTGAATTTGAATCCCAGGTGATAGACCAGTTAAGGGAGCTGTGACTCTGTCATGACCAGCCTGGTGTCCTGTAGGCACCGCACTGAGCCGCGTCTGCCTTCGGCCGCGCAGTCTATGCCGCTCGCCGTCCCCGTCTCGACGCGGTCCGCGAGCCGCCGCCTGCGCCGCATCTGGCAACCCGCAAAGTGCAACGCCTTACTACACCGATCTTGTGCTGGTCTGACTGTGGTCACTGCTGCTGAGGAAGTCAGGTCCTAAACTGGTGGGAGAGTTGTGTTCTGGAGGGTGCTTCAGAAGTAGAGGTAGGGTGGGGCATTCTTGCCCGTGACCTCTGGTCAGCCTGAGGGTGCGGACCCTGGGTTGAAGGATCAGTGGTAGTTAGGAACTACGCTGAGAAAGGGAGTGGAGAATGGCTATGGTAGGCCAGGGGTTACTACCCCCCACTCTGTGGATTGGCAAGGACCAGTGGTATCTAGGTGGCCTAGGGCCTGGTCCTAGCCGTGGACAGCTAAGGAGTACCAGTGGGGTAGCCTAGTTGGGCCTGTGTTTTTTTTAAGGATGTGCTTGTCTTATGGATTAACTTGGCGTAGAACCGGAGGGTGTCCCTGCAGTGCGGGCCCGCGTCCGTGTTCTATCGCCCCAAGCAGGGAAGTCCATCACGGTGGTGATTGGTCTCCCCTGCGTTTTGGCTGGAAGGGGGTCGTGTTGGACTTGGGCCTTCTGGCAGGTTCACCCCTGAACTTTTTGCCTTGAAGTGTAGTGATTTCTGGTCTTTGCGCACCTTGACACTGTGGCGCAGTGTAAAGTGCGTGCGCTCCCTGAGTGCGTGGAGTGAGACTGGCCTGCCCTCCCATAGGAATGCATGGGGAATGTCTGTGTCCCTGGTAGTTCCTGATGCGTGAGGCGTGCATGCTTAAGTTTGGTATGTGCGAACTCGTGAGAGTGAATGCTGCGCAACGGTATGTGCGGCGTGTATGTGTCGTGTGCGGAAGCGCCACTTCTAGGAGTTGGCATATTAGTGTAAAATATGCCTGGCGTGTGATTGGCTGGAGCTGGCTGGGATGCCAGGCTCCAGGAAGTCTGTGTGGGTCTGCCCCGGTGGTGAATGGAGAGATTAGCATGAGTGATGTGTGGGAGGAGTGTACCTGTGTCCTGGATGGGCTGGGTTTTCCCCACACAATGCTGGCTCCGCCCCCCTGTGGTGTGACTGATGACCCTAGCCCTGCCTGTGAATAGAATGGGTGGTTGGGCCATCAACAGTGCTCCAGAACCAGCTGCGACTGGTTCTGCCCCCACCCTGCACCTAAAGACAAAGGGAAAAGGTGTATAAAAGAGGGGCTGTGACCCCATGAAAATGTTCTTGTTCCCAACTAGAATCTTGCCAGGGGCGTGCTGCTGCTTGGGCTCAGGGATGGCTTGCCTCCCTGAGCCCTGCCCAGCCCCTGGACTTCTGCTGTCCTGGACTCTACCAGGACCTGATTGTTGGCTGTTGGCTGTTGCCCTAGCACCTGGAAGTGCTTTATGGATATTTTGCCTAGCGCCTAGAAGCGCTTCCTTCTCTCAGAGAGCGCTGGGGGCGCTGGATTATTGCACCAGGGCTGTGGCTGCCCTTAGCGCCCTGTGAGCGCTTTACTGTGCATGCCTGGGCAGAGCGCTGTCGTTTTCCCTCGGAGGGAAGCGCTCCTGCCCTTTTTGGTGCCCCAGAGTGCTTCGTTGCACTGTATTCGTAAATTGCGGGTGCCACCCCGTTTATCTGGTCCTGAGCGAGTGCCCACCTCGCTGGTACCTTTTTAAATGCCTCTCGAGGGAGGCCACCCCTCGTAAATGCCCCCAAGATTCACCGCCGCGGCCCGAGCGCCGCAAAACAGGAAGCCAGGCACTACGGTGCCTGACGCGGGGCGGGACTTCCGGTTTGCCGGAGGAAGTCCCGCCCGCCGCCGCGCTGTGATTGGCTGCCCACCGCCGCCGACCGGAAGGGGATTGAGGCAGAGCGATGGCCGCCCGGGGCTCCCCTGAGGTGGGGAGAGCCCCGGGGCAGCCAGCAAAGTGCAGCGCCAGTGTTGCGGGGCTCCCATGTAAGTGAGGGAGCCCCGGCCCAGGAGAAGCAGCCGCCGCAGGAAGAGCCGGTGAGTGCATTGAGGGGAGGGGGGTTTTCGGGGCACTTTGCCGGTGCCCGCCCCTCCCCTCCAGAGCGAGTCTCGCTGTGTCCAGAGGCCCGGGAGGCCTCCCCTAATGCCGAGTCCCCCGGGAGGGACTCCGCCTACCGCCCCCATTGTTCTCGAGCCCCGAGAGGCTCTTGGGCCCCACATTGCTTCTGAGCCCTGAGAGGCTCTTGGCTCATCCCTGGCCAGATCGAGTCCCCAGAGGGGGGACCCCAGCAAATGCCCCCACCGTGTTCACGAGCCCAGAGAGGCTCCAACGTGTTGGGACATTGTAACTACTGTAGAGCCTGAGGGCCCCCACGCTGGGCAGTAGTGTTTCTTGAGCCTAGATGGCTCCAACCAGAGGCTTATTTGTTTTCAGAGCCAGAGGGCTCCAACCTATTGCGCAGTTTGGATTCAGTCTTGATTCCTGAGGGGCCAGTGAGGGCCCCTGTCGCAGTTCTGTTTCCAGCTGCCCAGCAATTAGTGGGCAGCTGCACCGTTTAGGTTTTCCTTCCTAGGGACATGTGTTCTATGGACTTAGGAGTGAGACGCACTCCTTCCTCCCTGGCCTTTCCCCAGCTGCGCAGCACTTAGTGCCAGCTGCAGCGTTTAGGCCCCCCTGTTCTGTCCCTCAGCTGCCCAGCAAGTAGTGGGCAGCTGCTACGTTTAGGTTCTGGCGCAGTGGCGCAACCTGGACTTTGTGAGTTCTGCGCTAAAGGTTTAGATGCTGTTATGATCTATGTCCTATTGCTTTTGGGTGTTAGGAAATGTACAATGTGTAGTATGTTTTGCGCACCCTGTGTTCTGCACCTCTGAATGTGTTGTTGATACATTATGTGCCCTGTTCCTTACACCGCTGAACGTGTGTTGATGCGTCATGTGTTCCTTACACCGCTGAATGTAGGTTCTGCATCATGTGTTTTGTCCCCAGGTCTATGCCCCTATGTGTATTGTGATACTGAGGTGGTTGTTCTTGCTAGTGCAGGTGGTGCTAGTAAGGTCCTGGTTCCCTGCGTGACCTGTTCCTCGGGTGGTTA
Organism: Lissotriton helveticus; assembly: GCF_964261635.1. Lineage (NCBI taxonomy): Eukaryota > Metazoa > Chordata > Amphibia > Caudata > Salamandridae > Lissotriton > Lissotriton helveticus. The sequence continues at coordinate 8,954,589 of NC_136073.1, read as the reverse complement.
GGATTGCGTAGGGGGGACTTACCAGTTACCAGTGGGTACTGGTTTTGTGCTTTATGTCCTATTTTGTGTTACAGTGATCTTCTGTTATAAGTGATCCCAAGGGCTTGATACTAAGCTTGCCCCCTGACCAGAGTCCCAGGACCAGTGGACTCTATGGTGCCTTCCCTGCCAAATTGATGGGACTTGTCTGATCTCCCTGGGCCCCTGGGGCCTCGCTGAAGTGTGCCTCGCTCGTTCCCCTCGGCAGCTCGTGCCGGCAGCCCGTCCAAGCCTCGAGCCGCGCCGCTCTCCCCTGAGCCGCGCCGCTTCGCTAGGTCGCCCGCATCCTGCCTCCCCCCTCCTCTTCTGAGCCGCACACATTGGTCGCCCCAGAGAAACGCTTGTACCATGCCGGCAGCCCGTCCAAGCCTCGAGCAGCGCCGCTCTCCCCTGAGCCGCGCCGCTTCGCTGGGTCGCCCGCTCAAGCTTACTAAGGAGGTCACTCGCATTATCCCGTGCAACCAGGACGGAAGGTACTGTCTGATAGGCTATGTTCTAAGTTCTAGGCCTACAAGTAGTGTATTGTTACTTCTAAAAGTGCTGATTCCTGACAGTGGTCCAGGTGGCCCTGTCTTGTAAATAATCCCTTGTAAATTCTGCCCGTGCCTCTGGCACATTGTAAAGTGTGTGTTTTATCTAATGTGTTTTGGTGTAATACAAAGGCTATTTTTATATAACCTTGTGTGGAGTTTCCTTTGTGGTGGGCCTTTGGGTGTTGTTGCTGGGGTGCGTGCGCAAATACTTAACTTACATCGCCTCCAAGTTCCAACAGAAGAGAATAGTTAATCGTAGTAATTTTTGTGAAGTTTTTTCTGGAGAATGGATGCATAGTTCAAGCTCTGAGGCATTTTTTAATGAGGAGAGTTATTTCCAGGATAATGATTTGGTGCATGCAGTTGACACCAGTGGTCGAGCTTATGAAGTGAAAGATGGTTGTCCAGTTGAAAAAGAAAAACTTGTGAGAACAGAGATAGAAGAGGTGTTAGGTAATGAGGTTTTAGGGAGACGTCCTAAGGGTCCTGTGTACACCTGGAAGTGTAGTAGTATTTGCAGTGTACGACAGGATTCCATCAATTTGCTTTGTGATTTTATACGGTCATTTAATAAGAAAAGTTTGAAGCAGAAAATGAAGTTGTTGCAAGAATTAGATCCTTGCAGAGTGAGAGAAGTGATAGGTTTGCATGGTCATTCACTGGCTTGTCTTTCCAGGAGAGTATGCCAGAGTGTTTTTCATCATTTCAGGATGCTAGCAGTGCATCATAATAAAGTGAGGAAATTAGTTAGAATGTTGTATTATGCTAAGAGTCCAGCAATTATGCTTAAACAATTATGCGCTGCTCTTTTGCATGGTTCTGAAATAGATGTGAAGAATATATGTGAAGAAATTGAGTTTTGTTACTTTGGAAGTAAAGAGGAGAATGTTGAAATTGACCAAGAAGAAGAGAGTAATGTGGAAGATAGTGTACAGGTTTCCAGTACAGATAATTTCCAGAGGGAAATTGCGACGTTTGAGGTGAAATCAAGTGAGAGGCCAAATTTCACTTGTGTGTGTTGTCGACGCACTTATTATAAGAATCAGACTAAGTTAGTGGATTTATATGGAAAAAGTGAAAGGGAAAATAATAGTGAATGGAAGGATTTTACAACATACTTGATGGTAGAAAATTGTTTTGATTTGGGATTGGATCAACGTGTGTGTACTTATTGTTGTAACAAATTAAATCAAAACCAGATGCCTGCTAGAGCAGTTCATAATAATCTGGAATTGGTTGAGATTCCTTCTGAATTGAAGGATTTAAATACTTATGAATCTATTTTGATTCAAAGTATCCATCCCTTTCAGGCTATTGTAAGAATGGAGCCAAAGACAGGGAAATTGCCTCCATCAGATTTACAGAGAGGATTAAAGGGAAGAGTTGTTTATTTGCCTCTAGATTTGAAGAAAAACATTAACACAATTGGAGTAGAAAAAGTGGAAGAGGAACCTCTTGTTGTCTTAGTTAATGGGGTTCCGACAAAGAATAAGAAAATATGGCAAGATTTAGTAGATGTTAGGAAAGTCAAAAGGGCAACATTGTATTTGAAAAAATATAATAAATACTATAAAAATGTATATGTTGCAGAAGAGGAAGTAAGTGAGGAAGAGGATAGCGATTTGTGTGCTGGTCAAATTGAGAAAGTAGAACCCTGTACTAGTGAAGAAATATATGAACATTATAGTGTTTATCCTTTGCATTCCAAGGAAGTCATGGGGAATGCTATTGAGTTGTTTCAAATGAAACAAGCGAAAGGGAGTCCCATTAGTGTTTGGGAGGAAAGTTTGGAAGCTCGGTGTTTCCCACAGCTTTTTCCAACAGGTCAGGGAGGAAGATATGATGAGCGACCTCATCAAATTCCTGCTTCTGAATACCGGACTTTGCGATTGTATGCAGGAGATCCTAGGTTTCGACAATGCATTCCTTATTTGTTTCATCTCCTGTTTGAAAGCGATCTGTCTGGACTGTCATATGCAGTGAACCACATCTTGAAAAGTGGTATACACATGCAAAACATCTCGGCAAGTGACTTTATGGATAAAGTCAATGTCCAAGACAGTATTTTGGATTCTCACCTGATTAATCTCATGGCGTGTCAGCGTGGTACTAATGAGTACTGGTACCGTCGTCATGGTGATTTAAAATGTATGCTGAGGAACTTAGGAACTCCCACATGGTTCCTCACTTTGAGCTGTGCTGAGTATGGCTGGGAAGACTTACTTGAATTTCTACGAGAGGCAAATGCTAACGTAGAAAACATCGAATTCAAGACACCCGGAGAACTGTGCTCTTTGGATCCAGTCAATGTATGTAGGTACTTCAATCATAGATTTGAAGGTATGATGTCTTTCATCATGAATAAGAAGAATCCACCTCTTGGAGAGGTGTTGGATTTCTTCTGGAGGAAGGAGTACCAAGCAAGAGGTGCTCCTCATATACATATGTTGCTGTGGATCAAGGATGCACCTAAATTTGGAACGGATGCAGAAGACTCAGTGATGAGTTTCATAGAACAGTATTCTACGTGTGCTGTTCCAAACGCAAAGGAGAAAAAAAGCCTAAGAGAAAAAGTTCTACGTTTCCAAAGCCATCGATGTGGAAAGTACTGTCGTCGTAAATTCCGGAACAAAGACAAGTTCTACACCAAATGTCGTTTCGGCTTTCCACGACCGGTGATTTCTAAAGGAAGAGTGAACAGTTTGATGTCTTCGCTGCGACATAATGTAATGAAGAAATCACCTAAAAACACATACAATTTGAAGAGGAACGAAGAGTCTAAGTACATCAACGACTACAACCCGGTGATTTTGTCCATGTGGAATGCTAACATGGATATACAGTTTGTGGCTGATAACTGTATGGCTGTGGCTCGGTATGTGACATCTTACATCACCAAAAAAGAGAAGACAGAATTGAAGGATATGTGGGAGGACATTTCCCATGAAAAGAGCCTCAGCAACAAGTTGTACAGTTTCAGTCTGAAGATGTTGTCGCATCGAGAAATCGGAGCTTACGAATGTTCTGACCGGTTGTCTTCAGCAAGTCTCTATGCCAAGTCCAGGAGTATCGTTTGGGCGAGTGTTGGTCTTGCTGCAACGCGTAATCGAGTTCTGAAACCTGTGCGGGAAATTGAGTATTTGGCGGAAAAGGAGCCAAACAGTACCGACATTTTGAAGAGCAACATGTTGGATACATATTATCCAAATCGAAGCAGTCACCTCGAGAATGTTTGTCTGTATGAGGTTCTGCAAAATTACATATTCAAGAGGAACATCAAAGAAGATACTGAGAAAGGAGTGTATGCTGTAATAGGAAGTGAGGGATGTCTGGTCAAGCAAAGAAAATGCCACTTGATAAACCATCGAAAATTGAGTGGCGAATCTCCTGAAAAAAAGGAGTTTTTCTATTTAGCACTTTTGCAACTTTTTAAGCCTTGGCGTGCAGAAGAGGAACTGCTTGGAGATTTCCTTTGTTACGAAGACTCATTCAATGCTGCCAAGGAGACCATAGAATGTCCTGCTTTTCCCAAATATGTAGAAATGTTGAATGTGGAAATTGAGCAGGAAGCAACGATTGCAGCCGAGATTGCCAGAGACAGTTCTCAGGACAGTCAGAGTTCTGCTTCATTGAGTCAGGATCCACTAGGAGGACCTCTTATCGAAAATGAAGCTGCCACTGCTATGAATGAAGTGGAAAGAGCCATGGCACATGCTCAGGAGGATGCGGTTAACTTAGAAGAGTTGGAAAGACAACTCAACGTTGAGCAGAGGAAAATATATGACGAACTTACCATGCAAATTGATCATGGATTAAGTCATGACAAGAAAGAGTGCTCATGTACGTCGTTGAAGCCTGTCCGACTGTACGTGAGTGGAGAAGCGGGAACTGGAAAAAGTTTCCTTATTAAAGCAATTTCATGTTATTTGCAGGAAAGGACAGAGTCATCGCTGTCTTGTGTTGTCACCGCTCCAACTGGACTGGCAGCACATAACATTAAAGGGATTACTTTACATCGTTTACTGATGCTGCCAGTGGAGCATGACAACAAATTAGAATATCACAAGCTATCTGGAGATGCTTGTTTTGAAGTTTCAAGAGTCTTGAGGAAAATGAAACTTCTTATCATTGACGAAGTAAGCATGGTTTCCAATGTCATGCTTGCCTTTGTGCATTTGAGAATGCAAGAAGTTCTCAAAACAGAGTATGATGTGTTATTTGGTGGCAAACACATCATTGTTTTCGGAGATCTTCTGCAGCTGACACCAGTGAAAGGGCAACCTGTGTTCAAAATGCTCACGCATGAAGATACCAGGAAGTGCTTAGGGAGCATTGGCAACGTCAATATATGGTTAAACTTCAATTATGCTGAACTGCATGAAAATATGCGTCAGGCAAAGGATGAAGTTTACAAGACTATTCTACAAGATGTTAGAATTGGAAAAGTGACCGAGCATGGGAAAGAAGCTTTACATGCACGATTACTGACAAATTTATATCCAGACGAAGATGTTGTGCCTGAGAATATTTTTCAGAAAGTTACTGAGAAAAAATCTGGAATATGTTTGATGCCAACTCTTGCAGAATGTGCCAAATTCAACAACAAAATGTTGCATTTAGAAAAGCAAGAGATTGTGAAACTGGAAGCTATTGACAGAGTAGAGCATATGGGATCAACAATTATTTTGTCTGAGAATCTGAAAACAAAATTGGATTCATTAGAGAAGAGTATATCTAAAACTGCGGGTTTTGAAAAGACTCTGAATGTGTGCTTGAACTGCCGTATAATTTTAAGAAGGAATTTACATGTTGAAAGAGGTCTGGTAAATGGATCAATGGGTAATGTTGTTGATTTTGTGAAATACAGAAATAGAGATGGAATTGAATTTTTAAAAATTAAATTTGATGGCATTGAGGAAGTACAGCTAATTGCTCGTTGTTCTGCTAGATTTTTGCTTGTAAAAGACTTATATGTTCGTCGTAAGCAGTTTCCTGTTTGCTTGGCATATGCGGTGACAATCCATAAATCGCAAGGTTTAAGTGTAGATTGTGCATTGGTGAATATTGGCAGTTCTGTGTTCAAGGAGGGTATGGCATATGTGGCATTGTCACGAGTTAGGACTTTATCGGGATTGTACTTGATTGAGTGTGATGTCACAAACATTTGTGCGGATCTAGATTGTGTTAAGGAATACAATAGGTTGAGAAGAGAGTATGCGCCACATTTGCCTCAGTATCCTTTGTTTGAGAAACGTGTGGTAGGCCGGAAACGAAGAAATGTGACCAATACTGGGGAGGTTGTAGCAAAAAGACGAAAAGTCGATGAACCTGAAATTATAAGCAGAAACAAAAAGGATTCTGTTGAAGATGTTGTTGGTTTTCAATTTGAAAACAGTTCTGGTGTCAACTGCTATGCTAATGTAGTGGTTAATGTTTTGTTTTCTCTAGAAAATGTAAAAGAAGAGATTGTGGTCAATTCTGATCAAAGATTTTGCAGTTTGTTAAATTCTGTGTTAGAGAAATGTAGCACTGATAGAACAAACATAGAAAGTGTGTCTGAAATTCGAAATCTGTTAGACAGATGTTCAGGCCAAACACAATTCTCTCAAAATAGTCAGCAAGATTGTCAGGAGTTTTTAATGTATATGCTTGATGTATTGCATGATGAAGGTGTAGATGTAGATCACCTGTTTGGGCTTTCTTATCAATGGCAGCATGACTGCGAGAACTGTAGGGTATCAAGTACTACTAGTGTAGACTCAGAAAGATTTATATATTTAACTTTGCCAGACAGTAAATCAGTCTCTTTTAATAAGCTAGTAAAAGCAGCTGATCACAACATGGAGTGTAGCCAATGTAAATTTGAAATGATGTCCACATTATTTATACGAACATATGGCCAGTATGTCATTTTAATGTTCCAACGATGTAGGCCTGATGGAACAAAATTGACAACTTTAATTAAAAATGTTGTGGCTTCACAGTTGTCAATATCAGGAAGGACTTTTGTAACTGTAGCAATTATATATCATGATGGTCCTTCAATAACATCAGGACATTATACAGCTTATTTAAAGTGTAGAAATGGCTGGTCATTCTGCAATGATTCTGTTTTAATTTTCAAAAAAAAATTGCCATATGACCTTAAAAACTCTTACCTGGTGTTTTTAAAACCAAAATTTTAGGGAAAGAATCTCGGGATGTGCTCTGAGGAATTTCAAGAAGTTCTCATGGCTCCTACACTATTTGGCCTTGAGGATAAGTGTAGTACAGAGACATAACTTCTTACCATAACACTGGACGTCATGGAGAAATACGTGCACTTTGAATGAGTTCAGAAAAACGATTTCTTTTTATAAGCTAATTGAAGCAGCCAATCAAAACATGGAGTAGAGGGAATGTAAGTCTGCAATGCTGTCTACTGTTTTACATTGCTTTGTGATTAAAAGTGATGTAGAGAATTAAATAATTGTACTAGTCATAAAGGTAGTGTAAGTCTGCTTCATAGTAAGCAGTATCAGTGTGATAGGAAATGTAGAACATGATTGAGCAAGAAGGGGAAGATATTACTAGTCCAGGATTGTGTAAATGATCTTCAACATTTTAATTCTGAAAGTTGCGGAAATGCGAAAAGACGGGATTGGCTTACAAGAAATCCAAGAGTTATAAATGGGTCTGACAAGATTTGGCCTTGTGGAAACTTGTGGTAGAGAGCAAGAAGTCATTTATTGTATGTAACATGTTTTTGAAAACGATGGAGGTTTTCTTTCAGAAAGTGGCGGGTTGAAAGTAATAACAGCACAACAGAGTGTAAGCTGTTCATAGGACATCCTTGGCCGTCATGGAAAGTAAGTTAACTTTAAGGAGTTCTGAATTCTGATTTGTTATGTTGTATGGGTTTTTTAAACACAATCATTTTGATTGTGTTTTTTTTTCCCCGCTGTTATATGATGAATACCTTCAAGTCACTGTTTTTAGTGAAATTTGATACATTCTGAGAACAGCAAAAATAAACCATTTAACATGTATAATTAATTCTGTTCTGTTTGCATTTATGATGTACATGTAGAACTGTGTAGGAGGCATGGAGAAGGTGATGCTTCTGTAAGTGTCAAAGTTGTTGCATACAGTGAACACATTCACACATCGGTCCACTCTTCCTTGGATGTGGTGGAGGTGGTGGGGAAGCACCAGCTGAAGCTACTAAAGAAGCCATTGCTCACTGGTAACAAAGGGTCTTTCTCTCACAATGATGAAAGTCAGAGTGAGGAAAGAAAGAGGGATTTTCATCATTTGGGAAAAACAATAGTTCTCAACCAATGAAAAGTGTTCATTTTAGATTATATGACCTAGTCTTACATCATTAGGAAACCAAAAGTGAAATGAACCAATGAAAAGTGTTATTACCAAGTCACATGACCTGCTGTGTTTACGTTACACGCTTTGCAGGGCCTCCCGGTTTGCTTCCAGAAACCTGTGCTTTGCGACTCGGTAAACAAAGTAACAAACAGTGAGCAACCCAGACTACCCTTGAGGGCTCGGGTGATTATAGTAGAAGGGTGAGAGTGCCTTCAAGGGAATTTGTTTAAGGAAACTTGAGTTATTCAAACCAAATTAGGGGGATGAATTAATGATCCCTGTGTTAATTCAATATTTCTGCAAAATGGACTCACATCACAACATAATGCAATTCAACAATACAATTACATAAAACATAACCACAAACAAGGTGTATAGACACAAGTTTTTATCAAACAAAATTCAATCAATATATACAGTAAAAAGGATCTGTAGGTATATAAATGATATGTAGATATACAACGCAACAGAACCTAAAACACCTATCCAAAATAGTACAATCAATGATACAAAAAGGAAAAGGTGTAGGTCGACGTTTCGGTCTCTTTAGAGGAAGTTTACTGAGACCATCTTCAGGACTGGGGTCAATTAAAAACTGTATAATGACAGACTGTAACCTTAATTGAAAACAGGGTGATTGTAGTTAATTCAGACGATCAGCGTCCACAAAATAAGGGATTTCAGAGTCTTTAATCGACTACCGCATCTACACCACTACAAGGGTTGTGTGCGTGAATGATTCTGAATCCGACATCAAAGGATAGCCGGGAAGGCAACACACGTCTTTCAAGATGCTTGGGTTTATTTGGCGTGTGGAAGATCTCAGAGTGCTGAAAGGTAGCGAAGCACCCGTCTACCGATGCGCACCGATCTCCGTTTAAGCGGGCATCCAATTTAATTACTTCAAGTCTAAGCCACAATCCTCACTTGTATGCGACGCTGCAACGTGATTATTTACACGCAGATCCGCAAAGACGTCCTATGGGAATCACAGAGACAGGCGACTCGGTAAGCGTACCAGTTCGCTAACGTAGTACGTCATATGACGTATCACGCGACAACGCGAAACGTCATGCGGACGGGAGGCGTCACGATGTTGTTTTCTAACGCGGCAGTTGCGGTAAAGAAACGTTTACCGGCTCGCGGTCTATTTCGCGGCATCAAGGTCAGCTAACGGGAAGCTTCCCGATTCGCGAAGCGGGAACGAAGAAAAAAAAATTTTAAAAAAAAAAAGTTATTAATAAACATATAAAATATATTTTGGGATTTAAAGAAGAATACATTTTACAGCTACAGATATTTGCTATTAAAAAACCATTGAAATTCACTGAAAAAACCATAGGTTATAGATTATATATAGTTAGGAATTAGCATTTACAAAACCTTGAAAATTCACTGAAAAAACCATAGGTTATAGACCATATATAGTTAGGAATTAGCATTTAAAAAACCTTATTTTACTCACACAAAACCATTGAAATTCCATATATAGTTAGTTGCACTAACTATATATCGCGCACCCGCAATCCACTGCTGATGATGTCACATATTACATCATTCATGACATGGTCAGTGACATCACTGATGACATCACTGATGACATCTCAAATGACATCACTGATGACATCACTGATGACATCTCATTTGACATCATTCTTGTGCTAATACGATAAACCTCTTCAGACTCTAATATAACCTTAGATACACTCAGTGTATACAGAAACTCACACACTGTCACTCATCCATGGAGTTACTCACACACCTAGTCAGTCATGCAAAGAAACAATCTCACCTCCATTTTCTCAACTATACAGTTATACACACCTTACTTATTCAAGCATATACTAACACATATTTACTCTCTTATACAATCCCTGATACAAGTTCACAATGATCCATACAGCTACTCACACATTCAGTGGCTCTCATGCACAGTTATTTATATATGCCAACTCTCACATGTACTGTGTTTTACATATGTACTTACTTTGACATGTAGCACTGAGATATCCATTCACTCACCAATGCACTCATGCACACAGTCAACCACCCATACAGCTGTTTCCACATGCACTTTTGAACCCATACATCTAGTGAATCAACTGCTCACACATCTATGCACAGAGTCATACACCTCCCAGGCACCCACACACACACTCAGTCTCCCATACAAATACTTGAGCAACCAATCAATAACCCATATACTTACTCATATAGCTACTGATCAACACATGCAGCAGTTTACAGAACAACAAACATAATGATGCACAAATTAAGACAGTTTAGTCACTAACCCGTGCACTCAGTGAGACACATTTAATCACTCACTCATACAGTCAGTCATGCACCTACTAAATCCTTCGTCCAGACACTTATACATCCACTCATTCTTCAATATGTAAGACATATTTAAACTTTACAGAAACAAAAAATCACTGGATGTTGTTATCAGTGATGTCATCAGTGATGTCATTTGAGATGTCATCAGTGATGTCATCAGTGATGTCACTGACCATGTCATGAATGATGTAATATGTGACATCATCAGCAGTGGATTGCGGGTGCGCGATATATAGTTAGTGCAACTAACTATATATGGAATTTCAATGGTTTTGTGTGAGTAAAATAAGGTTTTTTAAATGCTAATTCCTAACTATATATGGTCTATAACCTATGGTTTTTTCAGTGAATTTTCAAGGTTTTGTAAATGCTAATTCCTAACTATATATAATCTATAACCTATGGTTTTTTCAGTGAATATATATATATATATATATATATATTGTTATCCAATGTGCCTAAGCTTTTGGGGAGGCACTCGACATTCCTCCGCCCTGCGGGCTTCTCTCTCGGCGCACTTCCTCGTTTCACATGAAGTAAAATCTGCCCGACGCGTTTCTGGGAGCTTGTTCCCGTCATCAGGGGCTGCATTCAAGAAATGTTTGTTCATGCATTCGTATTTACCGGGCATTGCTTAGACCACACCCATGGTAGGCGTGTGTTCAGTACACCGTCATGCCGTGCTTTCTGGGATAGGTAGTCCGTTTAATGCATGTAGTTTTCATTAGGTCTTTCTTGAAGAGTGATGCTAGTGTTCATACCTTTGTAGGCTGTGTTTACGGTTCAGTGCGCTATAATTTTCTCATGGAGTCCTGTCCTCAACCTCCAACAAGTTTGGAAGCGATTGGCCTCGACTGCCGCACTTGGTGTCCGCTGCTGCAGAATGTCGAGTGCCTCCCCAAAAGCTTAGGCACATTGGATAACAAAATTCTTATCGGCCGCCCGGTCGGGGGGATGGCACCATCGACTGCAGCAGCGGACACCAAGTGCGGCAGTCGAGGCCAATCGCTTCCAAACTTGTTGGAGGTTGAGGACAGGACTCCATGAGAAAATTATAGCGCACTGAACCGTAAACACAGCCTACAAAGGTATGAACACTAGCATCACTCTTCAAGAAAGACCTAATGAAAACTACATGCATTAAACGGACTACCTATCCCAGAAAGCACGGCATGACGGTGTACTGAACACACGCCTACCATGGGTGTGGTCTAAGCAATGCCCGGTAAATACGAATGCATGAACAAACATTTCTTGAATGCAGCCCCTGATGACGGGAACAAGCTCCCAGAAACGCGTCGGGCAGATTTTACTTCATGTGAAACGAGGAAGTGCGCCGAGAGAGAAGCCCGCAGGGCAGAGGAATGTCGAGTGCCTCCCCAAAAGCTTAGGCACATTGGATAACAAAATTCTTATCGGCCGCCCGGTCGGGGGGATGGCACCATCGACTGCAGCAGCGGACACCAAGTGCGGCAGTCGAGGCCAATCGCTTCCAAACTTGTTGGAGGTTGAGGACAGGACTCCATGAGAAAATTATAGCGCACTGAACCGTAAACACAGCCTACAAAGGTATGAACACTAGCATCACTCTTCAAGAAAGACCTAATGAAAACTACATGCATTAAACGGACTACCTATCCCAGAAAGCACGGCATGACGGTGTACTGAACACACGCCTACCATGGGTGTGGTCTAAGCAATGCCCGGTAAATACGAATGCATGAACAAACATTTCTTGAATGCAGCCCCTGATGACGGGAACAAGCTCCCAGAAACGCGTCGGGCAGATTTTACTTCATGTGAAACGAGGAAGTGCGCCGAGAGAGAAGCCCGCAGGGCGGAGGAATGTTGAGTGCCTCCCCAAAAGCTTAGGCACATTGGATAACAAAATTCTTATCGGCCGCCCGGTCGGGGGGATGGCACCATCGACTGCAGCAGCGGACACCAAGTGCGGCAGTCGAGGCCAATCGCTTCCAAACTTGTTGGAGGTTGAGGACAGGACTCCATGAGAAAATTATAGCGCACTGAACCGTAAACACAGCCTACAAAGGTATGAACACTAGCATCACTCTTCAAGAAAGACCTAATGAAAACTACATGCATTAAACGGACTACCTATCCCAGAAAGCACGGCATGACGGTGTACTGAACACACGCCTACCATGGGTGTGGTCTAAGCAATGCCCGGTAAATACGAATGCATGAACAAACATTTCTTGAATGCAGCCCCTGATGACGGGAACAAGCTCCCAGAAACGCGTCGGGCAGATTTTACTTCATGTGAAACGAGGAAGTGCGCCGAGAGAGAAGCCCGCAGGGCGGAGGAATGTCGAGTGCCTCCCCAAAAGCTTAGGCACATTGGATAACAAAATTCTTATCGGCCGCCCGGTCGGGGGGATGGCACCATCGACTGCAGCAGCGGACACCAAGTGCGGCAGTCGAGGCCAATCGCTTCCAAACTTGTTGGAGGTTGAGGACAGGACTCCATGAGAAAATTATAGCGCACTGAACCGTAAACACAGCCTACAAAGGTATGAACACTAGCATCACTCTTCAAGAAAGACCTAATGAAAACTACATGCATTAAACGGACTACCTATCCCAGAAAGCACGGCATGACGGTGTACTGAACACACGCCTACCATGGGTGTGGTCTAAGCAATGCCCGGTAAATACGAATGCATGAACAAACATTTCTTGAATGCAGCCCCTGATGACGGGAACAAGCTCCCAGAAACGCGTCGGGCAGATTTTACTTCATGTGAAACGAGGAAGTGCGCCGAGAGAGAAGCCTGCAGGGCGGAGGAATGTCGAGTGCCTCCCCAAAAGCTTAGGCACATTGGATAACAAAATTCTTATCGGCCGCCCGGTCGGGGGGATGGCACCATCGACTGCAGCAGCGGACACCAAGTGCGGCAGTCGAGGCCAATCGCTTCCAAACTTGTTGGAGGTTGAGGACAGGACTCCATGAGAAAATTATAGCGCACTGAACCGTAAACACAGCCTACAAAGGTATGAACACTAGCATCACTCTTCAAGAAAGACCTAATGAAAACTACATGCATTAAACGGACTACCTATCCCAGAAAGCACGGCATGACGGTGTACTGAACACACGCCTACCATGGGTGTGGTCTAAGCAATGCCCGGTAAATACGAATGCATGAACAAACATTTCTTGAATGCAGCCCCTGATGACGGGAACAAGCTCCCAGAAACGCGTCGGGCAGATTTTACTTCATGTGAAACAAGGAAGTGCGCCGAGAGAGAAGCCCGCAGGGCGGAGGAATGTCGAGTGCCTCCCCAAAAGCTTAGGCACATTGGATAACAAAATTCTTATCGGCCGCCCGGTCGGGGGGATGGCACCATCGACTGCAGCAGCGGACACCAAGTGCGGCAGTCGAGGCCAATCGCTTCCAAACTTGTTGGAGGTTGAGGACAGGACTCCATGAGAAAATTATAGCGCACTGAACCGTAAACACAGCCTACAAAGGTATGAACACTAGCATCACTCTTCAAGAAAGACCTAATGAAAACTACATGCATTAAACGGACTACCTATCCCAGAAAGCACGGCATGACGGTGTACTGAACACACGCCTACCATGGGTGTGGTCTAAGCAATGCCCGGTAAATACGAATGCATGAACAAACATTTCTTGAATGCAGCCCCTGATGACGGGAACAAGCTCCCAGAAACGCGTCGGGCAGATTTTACTTCATGTGAAACGAGGAAGTGCGCCGAGAGAGAAGCCCGCAGGGCGGAGGAATGTCGAGTGCCTCCCCAAAAGCTTAGGCACATTGGATAACAAAATTCTTATTGGCCGCCCGGTCGGGGGGATGGCACCATCGACTGCAGCAGCGGACACCAAGTGCGGCAGTCGAGGCCAATCGCTTCCAAACTTGTTGGAGGTTGAGGACAGGACTCCATGAGAAAATTATAGCGCACTGAACCGTAAACACAGCCTACAAAGGTATGAACACTAGCATCACTCTTCAAGAAAGACCTAATGAAAACTGCATGCATTAAACGGACTACCTATCCCAGAAAGCACGGCATGACGGTGTACTGAACACACGCCTACCATGGGTGTGGTCTAAGCAATGCCCGGTAAATACGAATGCATGAACAAACATTTCTTGAATGCAGCCCCTGATGACGGGAACAAGCTCCCAGAAACGCGTCGGGCAGATTTTACTTCATGTGAAACGAGGAAGTGCGCCGAGAGAGAAGCCCGCAGGGCGGAGGAATGTCGAGTGCCTCCCCAAAAGCTTAGGCACATTGGATAACAAAATTCTTATCGGCCGCCCGGTCGGGGGGATGGCACCATCGACTGCAGCAGCGGACACCAAGTGCGGCAGTCGAGGCCAATCGCTTCCAAACTTGTTGGAGGTTGAGGACAGGACTCCATGAGAAAATTATAGCGCACTGAACCGTAAACACAGCCTACAAAGGTATGAACACTAGCATCACTCTTCAAGAAAGACCTAATGAAAACTACATGCATTAAACGGACTACCTATCCCAGAAAGCACGGCATGACGGTGTACTGAACACACGCCTACCATGGGTGTGGTCTAAGCAATGCCCGGTAAATACGAATGCATGAACAAACATTTCTTGAATGCAGCCCCTGATGACGGGAACAAGCTCCCAGAAACGCGTCGGGCAGATTTTACTTCATGTGAAACGAGGAAGTGCGCCGAGAGAGAAGCCCGCAGGGCGGAGGAATGTCGAGTGCCTCCCCAAAAGCTTAGGCACATTGGATAACAAAATTCTTATCGGCCGCCCGGTCGGGGGGATGGCACCATCGACTGCAGCAGCGGACACCAAGTGCGGCAGTCGAGGCCAATCGCTTCCAAACTTGTTGGAGGTTGAGGACAGGACTCCATGAGAAAATTATAGCGCACTGAACCGTAAACACAGCCTACAAAGGTATGAACACTAGCATCACTCTTCAAGAAAGACCTAATGAAAACTACATGCATTAAACGGACTACCTATCCCAGAAAGCACGGCATGACGGTGTACTGAACACACGCCTACCATGGGTGTGGTCTAAGCAATGCCCGGTAAATACGAATGCATGAACAAACATTTCTTGAATGCAGCCCCTGATGACGGGAACAAGCTCCCAGAAACGCGTCGGGCAGATTTTACTTCATGTGAAACGAGGAAGTGCGCCGAGAGAGAAGCCCGCAGGGCGGAGGAATGTCGAGTGCCTCCCCAAAAGCTTAGGCACATTGGATAACAAAATATATATATATATATATATATATATATATATATATCCCAGAAGCCGCTTGAGGGAATCGGATGCTGCGCGTTGTCCTCCAGCATGCAACGAAAAGCAGACACGAACCCAGATTAAGTGCAGAAAGTAGCGTTTATTTCTCGCTAGTCAGCCATAACGCGTTTCACCACAGGAGTGGCTTGATCACATGATATATATAATTTCAACAAGTACATGTTGAGCTATATATATATGCACATATGTTTTTATTTATTTAGATTTGTATCATACCTATTCTAACATCAGCCTTACTCTAATGGAACCCTGTGATGGTTATAGATCATATTCTTTTAATATTTTCTTAGGAAAAATTATGTGTTGGAACTCTGCGTCATACGACTAAGATTACAAGCTTTTCTTCCAAGATTGTCAGGCCAGCCGGTTCTAATCAGAAGAGACAACACAACATGCATGTTCTACATAGCCAAGCAGGGAAGATCCTTTCAGAAGAAGCTCAGCTGCTGTGGAACTGGGTCATATCTCACAGGATAGACATTGCCGGGCTGAATGATCGGGTGGATAGGCTTAGCCGGCAAATGACGGATTGTGACGAGTGGGAACTAGAACAGAAACAGGTGGATTGCATTTTCAGTCAGTGGGGTCACCCCACAACCGATCTGTGTGCAACAACGTACAACAGGAAATACCTGTGCTGCGCAAGCAGGTTTTGGCATCCGGGGACGGTGGGCAATGCGCTTGTAATCATTTGGTCCAAGATTTTTGCCTACACCCTTCCGTCTTTTCCCCTGATATCCAGAGTGTTGAAGAAGGCAAAGAGTGACCATTGCACTCTGATCCTCATTGTCCCAGCGTGGCCTCGTCAGTACTGGTACAGAGAGCTGCTGCATTTGGCAGCACGTTGAGCCATTTCGTTGAAGGAGCATCCCAGGTTATTGACCAGACATCATGGAGAGGTTCTAAACCATGATCCCAAACTTGACACCATGGTACCTGACCACCTAGTAGTTGGCCATCTGGATTGCTAATAAGAGTGTAACAGATTCTTGCGCAGGGTCTTGTTCCAGTGACCAGTAAGACTTACAACACTAAGTGGAAGCGTTTCTGTGTCCGATGCAGGAATAATGGTCTTCATCCTCTTCAAATAAAGCCTTCTCAAATCCTGCAATATTTGATAAGTTTGGTCAAAAGTGGTCTGAAATATTTTTCAGTCATGCTAGGAGAGTGGGAGAGATTCAGGCATTCACCATCAGAGAACCTTTTCTCCTGTTCACCAAGGACAACATGATACTCTGAACCACCCCTTAATTCATTCCTAAGGTGCCTACTGACATTCTTAGATGTTCTTTCGCAATCCACCCTCACCAGGAGAAAGATCATTGCATTCTTTAGACTTACGTAGATGTCTCAGATTATGTGTAGACAGGACAAAAGACATGCGCACATCAGACCAGCTGTTTGTATCATTTACATAACCATAAAACGTTCAAGCCCCGTCCAAGCAGAGAATGGCTCTCAGCCTGTATTGCTTTTTGTCACGCCAAAGCCAAAGCGTCCTCTTCAGGGAAGAATTTATTTATTTATTTATTACATTTCTAGAGCGCTCTGTTACCCGGAGGTGTCCTGGCGCTAACCGATCAAAACTGGTGCGTGTAATGCGTGTAATGAGGACGCATTCAACCAGGTGTGTGACTTCAACTGCAGCGCTCTGTGCTTTGGTGCCCTTGGGAGACACCTGCTGTGCAGCCACCTGGAAGAGCAGACATACGTTCATGAAGCATTAATGCCTAGACGTGGACGCAGAAGCTGCCGCAGCAGTGGGACAGGCCGTACTGAGGAATCCTTTTCATTAAAGGCGAGCCTGCTTCCTGCTTTGTTCTACTCTTTAATGTGTACCGCTTGCTATTCTGATTCAAGCATGCGAATATATAAAGATCCAATGTTGGAGAAGAAGTTAGGGGCATATTACCAACGTTAAGCGATATTTATCGCTAACGATGCTTAGCAACGAATTTTGTAACGCTAAGCATCGTCAGAAATTATCGCAGATAAACCTTGCTATTATCAAGGTTTATCGCAAATGCGATAAAAAACGGCCGCAATGCATGAATATCGCTGAAAAGTCAGCGATATTCATGCATTACCGAGCTAATGCTCTTAGCCATGTTATCCACCTCCCATTGGATAACATGGCTAAGAACTGCTCAGGGCAGGTGTTAGTTTTTGGAGATATTCGCGCTTAGCGCGAATATCTCCAAAAATTGGTAATAGGAGACAGCGATGTTAGCGACTGTTTCCAGTCGCTAACATCTTGGCACGCCCACTTTGCATGTCATTAGTGATAAATATCACTGACATGCAAAGTGGGGCCCAAGATGATCGCTATCTCCTACTAGCTGTCGCTAACTGGTGTTAGCGACAGCTAGGTAATAGGGAGATCATTTTATATCCGCTTTCTTGGCTTTTAAAGCAGAAAAAGCGGAGATAAACCCCCTTGATAATATGCCCCTTAGTTACTTACCTGTAACTCCAGTTCTCCAACCTTATTATCTTTTATTTATTCACAAGTGACCCTCCCGCCTCCCGGGTCGGAGGCTCATTGTATTCTAATTCCACACTCCTGATCGAGCAGGCAATAGTGTATGAAGACACCCGCTCATCCTCGCACTGACAAAGAATGCAGCAGTCAAGGAGCAGAAGGCAGTCCAGGACTTTGTCTGCCTCCCGCCCACTCGTGCGACAGCTTCCCTTATTAGCTGTGTTGCAGTTAATTAAGTGCCTAATCCTATGAAAGGCTTAGTGAATGCGTCCTTGGTGCCGCTAATGACACGTCACCCGGCGCAGGCTAATATGCATGGGCAATCATTTGTACCCCGGAATAATTGCATTTCTACTTCCTCTGCATCAAGGTAATAAGGGTAAGCCTGTGAGGCTCCTAGGGGCAGATTTATGGAGGCCTTGCGCCGCCGGTGCGTCACTTTTTCCCATGTTAAAAATGACGCACCGGCGGCGCAAGGCCTTCATAAATCTGCCCCCTAGTGCCTGACGTGTCTGTGTCCTTGGACCATGGCAGGCTCAAGAGACTGCAGGGCGGGGGGGGGACCTTCAGCAATGTAAATGTAAATCCGTATTTGTCAAGCGCGAACTACTCACCCTTACGGGTCTCAAGGCGCCGGGGGCCATCGCGGAAATTAAGTGAGCTATTACCCAGAGTCACATGGTGCTGAGCTGAGCTGCCACCGGAGCCAAGATCGAACCATGAACATCGAACCGTGAACCCTGTGCTCCGAAGTCAGCTGCCATGTCCGCTGTACCACACCTCTCCAATGTCGCAATGTCTTCTTCTCGAGCGTGCAGGTACAAATAAGAGAAGGGGAGGGGGTCAGAGTTGGGAGACTGGTTTAGATGAGAGCAATAAGGGAGAATTTGTTGAAAAATGGTGGGTTCTGTTCCCTTCAAATTCAGGTATCTGGCCACAGCAGACATGTCACTGGTGGACAACCGCTCAATCCAGAGTGACCTCCCACACCTGGCAAAGGCACTCTGGGAAGCACACCCTTAGACAAAGGGCGCGCACTTTCACAGACATGTTGCCCTCTCCTCCCCACAGCATAGGAGGGAGACCCAATGAAGGTGCAATGACCGTGCACACTTGCTCCGGCACTTTTTGTACTTTGCCCTAATTTCATGGAGGAAATTCCATCAGCTGTACCAAGCATTAGGGAATTTTCCACCAGTGCTTTTCTATTTGGTGGCTTCTCCATTGATAGTTGCAGTCACATGAGTGGGAAAGCCTCTACCAACCTAGCAGGTCACTTAAATGTGGCATTGTCTACCACCGTCTCTCTGGGGATAGAAATTCTGCCACATTGGTAGTTGGAAAAGCCACAACCAAACTGCAAATAAGCCCCAATAACTTTATAGCTGCTCAGAGAGCAGCTTTGAAATATATTTACCGAGCACTTCACAGCACTGAGGCAGCTTCCCCCCCAGATTAGTAAACCACGAGAGGGCAGAAAGTGTTCAGAGGGTAAATAAAATGTATACCACAGCCCTTAAAAGTACAGTTAAAACACTTGTTCTTGATGTTCATAGGTACCAACCTGATAGAGACTTCTAGGTGCAGATTCCTCGCCTTTGAATTTCCCAGGCGTCAGGCTGGATCCGGAAACTTCTGCTGAGCAATACCCCTTGAGTGTGACGCCGGGCGGCTCCATCCGGCTCCGCGTGACAACATCGGTAGCGTCGGTTATGTGTGCGTTGCCTATATAGGCACCACCCCGGCGCCCGGACGTCAGTTCTTTTCTTTCTGCGCCAGTTAAGCGCCGATCCGGGAAGAGCTACCCCTCTGCCACTTTTTAGCAGGCTGTGGCGCCTCGGGGTGTCCCTGACTGGTTGTAGCGGGAAGGACCGGAGCTATTGTCCCCTCAAACAGACTGACAGACACCGGTACTCTGGGCAAGGCAGGCTTTATTGCTTTGAAAGTGCGTTTCCGGTGAATGGCCTTTCTGTAATAGGGCAGGGCGGTCTCGGTTTCCTCGGACAGTCTTTGCTGGCGTTTATCTATGGCGTTTCGCCTTTCGTCCCGAGACCTTCTGGGACTGGTAGTTCTCCCCTCCACGTCGACGATGCGTCTCGTCCGGGCAAGAAAGAAAAAAAACAACGCAGTATTAGACTCTGTCCTGTCTGGTCTCACAGGGGAGGGAGTGAGGGTACACACGTGCACAAGAAGTAGGCTATGCCTCGCAGTGCAGGGGGAAGTGAGGGAAGGAAGTGCACTGGATATGTGTAAGGAACGTTTTAAGGGGGTTTGACCCACTTAAATCCCGTCCAGCCCGAAAGCCGTGACCGTACCTCTGGTAGCCACACTTCCCTCGATGAAGTGTGGCTGGGCGAAGCGTTCTGTTGGCCACCTGGCTTGCTGGAACTCTTCTCTCCGTCCTCGTCTCCGTCTGTCGCCCCGGTTCTCCTCCGTTCTTTCTCCTCGCCTCTTGCCTCCGTCCCCTTCCTCCGCTGTTCCCTCTCCTCCTCGTCCTGACTCAGCTCCGCTCCTCCGTCGATACCGCTCCTCTGCTCCCGCCTCTCCTCCGCCGTCGTTCTCTGACTCCACTCTCCTCCACACTCGTCCTCCTCCTTCTGACTCCACTCTTCTCCGCCCACGTCCTCCTTCCAACTCCGCTCACCTCCGAGTGTATAACACACCTGCGTGGATTCCTGGGCGGCCTTTACCTGGCAAGCGGAGGCGTGTCCTGTGATGTCATCGGGTACCAGCTCCGCCCAGTTAAAGAAACAGGACTCGCCTTGGTCTTCGGTGTCCGTGCCGTCCTGTAGACCGGTGTCTCTCCAATCCCCTGTATACTGTTCAAAGAGAGGCGAGACAGGTAAGCCTGGAGGTCCCCCGTCCTCCCCGTTACACAGGCTTTTTCTTGACTTTTGTCAATATTTTGGGATTTAACTTTGTGTGCGAGGGTTGTCTGTGAGAAAGACAGGTTTCAAACCATGCCGGACTTGTTCCCGCTTGATGTCGGTCACCGGTCCCCACCACGTTTGGCTGTGGTGTCTTGAACGCAACCACGACTCGAAGTCGTGTTCAGACTGTCGAGGTGATGGCCCGAAGACCTTGAGGCAGTGAACCGATGAAGTTGCTTCTCTGCCAGGGGATCCTCATCAATAGTCATTAGCACTGAATTGTCCCGCCCATGTGCGGGGACCTTGGAAATAATATACACATTATATAAAAATGAACTGTGATTACTAGACAGATGAGACACATCATTGTTATAAGCATTATTAGAATGGTGAAAAGCCCAAACAACTCAACCATGTTAATTTTTCCTAATGTAACTCCTATCTATCACTAATACCCCTACACCAGCGAGAGCATGGTGGGGATACCCTTCTGACAGACCCGGTTGGAATGATCTAACCCCATACCTTGGTGTAATGTCTCAGGAGGATGGCCCCAGCACATTAACAAATGCATTTCGACCCATTGTGCAAGCCTGAGCCTGCACAGTTCTGCTTGTGTGGCTGTCTTCCTTCTTAGGATGAAGGTCGGGCCTGCAGAGCTGCATCTGAGTCACAGCTTACACCAGCTTCCATTAAAAAGTCCAGTATGAAGTGCCTCTCGCAAAATTCAAAACGGACGCTGTTTAAACAATAAAAAAAAGGCCTTATCTCTTTTTGTGAGAGACACAGAATGGAGGGCCCGATTCACAGAACTAACTTAAGACAAAATCCTAAACTTACTACCTTTGGTATTCACAGAAGTTAGGATTTTGTCTTAAGTTTGTCTTAAGACAGACTTAAGACAGATTTAAGTTAGGATTTTGTCTTAAGTCTGTCTTAAGACAAACTTAAGACAAAATCCTAACTTCTGTGAATACCAAAAGTAGTAAGTTTAGGATTTTGTCTTAAGTTAGTTCTGTGAATCGGGCCCAACATATTTAGTTAGTTTGGGGAAAAGTGTAACCTCCTACGAGCACATAATAAAGCAAGGTCATCGCATTCTAATATGTGTGTCCCTGGAACTAACAGTGCAGACTACAGAACAACAATATCCACCACAAATAAATGTGTATGTGGCATTTTCGTATGTTGAAAAAAAACATATTCAAACCACCATCTTAAAAAGATGCTAAGACAAAAGGGAAAACTAAAATGGAAGCTAAATATAATCTCTAAAAAACAACTTCTAGTACTAATCCGAAGGATGCAACTCTGTAATAACAAATAAGACAGCATCATTTAAAATGTCTACTTGTACTTACACTCTTTGGCATGAAATGACATGTGAGCCATGTCCAAAATGTGCTTGAGTTGCATGAAAGGAATATTTAATACCCCTTTAACTGAAGTGATATCTGTATATGTGTACTTCTGGCGTATACGGCTTGACCTTCCAAACTACTACTGATTGCTTCCTACGAGACTGACCAACCTTGTCTGTATAAGCATGACCCACAATGCTTAACACAGTGTTATCTAACAGCGCGACTGCCAGTCACTTACAGAGTGTACCAGTACAGCCAAACAACAGAGCATTTGACATCTCTCTCCTTCCCTCTGAATCACAGAGACAGGTCTAGGAATGCAAATCGATACACAACTAAAGCAACTGGATCAATAATAACAATTTATGATACAATGCAATACAGTAGCGAAGATGAGACTTTGTGGGTAGTGAAGTCATGCTGCCAAGGTTTCTACAAGGAAGTAATGTGGGGGAAGAGGAGGGGAGTGAAACTCAATTCTTTGTTTAATATAAAATAACTATCATTAAAGCCGGTACCAATCCAAGTCTATATGTTCAAGATTGGTGAAAGGTTTATTTTCAGGTAAGGACAAAGAGCAGTTAGAAATATGAAATACTAAAAATATGGTTCTAATACGTTATGGTGCCAAAATATGATCTGAACACGTTTATAGCATTTATCTATGGGTTAGGAATGTCTTTTTCTATAACATTGCCCTTTGGCCAATGTTGGTTTTTGAAGCTACATTCATGTTGACTGGGGGGACCTTGGTACTTTCTGAGTTGGACAAAATGCTTCTTCTAAAAGTCTGAGTCAGTAGACCAGAGGTGGCATAGGAAAGGACCATGATACCTTTGTTTGATATATTTGGCCATCTGGTTTAATTTTGTCTCATTCTGGGTATAACACTTGCAAACTTAAAGGGCTGGAGACCAGCAGTTGAGTTTCCAGACTTAAAACAGTAACATGTTCTTCCCCAGGAGCATCATGCTCAACGGAATGACCGATGGGGTAGTGAGACAAAATATCGAAATTAAAATATCAATATACAATAATATCGATGTTTTAATATCGATGGTATAGAATATCGATGTTCAAAATATCGACAGACAGAATATCGTTTTTTAAGGTATGTATGTTACTAGAATATCGATGTGTAAAATATCGACAGACAGAATATCGTTTTTTAAGGTATGTATGTTACTAATATCGAAATTTACTAATATCTAAATTTTGTTTAGTGTTATGTATTTTATTATGTAGTTTATATGTTTGTTAAATATGCTTTGTAATGTATGTTTGAAAATTAGTAATTTTGTTTACATTTTGCATTTTAGTATCAGAGCGGGTTGTGGGTTTATAGGGGAATAGGGTGGGAAGTAATTTAATAATAATTAAGTAATTAATATATTTTTGTAAATATTTTTAATTAATAATTAAGTGGTAATTAATTAATATTAATTATTTAATTACATTAATTAGAGTTAATGTGCTAATATATTTAATTTATTGTTATTGTCAATTAATAATTAATTGGTAATTAAATAATATTAATTAGTTAATTACATTAATTAGAGTTAATGTGCTAATATATTTTTTTTATTGTTAATTAATTAATTGGTAATTAAATCATATTAAATAGTAAATAAATTAATTAGAGTTAATGTGCTAATATATTTAATCTAGTGTTCTTGTTAATTAATAATTAATTGGTAATTAAATAATATTAATTAGTTAATTAAATTAATTAGAGTTAATGTGCTAATATATTAAATTTTTTGTTATTGTTAATTAATTAATTGGTAATTAAATAATATTAAATAGTAAATTAAATTAATTAGAGTTAATGTGCTAACATATTTAATTTAGTGTTATTGTTAATTATTAATTATTTGGTAATTAAATAATATTAATTAGTTAATTAAATTAATTAGAGTTAATGTGCTGATATATTAAATTTTTTAGTTATTGTTAATTAATTAATTGGTAATTAAATAATATTAAATGGTAAATTATATTAATTAGAGTTAATGTGCTAATATACTTAATTTGTTGTTATTGTTAATTAATAATTAATTGGTAATTAAATAATATTAATTATTTAAATAAATTAATTAGAGTTAAAGTGCTAATATATATAATTTTTTGTTATTGTTAATTAATAATTAATTGGTAATTAATAATTATTAAGTGATTAAATGATGTGATTTATTTATGTGTAGTGGGTTGTGTGTTTATAGGGGAATAGGGCGTGATATAATTAAATGTAATTAATTATAGAGATTGTATTTATTTATTGGTATTTATTGTTAATTAATTGGTAATTAATATGTGTTAATTAGTTTATTTATAATTACATCAATTTAATAATATAAATTGTTATTAATTGATTAATTGAAATTTATATTAATTGTGTTTTTTGTATGTGTAGTGTGTTGTGTGTTAAAGGGGGAGTAGTGTGGGAAGTAATTTTTACCCCCATGCTATCCAATGCTTTCCCTACTGTTGCACCCTCTGGAGTGGGAATAGTAATTTTTACCCCTACGCTATCCAACACTTTCCCTACTGTTGCACCCTCTGGAGTGGGAATAGTCATTTTTACCCCTACGCTATCCAACGCTTTCCCTACTGTTGCACTCTCTGGAGTGGGAATTGTAATTTTTACCCCTACGCTATCCAACGTTTTCCCTACTGTTGCACCCTCTGGAGTGGGAATAGTAATTGTTACCCCTACGCTATCCAACGCTTTCCCTACTGTTGCACCTTCTGGAGTGGGAATAGTAATTTTTACCCCTACGCTATCCAACGCTTTCCCTACTGTTGCACCCTTTGGAGTGGGAATAGTAATTTAAACCCCTAAGCTATCCAACGCTTTCCATACTGTTGCACTCTCTGGAGTGGGAATACTAATTTTTACCCCTACGCTATCCAATGCTTTCCCTACTGTTGCACCCTCTGGAGTGGGAATAATAATGTTTACCCCTACGCAATCCAACGCTTTCCCTACTGTTGCACTCTCTGGAGTGGGAATAGTAATTTTTACCCCTACGCTATCCAATGCTTTCCCTACTGTTGCACCCTCTGGAGTGGGAATAGTAATTCTTACCCTTACGCAATCCAATGCTTTCCCTACTGTTGCACTCTCTGGAGTGGGAATAGTAATTTTTACCCCTACGCTATCCAACGCTTTCCCTACTGTTGCACTCTCTGGAGTGGGAATAGTAATTTTTACCCCTACGCTATCCAATGTTTTCCCTACTGTTGCACCCTCTGGAGTGGGAATAGTAATTTTTACCCCTACGCTATCCAACGCTTTCCCCACTGTTGCACCCTCTGGAGTGGGAATAGTAATTTTTACCCCTACGCTATCCAACGCTTTCCCTACTGTTGCACCCTTTGGAGTGGGAATAGTAATTTAAACCCCTACGCTATCCAACGCTTTCCATACTGTTGCACTCTCTGGAGTGGGAGTACACATTTTTACCCCTACGCTATCCAATGCTTTCCCTACTGTTGCACCCTCTGGAGTGGGAATAGTAATTTTTACCCCTACGCAATCCAACGCTTTCCCTACTGTTGCACTCTCTGGAGTGGGAATACTAATTTTTACCCCTACGCTATCCAATGCTTTCCCTACTGTTGCACCCTCTGGAGTGGGAATAATAATGTTTACCCCTACGCAATCCAACGCTTTCCCTACTGTTGCACTCTCTGGAGTGGGAATAGTAATTTTTACCCCTACGCTATCCAATGCTTTCCCTACTGTTGCACCCTCTGGAGTGGGAATAGTAATTCTTACCCCTACGCAATCCAATGCTTTCCCTACTGTTGCACTCTCTGGAGTGGGAATAGTAATTTTTACCCCTACGCTATCCAACGCTTTCCCTACTGTTGCACTCTCTGGAGTGGGAATAGTAATTATTACCCCTACGCTATCCAATGTTTTCCCTACTGTTGCACCCTCTGGAGTGGGAATAGTAATTTTTACCCCTACGCTATCCAACGCTTTCCCCACTGTTGCACCCTCTGGAGTGGGAATAGTAATTTTTACCCCTACGCTATCCAACGCTTTCCCTACTGTTGCACCCTCTGGAGTGGGAATAGTAATTTTTACCCCTACGCAATCCAACGCTTTCCCTACTGTTGCACTCTCTGGAGTGGGAATACTAATTTTTACCCCTACGCTATCCAACGCTTTCCCTACTGTTGCACTCTCTGGAGTGGGAATAGTAATTATTACCCCTACGCTATCCAATGTTTTCCCTACTGTTGCACCCTCTGGAGTGGGAATAGTAATTTTTACCCCTACGCAATCCAACGCTTTCCCTACTGTTGCACTCTCTGGAGTGGGAATAGTAATTTAAACCCCTACGTTATCCAACGCTTTCCCTACTGTTGCACCCTCTGGAGTGGGAATAGTAATTTTTACCCCTACGCTATCCAACGCTTTCCCTACTGTTGCACCCTCTGGAGTGGGAATAGTAATTTTTACCCCTACGCTATCCAACGCTTTCCCTACTGTTGCACCCTGGGGGGTGGGAATAGTAATTTTTACCCCTACGCTATCCAACGCTTTTCCTAATGTTGCAATATGTGGAGTAAGTATATATATAAATTTATATGTAGAGTTTTTAATTTATTTTAAATGTATATATATTAGTTATAATTTTTTTTATATGTTTTAATGTTTTTATTTAATATTTGTAAAATTATATGTATTTTTAAATTATTTTTACATTATTATTAATACATTTAAAAAAACGATATTTTTAATTTCGATATTTTTGTACTACGATATAATTTTTTCGATATTTTTGTACTTACCTTTATGAAGATGTAACTCCGATATTTTTGATGTCGATATTTTTGTGTCGATATTTTTGTATGTAGATATTCTGTCTGTCGATATTATGTCATAGATCCGACTGATGGAGGTTCAGGACCGCTGCCCAACACAGCACGGTCATACACCAACAACTCCTGGAGGGGCGCCTTACATGTTAGAGACCAGGGAAGGATCATGAGGCAGAAGGTTCTTCGAGCCCACTGATCGTCCTTCCCTGCGCTGTGTTTTTGTTCTGGTTTCATATTGTCTTTCATGTGTATTTACCATTAAGAGAAGGCATGCGGGCCTGTTTGTCTGAGCCTGGTGTTTCTCATCATGCAGCCTCTAGCTCTTCCCCTTCATCTTTTCCTGAAAAAATAGCAGATGTGCAGATCTCCAAATGTCAGACAAACACCTTGTCAGTGCCTCATTAGTTTCCCTTTGGAAGGCCACCAATTGTACCTGACTGTTCAGCCTCTCTCCATGTCAGCGTCTCATACTCACCCCTTATAAAACCCACCGACTTTACCTGGCTGTTCTGCCTCTGCACATGTCGGTGCTGTGAGAAGTTGGCATTGCATATGCTGTTCAATATTCTAGTGGGCCCCTTGCACCAGTCCAAACGACCCTCATTGATGGTAAGTTTAAAGACAACCTATATAGAAAGCTATCCTAGTGGTAGCTGTGGAGAGCAGCCTTCAGGCTAAGTCTTGAAGGAATGTAAAGCAGCTTGTTTTAGCAGTCTATAATCTCATAAATCACCAAATGAAAGGAGAACCACACCAGGTATATATATAAAATATATGTATTAATTCTAAACACACCCCTCTAGTCTCTTTATTAGGCTAGAGGCAAAAGTACATTCAGTAAACTTAATTAGCACACAGTAAATTAGCACAATATACGTTGAGCCGTAGGGGCATAACCCACCATATATTAAGAAAGTGGCATAAGAACCACGACTGGCATAGATACAAAGCCTAGAGCCTTTAGAACCACTGGGGCCACCAGAAACCACCCAAGGTAGTGACACAGGGGAGTGCAGTGTCTAAACACAGCCATGAATCACCATTAACTTCTATGGGGAAAGTCGTGGTTGGAATTTTACAGTTTAAGGACACTTAGAAGAGGACTTGGAGCAACCCCTTTAGAACTAGGAGGTTCTAGAGTCAACACCCACGGCAGCACCGGAGTACTCGAGTTACCTCACCCAGGGAAGCCGGGTGCATAGGTGTCTTTTTGTGTTGGGTTTCGTTGTCGATTTCAATGGCGATCTGCTGCAAAGTGCTGCTAGCGTCCAAGTGGAAAGTGTCCGAGTGGATCCAAGCCTGGATCAAGGATGGGAAGAACCTGAAAGCAGAGGGGACAGAGTCTGGGTCACTTGCCAGTGACCAGGAAGGTGATGAGCAGATGCCCACCGATGTCGGATGTTTTCAGGTAAAGAAGGTGAAGCTTGACTCTTCAGCCACGAGGACCAGGAGGCGTCGACGATGACCAGGAGCTAAATTCAAGCTGTCTCACAAAGGATGTTGAGTGCTGCAGTGTCAGTTTCTGGATTGGACCCAACAAGCCTTGGCAACAGCAACCCATGCAGAAAGCAGAGATTGGCTTCGGTGCAGACCAGCAAGGTCTGAGGGACTCACCACTCAGTGGGAAGTCAGGGCACATCTGGAGCAACCAGGGAAGTCCAAGGAAAAGAAGAGTTACCTTTGTGGGGACCCACCAGTCGATGGACCAGGGACTGCGAAGGGGCCTCGAGCAGAAATGCTAGAATCAGGCTCATGGAACACTTGTGGAGTGTAGGCCCACAATATTCACTGCAGATGGTGCTCAGGGCTTGGGCTACAAGTAGCCCAATGCAAAACTTCGGGAAAGCTCGGGAAGTTGAAGCACTAGCAAATGTGCACGGTGTCCAGGAGTTCCGGTCCCACGTCACTCGTGAGGGCTGCGGGTCTCAGCTTTGCTGGGATCTCGTGTCAGCCTCTGAGAAGTCTGAAAGTTTGTGTCCTGAGTCACAAATACTTCGGGGTCCGGCGGGAACCTCGGAATTGCAGAACGGCAAGATGCTTCTTTGGTGCCTGTTGGAACAGGAGAGTCACTCCTTGACCCCAAGGGAGATTCTTCCGTCTTCTAGTCATGTATATTGTCGAAGTTCCAGGATATATGTATCAGAGTTTCGTCCAGGTGTAATCTGAAACCCTAAGGACTGGGGTCCCATACTTATACTTATACTAAGAAAGGGGGTTGGACATACTCTGGGGACCCACCTATGGTAGTTTCGTGCCAGAGCAGGGGCTGAGTGCCCCTGCAACCGGTTTGAACTGGGGTATGCACAGGGACACCAAGTGTGCCCCCAGCACTGTTTGAAAAGCATTCTCTGAATGCACGCACCCAGCCCCAATACACTAAAGCCTGTCTGGAAGGTGGTTACACCGCCCTGTGACAGGAAACCTATTGTCCAGGCCTCCCCTGCCGGAGTTTCGTCCAGCGCAAAAAGAACAATTGATGGACAGAATGCAGAACAATGTCATACATTCAGCCGCGGTGCGTCCATTGGGGCGTAGGGGCATAGCCCCTCTAAGCCTGGACGCACCTGACAAGAGCACCATAGTTACACACAAATTGAATTGCATTAAAAAATGTTATTATTGAAACAATAAAGCGCCGCAGCGCAGCGCTTCAATCCGGGTTCCGGGACACACCCGATGGAATAAGGAGTGCGCAGGGGGTGGGGCTTGCTGGCTGGGTCTGCTGAGTGACAGTCTGCAGACTGCAGTGTCTGCACATGCGGAATTTAGGGCTGTAACTAGCCCGAGCATGCGCGTTAGAGTGAAGTTCCCCTTAGAGACGCTGAGACGGACCGAAGGGGCCGGGAGGTGCTGCTTTAGCCAGGCCCCGTGGTTTGAAAGGCGCCACGGTGAGGAGTCAGTGTGCCCCCCTAGCCAATCCTGGCGCTGCATGCAGCGCCAGGATGGGCTGGTCCACCGCGCCGAAGGGCAGGCAATCCATTATTGGATGCCGCGCGTGGGTGGCACACTGGCTCAGGCTCAGCACACTGCATATCAATCATGGCCAATCACTGCGTGACTTCAGCATGTGAAGCCATGCAGTGATTGGCCATTTGGGACGCGCGTGTGGCGCGCCGTGACGTTGTAGTTTGTTGCTGACTTGCTGCTGTACTTAAGTTTCTAGTGGGGCGGGGTCTCTCGGTCTCTCGAGTTGTCGCCACCCACCACATGCGCGCAGGCAGCAGCAGACCCGTCGACACTTCAGTCACTCGAGTCGAGATTAGAATCGTCGAGATACAGTCACAGAAGTCACAGAGAACTTGAAGAATCGAATAGTAGGTGCAGTGCTGCTCGACTTCTCTAAAAGGTTGACTCTGTCTCTGACTGAGTATATGTGTAAAATGAATTTTAAAACATATGCTGCACTTTTGCTGGCTACCGCTGTTGTGTTGTAATGTTGCACAGTACAGTGCTTCTGTGCTTAGTGTTACACGCACGCACGCATGCACCCTGCTCTGTGTTCCAGTGAGTGTACTAATAATTATAATTTATAAAACAATATTCGATTGGGAGAGATGATGATCATCATCTATAGCACAAAATGTTCTGTGTCTGTGGCGCCTATGTGAACGCACAGTCAGCTGGGAAGCAGGTTTAATCTGCACACCCTCACAGCCAGGGCAATAAGTCCTGGCGTGGCATGATGCATTGCAGACACTCCATAATTCCATAACCTGGACTGTGTGTTATGTTTACCTCGCGCTCAAGAGAGCCTGCCACCTCGGCCCGGGCCGGGGATAAGGCGGGAAGGAGGAAAACCCTCTTCCACAAAGCAGAGGCGCGACCCGACCTCTTTAAAGCTAAACGTTCTCATATGTTGTTTCTTATTTTCTCCCCAAATGAGGCCTGTTCTGTTCCAGCTAAAGTCAATGGGCAATTACTGTACCAGTAATATACCTCTTGGGTTCGCCTACATTTTGACATATTTGTGAGGAGTGTTGTTTCCTTATTTACAGGCACCGGGCAATCCCCCGGTCGGCCGCAAGGGTGGGGGCCGGTTTTGGGCCCTGGGGGCCGTTTTTGTTGCAGAGCCGTTTTTGCAGCATAGCTGAAAAGCGGCCCTGGCAAAGCGCTCGCCCCCCTCCCGCCCGGGGATCGGGGGGCCGGCCGAGCAGTTTGCCAGGGCCGGTTTTGGTTCCCAGTCCGGCCCTGCTTATTTAACTTGTTCGCTAGTGGTGTTCTTAACATAGCGCTGCATTCGTGTGAAAATACCATCAGAACAGTTACAGGTTTCTACTTTCTTCTCAGACAAGTGGTACAAAATGGCCGCCGGCCGCGGACCTCTCAATGCTTGCTGTAGTATATTGAATTTAGTGCAACATCATTAACTGGCCGGTCACGAGATTCTCAGGGGGTTACTCATATTTCATTCTTTTTTAAAAATGCAGACTGGTGAACATCAAGGTCGATGGAGATGTTAATATATAGTTTATGTTTATTTGGTGCATTTAATATATCGTTAGTAATCTTGATGTGGTAGTGACATGATATTGCCCCTTTTTTGTTCCTGTCTGATTGCAATAAATATATATAATGTGAGTGATTGCCAAAGAATTGTTGTCGAGCTTCCATGCTACCCTAATACAAGCGTTCCTTTGCCCCTGGCTGTTATTCGGTCTCTTAGGGCCAGATGTAGGAGAGCAAATACCGGTCGGTAACGGCCGATTTCCGCCGTTACCGACCGGTATTTGGTGTTTGACATGTAGGGGCCATTATTTTACAGATTCTGTAAATTTACCGAATCGGTAAATTTACCGATTCTGTAAAATACCGAATCGGTAATTTTACCGATTCGGTAAATCCACATGTAGGTGACACTCCTAAGAGTGCCACAGGCCTTAAGAGTCGGTATTTTACCACCCAATCCTATTGGGTGGTAAAATACCGAATGCAGGTGTGCATGCACATCTGTGCATGCACACCTGTGCCATGTGACACACAGACATGCCCTTAGGGCATGTATGTGTGCCACATGTCACACATGCCTGTATTTGGGGTGCTAGAGGGTGTCAAAGTGACACCCCCTGCACCCTTGCAGGATTCGGTATTTACCGATTCGGTAAATACCGATTCGGTATTTCCCATTGATTCCTATGGGCTTCAAGGCCCATAGGAATCAATGGGCAATACCGATTTGGTATTTGGTATTGGTATTTGGATTTGGTAAATACCGAATGTTACCGATTCGGTAATTCCAAATAAAAAAATACCTACATCTCCCTCCTTCATATTTACCGATTCATAAATACCGAATCGGTCAAATTCGGTATTTATGAGTCGGTAAATTGAAGTTACCTACATCTGGCCCTAAGTCTTTCCTTGGACCCGGGAGACGTGACAGGCTTTAACGCTGGTGAAAAGGGACGCAGCCCGGGCCGGTTCAGTTGTAGAGCCAAGACTGATCCCGCGTGTAGGCGCCGTCTGTGCCAGTGCTCTCAAATTGGGTCTTATTTCTTGGCACTGGTGCAGCTCTGTGGCCTGGCTTGTCGTGTGCCCGTACTGCCTTCATTAATCCTTCCTCGCTGCAGGTGTGAAGTGAGGCCACCCTGGCTGGCTCCCTTTCATGGCGCCTCCCGACCCCCTCAAATTCTGGCTTTAAAGCCGAGTGTGGCAAATCCCAGACGAAAATATAATACAGACGACAACAACACGCGCAGCAGAACGAGCTGCATATTAATGATAAAAAAAAATGAAGAGGTGGGTGGGGGCAAATTACTACAACTGTCCTGGTAGGATGCTAATTCCGACCCCATCCACACATTCGGGCACCGCAGCTGGCCAAAAGCTGGCAGTACAGACAGAATGCGGGGCTATCAAAAGGAGGGGGCCACTCCGAACAGTGATGCACCAACTGTGGCTGAGCGTGTGCCAATAGATATGGCACTGACTGTCAGTAAGATTTATGGGAGCTTTATTCGTGCACACTGAGAATGAGAGTGGAAAGGTTGACACAGTTCTGCAGCTTTATTTAACGTCTCCGACAAACCAGTTCCACTGCGAGTGTGTCTGCACAAGAGTGCAAATGCTTGATAATCTCGCGATAGCAGGTGACGTTTATTTAATGGCAATTAATTAGTGTATCATTTAAAGAAGACAAAAATAAAGCTTAATAAATGTTATCTAATTCACAGCTTAATTCCTAAACAGGCTTTGACAATACTTTGTCACGTACTGAAATATTTGTCAATGAAGCAAAGCCCTTTGCATCTCAGACCAAAAGACTGGCTTCTAAAGGCATTTAATAATACCCATCCTTTTTGAAATATATATTTGTGGAGTTTTGTGTAATATTAGTGGGAACTAGACCGAACTGAAGGCATCAGAGTGGAGCACTTTACATGAGCACTAGTTCCATTATAGACGGACATAATAATGGTGTTAGGCAGGCACAGGGAGGTTAAGTGATTTTGATTCACAGGATGTTGAGCGTTCTGCAGAGTGCACATTCTCTTTAGTCGTGACTAGTCGTGAGTTGGTGTGACATCTGTGAGTGACATCCAGGGCAGGCCTCAAATCGCAGAAAAGTAGTATCACCGTAAAGGCGTAGAATTCAAGGTATTAACAGCGTTGGATTTGTTACACAGGCACCCGTGTGCTTTATGTCCCAGGGATGTGTATTGGCCGGTATATGGAGGTGCGTTGGCAGTCTAGCAGAGCTAGCCTATGTTTGTCTAGCAGAGCTAGCCTATGTTTGTCTAGCAGAGCTAGCCTATGTTTGTCTAGCAGAGCTAGCCTATGTTTGTCTAGCAGAGCTAGCCTATGTTTGTCTAGCAGAGCTAGCCTATGTTTGTGGTCCCAGTAGTGAACAGGGCAGCAGGCGGCAGCGCAGAAGGTTAATGTGCCTGCTGCGAAGAACATGTACACGAAAGAGAGACATGCTGATTTCATTTACAAAAAGTGAATGCTGCTACTTGTTTGTTGAATAAAAAAATGCTGATTGAGGTACTCAGAAATGCATTGTTATCTCTGTTTTTAAAAGTTTTCTGGTGTTTGTTCTATTTGGGGACTGAACAGATTTTACTGATCACATGGCATATTAAGTACATTTTGTTTCACCTAAACACTATCATCTGCGTGGAAAGACATGCTTGAAAAGTCACATGCGTTCTAATGGAAACGTGGTAAAGGTAAGGCGTGGTTCCCAATGCTTTGTGAAGGCTGTTTCCCAACTGCTGTGCAACTTCTTCTACTCTTAGAGCTGAGATTTTCATGAAAGTCTTATAGTCTGAATTCAGCACCTGAGCGTAATAGGACGGAATGTATGAAGCTCTGTGGTTATACTGAATAAGCAGCTACCTACGTTATGCCATCTATTAATGTAATAACTGCACTTTCACAATTGCTTTATTAACCTTCCTGCTTTCTCAAATTTGCTTGAAAATGCACGATTTTTCTTCTCTTTTTTCAAAATTTTCTCGGGTGGGGGGGTAACCCCTCCAAACCCCCCTTATGGGGTTCGAGCTCGCTCGCTACGGTGCAGTATGCAAATCAGTTTACGCTTCACCACTTTCAAATGTCACCAGCCGCCCCTGCATACATTCACCCCAGTACAGAGGTCTGGGCCTAAATCCATCGTTTTTTGGCACTCCACACCACCCCAGTTCAGACATGGCCATATGCAAATCAGCCTTGACCCTGTGCCTCATGGGAACAGTCCAGCCCGAACTGCCAAGCCATGTCTTTCCTGGACCGGAATCAAGCATCCTAGGACCGGTTTCTGGCTATCAGCCATCTTCAGCCAGGATAGCTTGACTGCAGTGGTGTGGAGAGCATGGGACTCACGTCTGAGCATACCCATCCCACTCGGGGTGAAAAATGCAAAAACAACAATTGATGAACAGAATGCAGAACAATGTCATACATTCACCCCAGTACAGAGATCTGGGCCTAAATCCATCGTTTTTTTGCACTCCACAGCACCCCAGTTCAGACATGGCCATATGCAAATCAGCCTTGACCCTGTGCCTCATGGGAACAGTCCAGCCCGAACTGCGAAGCCATGTCTTTCCTGGACCGGAATCAAGCATCCTAGGACCGGTTTCTGGCTATCAGCTGTCTTCAGCCAGGATAGCTTGACTCCAGTGGTGTGGAGAGCATGGGACTCACGTCTGAGCATACCCGTCCCACTCGGGGTGACAAATGCAAAAACAACAATTGATGGACAGAATGCAGAACAATGTCATAGTTTCGTCCAGCAGCATGAGGTCAGACTCGTATCTGTGGCTGCAGCATCCATTTTGTGATGCTAGTGTTCTTTTAAACTATTGCCGGTTAGGTCAGTGTGTACATGTCTCTCCCTCTAGAAGGGTGGAATTCTACCCCGCCACCTGGACTGGTGGAGCGGTAGGATTCCAAAGTGTTTGACACCAAAGACAACATATTTCCATGCAGCCATTCCAAAGTTAGCATTTACCGCGAGGTTATAATGCACTTAAGAGTATATGGTCTGGCTGTATCACAGAACAGCTTCAGAGAATAGATTCCGAAAGCTGCAGAGGAGTCCTGCTCATGCATGGGTGCCTTCTCACACAAAACCAAGCACTCTGCCTTCAGGATTGATAAGGCCTGCCATAGGAGTGACTTATAGGTGTATATGTGTCAGGGAATAAAAGTAGATATAGGTAACAGTAAGGGGTGCATGCACCACCTTACCCAGGCTGCAGTAGCAGACCTGTGGTGCCATTTTGGAAGGCTTCCCAGGGGTGGCATAATACATGCTTCAGCCCCTGGTAGGCCTCTGGGGTACCTATGCCCTTAGTACGTAGGCCTCTGGGGTACCTATGCCCTTAGTACCTAAGGTACCATATACTAGGGACTCACAAGGGTACCCCAGTAACCAATCTGGAGTGTACCTAAAGTACATGCAATCATTTTAGAGAGGAAGCAGCTTGGCTGGGGTCCTGAATAGCATGGCCCCAGCCAGACTAAAGGTGAAAAACAGTGAAACACCAGCAAAAAGTGGGGGTAACCATAGTACGCAGATCCTACTCTCCTACAGGCGCCTCATTCTCACCCCTCTACCTGGCTGTTCAGCCTCTGTCCATGTTGGCGCCTCATGCTCACCCCTGTAAAAGCACACCGGCTTTCCCTTCTGTTCCGCTTCTCTATTCGAGCATAGCAGGATCGGAGTGAGACAGCAGGTGCCGGTGTGACTATCTGCAGCTGGGCTAGAGATGCAAACAGCTTCAAGAGGAAGGATTTTTAAATAGCCAGGCGAGGCGAGAAGGAGGCGTTTTTCAGTGAAGCGAGGACAGGAAAAGAGAGCCCCATACTTTTGCAGAAACAATTGAGGAAAGTGCCAGAGGGCTTCTCCGGAGGCCACTGCAGCGATCACCACCCATCGCCTAAGTAGAGCTTCCAAAGCCAATAACACCTCAACTCCTGACCATCAGACTCATACAAGTGTGACAGCTCAGAATATTCCAGGCCACCCAAAGCTATAAGAATGGGCAGCCGACAGGTATTATTTCTTTTCAATGTATATTGAATTATTTTCCACTTTTCTTATGCTGATTTGAAAGTTAGGCAGACAGCACCACCGTGTGGTGTACTGTCATTAGTGCCAGTGTTGGGAATTACAAGCTGGTGCAGAGCACCGGAAGACACTGGCTCAAATTATGTATTGCTGACCACCTATGCCATGGCACCGTGGGGTCTGCAGAGGATGTGTCTGATGAAGTGAGTGCCACTGCTAGAGATAGCACATTGGCGC
This sequence comes from Lissotriton helveticus, assembly GCF_964261635.1. NCBI lineage: Eukaryota > Metazoa > Chordata > Amphibia > Caudata > Salamandridae > Lissotriton > Lissotriton helveticus. The sequence goes on along the minus strand of NC_136073.1, from coordinate 8,917,706 downwards.
AGGCGCTTGAAGTGTGTGTTTTTGGCTATAGGTAGCCAATGAAGTGATGGCTTCTTCGTTCACACAGAGAGCCTGCAGCCCTACAATAGGAAACTCAGAGCAACTGCATGCTGTGCTGTTCCTTCCCCTCTCCCAGGCACCAGCTTTCAAAGCTGGGCATGGAACGGCAATCTGATTGTAGTAGGTGCCTAAATACTTTAAATCTACTGCTTCTGACCCTACAACAGACACTCAAAGAAGAACTACATGCTGTGCTGTTCCCTCCCCTCCCAGACAGCTGTCAAAGGGGGCTGTGTAGAAGTAATCTGATGATAGTAGACGCCCTCAGTGTTTAACACTGCGCCCGCTGCTGCTACTGCGACTACCGATGCTACTACTAATGCTACTGCTGCGACTGCTGCTGATACTGCTACAACGACACCTCCACTGCAGTTACTGCTACGACTGCTGCTGATACGGCTGCTAGTACTGCTACAACTACACTTCCTCTGCAGTTCCTGCTACTCCTACTAATAACAGCAATAATGAAGAATCCCGAGAAGGGAGCCTCAGGTGGCGTTGGACATCTTATCAGGCCAGCCTGTAAGGTTCGTTCTCGCGAGAACCCTCAGTGTGAACTTTAAAGCGCAGAGAAGCAGGCGGTCATTGGAATTAGAAACAGGAGAACTTCAGGGCCTCTGCAAACTGGATTCAGCATTGGCAGAGGCGAAAGCCCTAAAAAAAAAAAAAACGTGGTGCAGATTACACATCATCTTTTTGCGATTTCCACAGGGTCTTAAGACACGACTGATGGATTAATCATAGTCAGTCGTATCACAAAAACATTTATTCATAGAGTTGGTTGTAAACCCTTCTGCCGCGTGAATATTAATGAGAAAACTCACATTTTGCAACCCTTTACGAATACATGAACACATGCAAACACAGGGAAGGAGGCCAGCAAGGGACAGCGTTCCAAGCGTGGCAGCGACATATTTAACCCCTTCCATGCTGATGACGGCCCCCGTTCGTCATGCAACACGGTGGGCGTGTGCTGATGACCGCTGGGGGCCGTCATGATCCCGCCCACTCTTTAGAAGTGCCGCACAGGTGCAGAATCGCGGCCGCGCCCAAGGGGTTAAAAGGGACCGTTTTTGCTTTTTTTCAAGGGCATGTCTGGAAGGCCTCAAGGGACATGTAGAGGCTGCCTAACGCTATTCCCAAAGGAGACGGCGCAGGACAGGGAGAGCTTGCCCTTGTGAATGAGCTACCGCATGAGCGCGGGTCAGTCTCTGATCAGTGGGCTGTAACCGCAGTAAGAGCTACAAAGCATTGTAAGAATCCATTGAAACTAGCCAATAGAAGGAGGGTGTCCAATGTACCCCTCCTATTGGTCATTTGGAAAGGGTTGCATAACCTTTGTATGTCCCAGAGGCTTTCTCTGACTTGTAGAAGGGCGTCCATACACACAGGAGCCAATTGCAATGCGCCGTGTAAAGGCTTCGACATACTGCCTGAGCCTTTACAGCCGCATCGTAATGGGCCGTTTGGTGTCCTTTCCGACCGCCATATTATAATGGAGGCAGTGGGAAAGGAAACAGGACGGTCATTCCCCCGGCTTCTGGTGGGCTTGGAGAGCTTGAACGCCAGTCGGAATGCAGCCAGTAATCCCAAGACCGGCTCTTTCCCCCCTTGAGATTACGATGCTCGCTTTCCATGTCTGTCTGTCCAACATGGAAACCAGGTCGAAAAGCGTGCTTGGGGCTGCCAGCAGGGCCCCCTTTGGTGCACGGCCTCCAGTTGGGGGTTGGTCCCTGCACCTTGTGGTGTCTGCCACGGGTTCAGGGATGAATCTCACCTCCCATTTGACTATGGGAGCAGGGCCAGCTCTAGGGCGGTGCGATCGGTGCCATCGCACCGGGCGCTGACTTGGGGTGGGGGCGCCATGTTTATTGTTCTAAAAGCACCTGATTCCCCACTCCTAGTCCCAGCAATAAAAATGTCACGATAACTCATTTGATTAATGTTCTTCCTGGAGAGAAACCAGAGCTTTGTCTAATAAATGTTGACTCATAGTGCAGAGGGGTTACCACTTTTGTCAGAGAGATCCTTTTATTACTTACAGTTTATAAGTTAAAATTGATCCTAATATATTAAGGGGCAGATTTATGATAACTGGCGCATCCTCAGGGATGCTCCAGTTATTTTGCGCCGCTGCTCCGCCACCCATGGTGCGCCGCATTTACAATGCGGCGCACCATGGGGCAAAAACGGCACAGATGCGTGACGCATCTGTGCCGTAAAGGTGGCGCATTGCTGGAGCTGCGTCGCAAGCGCAACGCAGCTCCAGCAAGGCCCGGGGGTGCCCCATCTTTACAATGCTGCGTCAAGCCTTACGCCTGCTTCAAGCAGGCGCAGGGTTTTGACGCAGCATTGGCCTGAAAGTGACTGAGTGAAATCTTATAGATTTCACTCAGCCACTTTTGCGAGGCGCACCTGCCCCGGAACACCCACCCTGCGCCGGAACGCCCACAAGTGGCGCAGGGCTTTACAACGTGACGCATCTGCCTAGATGCGTCACGTTGTAAATGGGTCGTAGGGATGCACCACGTTTACGCCGCAGTTGCGTGACGCAAACGTGGCGCATTCCCAACATAAATCTGCCCCTAACTGTCATCAAAGAGCTGCGTGCAAACTGCAAGGAATGTATTAGAGCTACGTGTTTTTTTGCCCAGTCTTTCCTTATCCAATATTGCAAAAACGGTTCATTTAAGTAGAAAATAATTCTTCTTATTAAAGAAAACCCCTGTCAATGGTGTTACATTTAAATTCTGAATTTGCGTTTTTCCAGACCAAGGACTCTTAACGTATACTGCCTACCAGAATGGATGAGATGTGACTCCTACACCTTGTAGTCCTTTGGCTTATGTAACATTTCCTATCCACTGATTTACACATGTATGATTGTCTCTATGCAGTGTGTGCGTGGTGTAAAGTGTTCTGACACCTCACACTGCCGTGAGTGGCGCTATAAAACCTAATGAATCTAAGAGACAGTGGATATGGAGACTTGAGCGGCACTGTCAAATGGTGGTTGTGAGGATATCTGTGGCGGAGGTGGTCACTGGGAGGGCGGCAACAAACATTGTTGCACAGGGCGCCACCAGAGCTAAAGCCGGCCCTGTATGGGAGCATGCACTATGGCCGGTTGGCGGGCAGAACTCAAGCTCCCATAGTAAAAGATAGGAATCCGACCAAACAGTGTTTGGTTGTATCCTAATGGGGTGGTCGGTAACGCCGACCGTGTGTCGGTAGGTCATTTGTAAATCGCAGGCCTTGCAATTGCAGAAGACATTTCTACTTCATTCCCTGCTTTCACCACAAGCTTTAGGGGCAGATTTACAACCCCTTGCGTCACTTTTGCGCCATTGTTGCGTCACTTTTGTGATGCAGTAGCAGGGTAAAAGTTGCGGCCCATTTACAACGTGACGCATCTAGGGAGATGCATCACGTTGCAAAGCCCTGCGTGATAATTATACCTGCGTCAGGTATAATGTATGCAGGGTGGGTGTTCCCAGGCAGGAAAGCCTCGTAAAAGTGACGCCACTTTGTCAAAATGTTACGCCTGCTTGAAGCAGGCATGAAGAGTGATGCAGTGTATTGGGAATAGGCCGCAACACGCATTGCTGGAGTTGCGTTGTGCTTGCGACACGACTCCAGCAATGCGTGACTTTTACGTCAACAGATGCGTCAGAATTGCTGACGAATCGATCAATCCTTGCGCCATGGTGTGCTGGATTGTAAATACGGCGCATCCATGGTGACGCAAGGGTTTTGCATGATGGCGCAGGGAAAGTGACGCATCTCTACATCACTCAGCACATAGACGTGGCGAGTCTGTGCCTCCCCGCTGCTTCATTCAGCTTAAGGTCACCCAGTTTCCGGGCACCGCCCACGGAATCCAACCACTCCGGCAGAATTATTGATTCCCCCTCAGTCCGGAGATTTTCTCCCGCAGCCAGGTTCTTCCAAGACGCCAGACGCCCACCATTCCTACTAGCCGCCTTGGCCCCCACGGAACCCATCAGCACCGTTTTCATTGACAAACCGGTCCTGAAGATGATCCTGACCAAAGCGGATTGAAACGTCGTCGACCGTTCAGCGCAATAGATGGCGCAACTCCCAATGTGGCTGTTAATTAATCCGTCCAATCTTCCAAAATACTCGCATTATAATTGATTGTATTGAGCCACCTTGTTCACCTGATTCACTGTATATATTTTAGCACCTTCACACCACGCGCCATTCCTGCTGATCACAATTGTCACTTACGTTGCCACTTCCTGTGTCACTTACACATTTAGGGCACCAAGTCCAATTCAGGTTGTTTGTTGTTTATTTGCGTACTGTGTTGCTACAACTGTATACTGTTTATTTCTTTATTCCTTAATTATAAGATGCCATGAGCACGTTTCAAAAACTACTGATTGAGTCTCCTTGTCTCTGGGCACGTAATGCTTGATGCATACATGTCTAATTGCCTTTTAAAATAACACCAGTTGAGATATTGTTTTTTTTCCTAATGTTCCTACTCTAATCTCAACGTGGTTTATGGGTCAAACTTCTGTAGTTCATTACAAGTATTGTAAATATGGCGTATCCATGGAGACGCAAGGGTTTTGCATGGTGGCGCAGGGAAAGTGACGTATCTCTACAGATGCGTCACTTTCTTGTAAATCTGCCCCGTAGACGGGTGCTTCTGTTCATCGCCAAACAGAGCTAAGGACAGAGAGGCGTCAGGAACGGATCGTCAAAGTGTTGACACTAAACAGATGTACTTTTCGCTTGCAGTGGGGTTCAGTGCTGCCTGGGACCCCGGGGGTCTGTTGACAAATGGCCGGCCAGCGTCTGGGAGTGATTTCTTTTGGCCTTTGCGCTAAGTGCCTGTAATTGCACCCACAGAGCGGCGCGGGGGCGTTAATAGCGCAGCGGCTGTACGTCATGTCCCAGACATGGAGCGGGGGCCACACAACCGCGACAGAGGTCCGCGGCTGAACGCGGCTCAGTGGTGTCGCACATAATCACTTAATAACGCAGACCCAAGCACTACTTTTACTCTCATTTTAGCAAAATCGGAGCGGCTGCAGGCAATTTTGGGCCCATTTACTTCTTCGAGCTGCTGTTCCACACAAATCCCAAATTATACCTTTGCGTGTTTGCTCGTGAGAGGCGCCCGTGACGCTCATAGCCCACGCCCTCCCCGACTAGGATCCAGAGAAGACGGTGTACCGATGAGAGGGTGGGGGCCTGTGAGAGACACGGCTGCAGGTGTGTTCATGTCTACTCGTGGGCAACAGGGGCGAAGTTTGACTTCGTGGTAAATAGCGAAAAAAGTAGAAAAAAGCACTTTAGTGCATTTTTCTCAGTTGCATGTTACACACACACATGTCCTTTGGACATGTGTGTGCGCAACACCTGTTTAAATTTGCATTTCATGGGTGCTACAGGGAGTCCTTTGGACACCCTGGCACCCTTGAAATCGCATCCTTATTTGCGATTAGCAAATTGCTAATCGCAAATAAGGAATAACTCCCCATTCATTCCTATGGGCCTTTAGGAATCGAAATTTATTTTGCGATTCCTACATGAATCCCATTTTGCAAGTCCTTAATAGCGATTCCTTATGAATCACTATTAAAGACTCGCAAAACGGGTCTTTCATGAATCTAGCTGTATGAGCTGTACTCATATGATACAGAAAACCCTCAGGCAGCCTGCGCTCAACCTATTCCTCTTTGTCTTACCAAAGATCACAATAACCTACATTTAACCGCGGGGTGAACCACTAACACTGGGTTCCAGAGTAGCATACTACTCACTGCAAAGCGTGTCAGGGCTAGTAAATACTGGTCAGCCAGAACTGTTTGGATTTGTTAGCGCACGACGCCGTGATAACCCCAGACGGAGCTATTAACATCAAGGAACTGTTTTTAAAGCGTATTTTGATACCCTGTTGATTTTTAAGTACTCTATTCTAGATTTGTATCGTTTTATGGTCATGTCTTAAGTATATAAAAATATTGGATATTTTTCTAAACTGGTGTGGTGTCCTTTTGTAGTGCTTACACGGTATTACTGTTGGTTACGTGCAATTGCTTTACACACTGCCTCTAAGATAAGCCTGACTGCTCGTGCCAAGCTACCAAGGGGGTGAGCAGCGGTTATTTTAGGAGTGTACTGCCTTATCCTGACTAGTGGTGGTTTCTGCCTGGCTTTGGTGTATGCCCTAGCCTACCAGAAATCCCATTTCTAACATGAACATTTTGACCCATTGGCTGTAGATTTCTACTTTTGTTTCCACCTTGTTGATATTGCTGTAAATGATGTTGAGGACACAGCATTCCTGTCAGACAATATTTTATTTATGATATACCGCTGCTGTGCCCCTCAAGTTTACCAAGGTATACCTACACATATGTAATCATGATGAAATGTTATCTTACTCAGGCTACCCTAGTATTCAGCAATCTTGTTGATAGCCCCCCTCAATTAGAAACATGCATTTAGGGGTCCTGGAAGGTGCGCTCTCGCTCTGTGCAGAAGTCCGCTGTCTGTAGCTCTGTCGGGAGACTCTTGGACGGTGGCTTGGTGCCTATGCTGCGAGGAGAAGGGGCTTCACCATAACTCACTGGCTGGCAAAGTGGCAGTTAAGAGAAACTTGGGGGCACATTAACAAGGTGGTGATATAAAATTATCGCCGCTTTTGCGGCCGTTTTCGACCGAAAAGCTGTGATAATTTTATCGCCTTATCAGCAAAGACACGCTATCAGGTGTTTTGCTGATTTTGCTCCCGTTTCCAGCACGCCTAACTTCGCATCGCTAATGAGATGCAAAGTAGGCGTGTCTGTGGAAACAACATGGGTAAATATCGCGAAGGCAGCTTCGCGATATTTACAACGCGGGGAAGCGATTATTTTAATCGCGCTAAGTATGCCTTAACGTAGGAATTAAACGTCTGTTAAATTCCTGACTAAGGCATACCTAACATGGGAGGTGATATTGTGATTCGACTACAAGGTCGTATTATCAAGCATATCACAGTTTTACAAGGAACATCGCAGAAAAAACAGCGATGTTCCATGGAAAACGGCGATATTGCTGGAATATTCATCGCCATGGTGCTAAACGTTGTTAATACTAGCCCTGTCCTGTAAATTTTGTTCCACTCGCGGAAATTGCGATAATTTGACATTTCCGCGTTCCGTGGAAAGCACGAAAATGTCAAAACTTTCGCAATCTGCAGCGAAACTGGAGTTTTTTCTTGCTCGCGCTTTAAGAATGCATTCTTGCACGCGCGGTAACGTCCCTGCGTTCGCTGACGAGTTTTCCTATGTTGGATTTTTGGTAGCCGGTCGCGCTATCCTGCGTGAGTTTGCGATCGCGAACACGTAATTCGAGACCCGAACAGGAAATAAGCATCGCGAGCGGGTGGGACAAGTGAAAACAAGATGGCGACCGCATGGGCAAGTTGGCGAGACATTTTTCAACGCAATCAAGCAGAAAATATCGCGAACAGGCGAGGAAAAAAAACTTCTGCATCTTCACGATATTTCCGCATGTTTGCAGAGGTTTTGGACATCTTCACAATAATTTGCGAAAGTGGATTTCGCAAATTCCGCCCACCCCTAGTTAATACAATGCTAGCCTTGCGAAATATTCCAGCGATAGAAAATAATGCGGTATACAAGGTCAGCGATAATTATCGCTGCCTTTTGCAAATATGCCCCTAAATTGTCTTCAAAACCAGGATGCTAAGATTCATGGAACACTAACGCACCCAACATTCGACAGATTGGGACGCCAGCAAAGCCCCAAATCATGTTTTCACATAGATCCATTCCAGGATTTGCAAAACACCGCTCGCCAACAAAATGCTAAATTGGACTTTTGCAGAGTGACAATGATGTGTCAAAGTTGAGAATTGCCGCAAGAGTGTTCCCCGAATCACCGCCAGTTCCGCAGGGCTTTACGGTTCGATGGAGATCGCAACAGATTAAAGGACCTCTCAGACTCTGACAGTTCAGCTCACTTTTCTCACAACAGAAGATTAGACCCCTAATTTGTAGCGCTCGAATAATGATTCCACCCTCATTGCCGCATTCCATCGAGCGCTTGAAAGACCGAGAGCTCTGCTGATGAAGACCTGCTTGAAACTGAAGGATCTCAAGTTGTGTATACTATGCCAGACGACGATTGAAGCGATGAGCCGCTAAGACAACTTGGGTGAAAAGAACATTGCTGTCTTTGTTTTGACTAGGTTTAAAGGATGAGTCTGTACCCAAGCCTCGTTCAACGATCCCGACTGAAGCAACTCAGGGGCATATTAGCAACAGCCAGCGATACTTATCGCTGGCCGTGCTTAGCGATAATGATATTATCGCAGGCTATCTGTGCTTTTTATCGCCCTGGTAGCGCGTAATTAACAATGCATTACTACAGGGCGATAAAAATTCCAGAGATAGCGAGGTTATCGCCCTTTTGCAGGGAACATCCCACGGGGTCGTATCAGCATAATCCACCCCCTATGTTAGGGATAGCTAAGAAAGGAATTTAGCAGCAGTTTTCTCCAAAACCTAACATCTGCTAAAATGCTGGGGCATCTTTGCTGATAGCGCGTAACCGCACTATTGATGTCCTGACATGTAGTGTATGTCACGAAAGCCCACTTTGCATCTCATTAGAGATGCAAATGTAGGCGTAGTGCAAAAGGGTGGTAACATGCGATTATGCATGTTAGCACCCTCTTCTAAATAGGGCGATATTTTTATCTCCGCTTTTTTGGCTTTTTAAGCCAATAAAGCGGAGATGAAGCCCTTGTAAATATGCCCCTCAATCTACACTGTACAATAAACACTGAGGCATATTATCAAGGGGGCTTATCTCCGCTTTTTTGGCTTTAAAAGCCAAGAAAGCGGAGATAAAATTATCTCCCTATTACCTAGCTGTCGCTAACACCAGTTAGCAACAGCTAGTAGGAGATAGCGCCCATCTTGGGCCCCACTTTGCATGTCAGTGATATTTATCACTAATGACATGCAAAGTGGGCGTGCCAAGATGTTAGTGACTGGAAACAGTCGCTAACATCGCTATCTCCTATTACCAACTTTTGGAGATATTCGCGCTAAGCGCGAATATCTCCAAAAGCTAACACCTGCCCTGAGCAGTTCTTAGCCATGTTATCCAATGGGAGGTGGATAACATGGCTAAGAGCATTAGCTCGGTAATGCATGAATATCGCTGACTTTTCAGCGATATTCATGCATTGCAGCCGTTTTTTATCGCATTTGCGATAAACCTTGGTAATACCAAGGTTTATCTGCGATAAAAATAAAAATCGCTGCTCGTCTACCCAGTGCTCTTTGGTCTGATCTATTCTATGTAGAACCTGAAGGCTCTTTTGAGGTCCAAGCAATGCTGTCTCTCCTGCTCCTTAGAGGGGCGAGGCAGAGCATGGAATGCTGTCAGGGTCATGGTTTGAGCACCATGGAATGGCATCACACATTTAGGCTGAAAGGAAGCCCGTGTCCACAGAACCAGTTTGTCTGAGAGGAAGGTGGTGAGTGGAGGATTAACACAGAGCCTGAAGCTCACTCAACGTGCCGTGCTGAGGTGATAGGGACGAGGAACTTGTCTTCCTGTCTCACAACCTCTGGTGGGTTAAGGTATCTGTGGGTGTAATGACTGTCTGTCACTCAGTCACCCAGTGGGCTGCTTCACCTGCACATCTTTCTGCCCCACACCCTCTGGTGGATTGTAGCATTTTTTGTTTTGTTTTTGCAGAGTTTTATATAGCGCGAACTAGACCCGAACCGAATCAGGTATCAGAGCGCTTTACATATTTTCAGTTACGTTACATGAGGACACACTTTCATTTTAGGCACGGGGAGATTAAGTGATTTGCCCAGAATCGCAGGAGGTTTTGGCGTCGTTACCGAGACTCGAACCCAGATCCCCAGGTCCGAGGTCGAGCGCCCTAGCCGTTAGGCCAACCCCTCTCCCCATCTGTGAGCATTGTGACTGTCTCACACTCTGTCACCCAAAGAGCCATTTCGACCATCATATCTTCCTGCTCACAAACTCTGGTGAGTGGTAGTATCTGTGGGCATCATACCTGCCTGGCACCCCGCTGCCCATATCTGTAGGCGTTGTGACTGTCTGGCACTCTGTTTCCCAGATGGCCCTTTCCTCTTTCATCTTGTATCCTCACAAGATCTGGTGGGTTATAGTATATATAGGCACCCTGGCTTTCTGGCACTCTGTCGCCCAGCAGGCCTTTTATCTCCTAATCTTACTTCTCCTCAACCTCCAGTGGGCTATAGTATCTGTGAGCATCATGGTTGCTGGGTAGCCTGCCGCCCAGCGGGCCCTTTCACTTGTACATCATTCTGTCTCGCAACCTCTGGTGAATTGTAGCACTATGCCAGAGGCTGTGAAGCAGGGAGATGTGTGGGGGAAGGGGCCTGCTGGGTACAGAGTGCCAGTGAGTCTACCCTACTCATCTTGCATAAACCATCCGAAATCATTATTTTATCTTCTCCAGTACTCTTTGCCCTCTCTATCTCTGTCCTATACTGTAGGAAAATGCCTCTTTTGGCATGGTTAGCCCCCACTTTTTGCATGGGACATGATTTGATTTTGAATGGAAGTGCGCAGTCCCTGAAAACCAGGTTGCCAGTGCAGTGGCGGTCGCTATGGGGCCGTGGTGGTGGTGTGGGCTGGGGCATGTGGGAGGGAGGGGTTAAAAAAACGAAAGAAAATCACACTTACCTGGCCGCCACCTCTCCTCTTTTTTCTTTTTTCTATTTTCTTCCATTGGAACAGGAAGCACCCAGGCTCCTTGGGCCTCATTTATGAGAAATGACGCATCGCTGCGTGAAAGCAGCGATGCGTCACTTCTCAGTGCGCCCTCCTTGCGACATACCTGATGCGCCATATTTACAGTATGACGCATCATGTCGCAAGGAGTTACAGATACGTCAGTATTTCTGACGTATCTGTAAGCGCAAAAGTGACGCATCTTTTACGCCACTGGTGCGTCACAAAAAGTGACGCACCGGCGGCGTAAAAGTGACGCACAGCCTCATAAATGAGGCCCCTAGTCTCTCCCAGCCAACGCGCTGCTGACAGCAGCTTCGTGATTGGTCTGAGTGCCGTGGTTTTCCACTCGAGGGATGGGTCCGGAAGGTTGAAGCTGGAGATTTGTCTTAATACTGAGAGGGACCTTGCGACCCACAGTTCAACTATGGATTTTCGTACTTGCACTCTTGGCCGTACTGTTCGGCATAAATTAGAGCTCAGTTGAGTCCACTCTCTTTGACTGCACAGCCTGATTCTACGTGCTGTTGGCCAGATTAGGTGCTCTTTTCACACAGTCGTGATGAAGACCCCACTCTAAGGATTGAATGACCTTGTACTTTTTAGGGGTCGAAACGTTGACTATTACCACCACTATAAAAGGCCTGACGACTGATATTTCTGATCAGTGTCTTCCAATGCTATGTATATTTACTAGAACAGTCGACCTGTGATAGGCCGGCAAGGTCTCCCTATGTGAATTTGATGTATATATGTCACATTACCTCTCCCCTGTCAATTACCCTCACTCACTCACTTTGATCCTGAACACCCCTACCCTTCCTTTCCCAGACACTTGAGCACCTTCATTTTAAATATATTTAGCATTCTAGATGCAAGAGCAACTGTGTTGCCTAACTAAATGTGATTAATGTTTTGAAAATAAATTGCATTGACTTCAGATTATGCAAAATTGGTGTCACGAATGCTGCAATTTCATTTTTTTCTATTTCTAAATTGTTACTACTGTGACCAATTGTTTATTGTACTGTGGTTCGGCACTCAGACAGGCAGTGGGAGTACTCAGGCTGTAATACAGCCTGCATGGAGAACATGCACAGTGTGTATGATGGTTTAGTCGGCACCCGATATGGTCGGCTAAATCGTCTCGCGCACTTAAGTGCACATACCACTCCTCCCCCTGCTGGCTGCCCAGCCCCGCCCGCCCCTGAAACAAAACTGGGTGAGTACCGTAAAAATAAAATGACAATAAGGTTATGTTACTATCATTTTATTTTTTTGTGTGCGGTGGCGCACCTTCGCCATAGCAGAGGAGCCGCCGCTGTCCCCGTGCCAGATCACTTTCCTAAAACTGTAGCACGATTGGCATACCTTCAGCAACCCCTATAAGTCCCAAGTAAATGGTACCCCTGGAACCTAGGGCATTGGTACTGGAGAGGGTCCACTAGGGCTGCAGCACAAATTGTGCCACCCTAAGGGCCCCTCACCAGGACCACGCAAACTGGCATGCAGGACGTGTGTGTCGGTGCAGAGAAAACTGAAGAGTCGACAAGGCACATATCCCTGGGTGCCATGCCTACCAGCACTTCAAGAGGTCTAGATAGGTCACCTACAAGGCAGGTTGCTCTATAGCCCATGTGCGGACATATCTGTATTAGCAGATATGACCCTACAATATCTATGTCCATTCTTGGATATTGTGAGTGCCCAGGGAAGCCGTAGAGAGTGCATGGGCTGGATACTTGTCATTATGAGTTTCCTAGCACCATGATGGCTATACTGTACCCTAAGATGTTTGGTACCAAATATATTGTCTTAATAAATCCTCACGGATGCCGGTGTTGGAGTTATAAATAGATCTCCACAGGGGACACCTTAGAGGGTTCCTTGAAAACCTATCAAACACTGACGAGTCTTAGCCAGCCTGTCACCACCAGACCTGTTTCTGACCACATGGGGTGAGAGCCAGCTCACACCTCCCGAGCCGGAATGGCCTTGCAGGGTAGGAAGCTTCGCAGGCGATGCCGCCTTTGAAATGCAACCCAGGCATCTACAGAAAGTGGAGGATGCTAACCCCCATGTCCTGCACCACATTGGCGGGAGGACTGGTGGGAAAATTTGTTAGATTAGGAGGTGTGCCCACGTTCAGCCAGCACCACTCTCAAGGTGGGGCAGGTGATGTGGACACTACCTTTCCGATTCCTCCATCTAGAGATGGCAGGAATGAACCTATCAGGGCTAGGATAGTGTTTTTTCCCACAGGAAGTTGTCACTTAGAGGGTGTAGACACCCTAATGTTAAGTAGCCCATTGGTTACTACCTTTAACACCCCTAAATTTAGTATTTTGGTGGCATCCCTGGACCCTGAACTTAGATTAGACGGATATAAAGAAGACACGGACAATGAAGAGCTGTTGACCCAAGAACCAAAGACCTGCTGCAGAATTTTGGTACGAAGCTATGACTGCTGCTCCCACAGGATTCAACCATCATGGTGTGCTGTCTCGTCCTGCAGTGGTAAGCCTCCAAGGACCATGGAGCACCTCCAGCCCTTCGTTAATCACCAGAGAACTCCCTTGGGGTAATAAAACTACTCCCCTGCAGTCCACATGCACCAAACCTGCAGAGTCCAGTTTACCAACTTGCTGCTCCCCAGGGACTCAGAGTCAGCATCCAGCAAAACAAGGCAGATCAGCTCCGGAGGGTCAGTTCTGTCTCCACACTGAGTGTGAAGACACCAGGACCTATCAGAGCAGTGCCGCACCAATACCGTGGTACCGGACCCCCTGCAACTTACACTAAGAAGAATAGTCCAGTCCGGACTCCAACTGCTCAGGAAGCAAGCACCTGTCAAGGGACATCAAAACCCCTGAGACCCACTTTGTGAGTGGCCCAGCTGCCCTGCAATTGCCTTCCCAAGCTGGCTGCTCCTGACCGCGAGGACATTTTGGCTCACACTGCAAAGCTGACCTATCTGCTCTGCAGCTGGCCCATCGGACCTGGGTACCGATGAACTAGCTGTGCTCTCGTGATCCTAAGATACTTCTGACCTGCTCCCTTGAGTGGGACCCCTTGTGCTTACCTATAAGTCCCCTTGTGCAGTGTGTTTTCTGGTGGCCCCCTTCTCCATAGCATACCAGCTACCAACAACCTCAGCACCCTGCTCCCAGCAACATCTGGGACGTTCCCGACACTCCGCTGGTGGAACATTGGACCTTGCCTTGTTCCTTACCTCAAGATCCAACTGTATGATTGTATATGCATTTTAAAATGTTCTCCTATAGACTTCTATGGTGTGCATTCACGCACAAGAATGTGTTATTTTGCGAACGTTGAAAATGCATATATTAAAAAGTACTTACTGTAGAACAAAGGCCTTGGCATGATAATTTTTAAAAATCTATGTTATTTTTACAAATTGGTCTCAGATTTATTCTTGAGTGTGTGTATCATTTATTGCCTCTGTGAGTACAGCAATGCTGGGAACTACCCTCTGAAAAGTCTAACTGCTCGCCCACACTACCACACATAGAGCGTTAGTATTATCTACTTTTGCCTCAGTATACCAATCTGGGATCCACTGGACTCTCTGCGCAGTGTGCTTCATTTTAGTGCACTATATAGAGAGCCAGCTTTCTACTTGTACCAACACTAGGGGGCATATTAACAAGCTGAAGTATCGCCGCTTTCTCGCACAATTCGCCGAGAAAGCGGCGATACTTCCAGCGCCCTATTAACAAGGGCATTGCAACGCCTGCCTCAATCCCACTTTGCATGTCAGCGAGAAACATCGCTAATGACATGCAAAGTGGGCGTTCCCACGTCCAGCCACATGGAAAATGTGGTTGGAGGTGGTAACACCCTATTACCAAGGCAGGCGTTGGGAGAAGGAGACCTGCGATAAACTCGTTTATCGCAGGTCTCTCAACGCCTGCTCTGACCAGGCGTTAGGCATTGATAACATGGGGGTGTGGATCATAACGCTGAATCCACCCCCCCATATTATCAAGGCACACAGCGCATGAAATCAACGCTTGTTTTCACGCGCTAATGTTCACTATCGCCGGCTATCGCAGGATTTACTATCGCCTACGTTTTGCTCGTTGATAATAATGCGCTAACACAGCAAAAAAATCCAGCGATAGCCGGCGATAGTGAAATGTGCGATGTGCGTTTATTAACGCACATCTTGTTAATATGCCCCTCGATTTTCCCTTTGACCTTTTGCTTGCTGCCCTTGGGTTGCTTGCCGTTCTTTAAGTAGGTGCATTGGGCAACAGTGGCAATATACAAGGCCATTATCCCTAGGAGGCACATAACAATGCGGACTGTGAGCTGGTGATTGGGCCACAAAGGGGCTGAAAAGCGGAGGCTCTTTGCTCGTTGCGGTAGACTTTGCCTAGAGTTGCATTCAGGATGGAGCCTAGGAAGGGCTGTTTTTGAGGGGGCTGCGGATGAGACTTGAAGGCTTTTATAGTAAAGCCCAGCCTGTGAAGCGGGCCCAGTGCTGCTTGAGAGTGTGCGAGACACTGAATACTGATGCTGCTCTTGATCAGCAGTCCTCGAGTTAGGGAATACATGAATGCCTTCCTGCTGCAAATGTGCTGCCACCATGCCTAGGCCCTTTGCAAACACCTGTGACCTTGGTGACC